>NC_056743.1:659565220-659905220 GCF_019279795.1 Protopterus annectens | reverse complement strand
ATCTACACTCTGTACAAACTCCGTAGGAGGTAAAGATGTTTTGTGATCACATTGGTTGTAACCGGTACATAACAAGGCATAAAAAACAGAACAGTCTGTATGGCAGGAGGCAGTAGGCTTACAGTACCCCAATTAATGTAAGTAATGTCAATATAGGTGAAGTATACGGTACTGTACATCCAGATACCTTGTGGCAGCTCACCCCTGATACCCCCACATTTTGAAACAGCCTAGGTCATTTATGGTGCTCCCCACCTAGACTCACTAATACAGGCCCATATACTACTGTTACATACACTGGCCTCTGCAATGCATAAGGGCACACATGCGATGTGTAGGTGACGCCCACACATATATGGCCCCAGCCCCACTGTATGTGTGGGGGATACAACAGCAGTCGACTAATGGCAGCAATGGCAGTGTGATATACTCACAGCCCACTATAGAACAACCCCCAAAATCATGACATATGTGCAAAGCTTGGTATGTAGATGGGGAACAGAGGCTGGAACACAGGCATATATGTTGAATACTGTTGCCATACACTAAGAAAGGTGCTGGTGTTACAGGATGGTCTGCAACATACCCTTAGTCAGGGAATTGAGGTTAGAAATAGAAATGGATGTAGCCATGTACTGATAGTAAGCAACACACACACTGCCAGTGTAATATCTGACACAGGACCTGTGTGGTGGATGGACAACACATGATAGGCATACCTCTGTCCAGCAAGAGGATAGGCCCACAGTAGTGAGCTATGCAGACAGACTGCATTCCAAGGTAGACTAGTATGTACACAGACACACACTGTAAGACCAGTAGTATGCAAAGCATAACACAACTCTACTCACAGTTTGTCTGTAGTTCCTGATCCTCCTACAAATATGTTGCTGCTCTGAGTGTGCAGGTTCTCCTGTAAGAGGTATTGCTAACACTGATGCCCACACACAGGAAGGATGTCCATCACACAGGAAATGTAAAGGGACCACATCCACATGCTGTATGGATTTGTAGTGGGTGGTTGCCATGACAGTGGTAATTGGAAGTAGTACACATGTGTAATTATATATATATGGCTATCTGGATAAGTATATGTACATATATTTCCACCATATGTCCTGGACATGGAGTGTAGCCCTACCCCAGCCCCTGTAGTCCCAAAGTCATAGTGCAAGGGGATGTCAGGTATGTATAGCAGGTATATTACTAGACTGTTGCTATTGTCATTGGGATTGTCTTCACAGACATGGTGTGTGTGGAAGGTGACATCTGCTTATGACATGTGTGCCATTGGCTACTGACAGACATCCTGAGGAAATCATTGTAAAGTACTGCCACTAGCATGTAATGCCCCTGTGGAGTGCAGCAGAGATATTGGCCACTATATGTGGAACTTCAGACACACCCTTTACAGTCCAGAGGTATACACATAATACCTTAGTGCACAACATGTGTACCAGGCCTGACAATATGGATGTAGACAGCCATGTAGATGGGTATAACATATAAAGACTGGTATACATTTGGCACCATAGGTGTTGGATTCACACACTCCTGTCTGGCCTGACACATAATGACTGCTGGTACGGGGTGCCATGGACAAATACTACCCACTAGATATTGACATACATCCCACTGCTCTGTCTGACATACATGACTCTTAAGGGTGGCCCGGCAGCAGTGCATCTGGCATGTATCTGCACATGACATCCAAATTGGTTAAGTACACTAAGCTGCTAGACATGTAACAATGCACTGTGCAGGCTACAGGCAGACTGGGTCAACACTGGCCTACATCTTGTATAGGGGAATGCACATGTACCTGCATATATAGCAGGCTCAACAATCATGTCACAGCACAGGGTAAGATACACTTGCGTGACAGTGCATAACCACAACCAATGTGAACACAGCCACAGCCACATATGGTAAGCTAGCATAATATTACAGTATATGGACTATCTGTCCTACACCATCCTCATATGTGCCACTCACAGACTGACCCTACATATACTGGGCTGCTATACAGTTTGGTTTGATGGCTGTGTGTGGTATGGGGCATGTGTGTGTGTATGGCCCTACAAACATGTACGGCAAATCAGTAACATACAGTGGGGTGGCTTGTAACATCTGATAGAAGGGGAGCTAGAACAATGACATCTACCACAGTCTGTACACAGGCTAAAGTACATATTAACAATGCACACACTGCTGACATTCACCATCACTACACAGACCTCAGTACTGTACAAACATTCACAAAATGTTCAGCTTATGTCAAGAAATATAACCTCTACTGTACATGACATGTGTAGCAATCTGATATATCACTGGCTTATTATCAGATATGATGACGCTATTTATGGTGTACAGCACATATAAACCACTTCATGCATGCCATATGTACAGAGGTTGACAGAGGTGTGGCTGACAGCACATACACAGGGCCAGTATAGACATGTTGCTGTGATAACCTCATATATTTTCCATTGTAATGGAGTTTGTTGCTACATATGTCCTGTGAGGGATATGAAGTCAGTTACTGTCACGGCCTTCACCATCTACAGACTGCAATCCTCAAACTACCTTCTGCATTCCACAGATAGATGCACTGTGGCTAACACATGAAACCAAAGGCACAACACTGCCCAGTCTACAGATGACCCTGCAGATGGGGATTCCTCATATACATGGAACTTACATGGCAGGTATTGCGACATGTATGACAGCCATATCCAGACAAACACTGTTAAACCAACATTACTCCAAATGCAGTATAGCAGCACTTTCAGTCTGTAGTCAGGTCAGGCACATCCCCCTCCTGTTTATTGTCCTCTTTCCACAGTGTATGTTGTTAGAGATAAATCCCCAATCCATCTGAGATGCTGTTTGTCAAACAACAGATCTAGTTCCTTCTCACAGTGACTGAAAATGGCCAACATCACCATGATGCTCCTAGGTATTGGAGTGTGTTTCCATGCAAATGGCTATGGAAATGTTACCACAGCTGTTCCACTTGCAATCAGCTAGGGAAGGGCTGCAATTCCTGCAGACGCTATCAGCTGACCATGAGAATCACTTAAAATACACATGCTGCTGCCTAAGCAAGGCAGGTGTGGGTCTCCACATCCACCAGAGAGGGAGTGGGGGAGGCAGACAGAGGCAAATACATGTCAGGGAGGGGAGGGAGAGTAAAACTGAAGCATGTTTGTGTCACACACCTACTAGCACAGGGTATCAAACCCCCGGCAACTATGTAGTGCTATCACAGTTCGATGCAGTTATTGGATGCACCACATGGGTTAACTGATGTGGAGCACTCAGAACATATATGTGATGGTGACTACTGACATCTGCAACAGGGATATGGTAGATATATGGTAGGTGATGTACACATGCCTGTCTGCATGAACAGGTGCCAGCATCAACATAGGCACACTCACACAGGGCCAGGAGTGTAACTCATCACTAGTGGGATTGCCACAACACATCACTGTGCAGGTATCACATGCACCACATGGGTCATATGGAGGTCGTATGGGCAAAGAGTATGAGGAGGTGTCAGACATCAGACAGCATGCTTCGGTATGCCCTAGGGGGATTTAGTGAGTGTGGATGGGGACATATGTGCCATACAACACACACACATGAACACACAGGGTGCCAGTTCTGACATGCATGTGTGCATGTCTGCATGGGTGTGTGGTGGTCAACTGTGCCAGCAGGCTGTACAAGGGTAGGCGATGGGTATACCTAGGCATCAGGCCACATGACAATGGTCTGCATTGTGGCTCAGGCCTGTAGTTTCTACATTTGCCCACACAGGTGGGTATTGCATCCCCCATCCAGTCACCTGGGTGACTACTGTGTGTGGCCACTGCTGTACATCACATGCCATGTATGTGTTCCTTAGTCCATGACATGGATGGTGTCTGGGATGTGCACACCTCCCACATGCATATACAGTGATATGTGGAACTGTACCTGGGGTGTCTGGCCCATGTTGTGAACACAGATTATCATCAGAAGTGCCAGTCTTGCCCACCTGTGGCAGGAACTGGTAATGGTCAGCAGGTTTACCCTGCACCTACATTGATAGCATGCTAACAGCATTCCCTGATGTCAGTGTCATCTGTACATACAGGGCATATTGTCAGGCATGGTATGTCCGTTGTGAGTCACATGTGAAGGCACCACAAGTTGTGCATGTGTCCATTGGGGAACATGGTGGAGGTGCACTGTCTGCATGTACGTGCATATTGGACAGAAGAGCAGGGTGACATACCCTCTGTACCCATTGCTATCACTGCATAGTTAATATCAGTGGCCAGTATGCAGTGTACTACCCACATATAGGCTGTTGCCTAGGCATGTGTGTGCATATGACACATGGATCGAGTGTGTGCTCTGAGTAATAGTGGGGTTGCTAACTGTAATTGGCTGGCCTTGATGTCACATGTATGGGTATGGCCTTGCACCCCAGCCACTTTACATCTGTTATCCCTTTGGTTGACATTGTGATATATATTAAGGCCACCATAAAAGAAATGAGCAAAACCCCCTCCACAGGTGTCACACACACTCACACCTGTCATGTCTGGGAGTAGAACCCCAACCTAACTAGTTTATTACACTACAGTACTACGCAGTTATAGTATGCACCATGGACATTGCTGGAGTACTTCTTCCCCAAAGGTGTATTTCACAATGAATGAAATCAGCAGGATTACCAAAGTAGGGCATTTCAACTGTACTGCGAGTGGCTAGCCTAAAATGCATTGCTCCTTACACAGACAGTGAGACACACACAAAAAATCCGCAACTGACATGTGTGGGTATAGAACCCCTGACCAAGGCCTATATCACACTACAGCATGGAGCAGTTATAGGTCGCACCACAGGGGTTACTAAAGAACTTTCTCCCCAAAGTTGTATTTCACAATGAATGACAGTAGGATTGCCAAGGTAGGGCATTTGAAATGTACTGCAAGTGAGTAGCCTATAATGCATAGCTCCATACACAGACATTGAAACACACACAAAACATCCAGAACTGCCATGGGTGGAAATGGAACCCTACCACAGTTCTAAATCACACTACAGCAGTACACAGTTACAGATCATGCTACAGGGATTACTGGGCTGTGACTTTCCCAGAGTTGTATTTCTAGGTAAGTGACATCAGCAGCCTTGCCAAAGTTGAGTATATGAATTCTAAGGAGTGTGAGTAACCTAAAAAGCATTGTTCGCTACTCAGCCAGAGACACAAAGATTCATACACACACACACACACACACACACACACACACACACACACACACACACACACACACACACACACACACACACACACACACACACACGCACACACAGTTACCAAGTCTGGGGTTAGAACACCTATCTAACTACTTTATCACACTACAGCAGTATGCAGTTACAGGACGTGCTACAGAGATTACTGGGCTATGACTTTCCCAGAGTTGTATTTCTAGGTGAGTGGCATCAGCAGCCTTGCCAAAGTTGAGTATATAAATTGTAAGGAGTGTGAGTAGCCTAAAAAGCATTGTTCGCTACTCAGCCAGAGACACAAAGATTCACACACACACACACACACACACACACACACAGTTACCAAGTCTGGGGTTAGAACACCTATCTAACTACTTTATCACACTACAACAGTATGCAGTTACAGGACGTGCTACAGAGATTACAGGCTATGATATAAATTGTAAGGAGTGTGAGTAGCCTACATTGCACACAGTCACACACACACACACACACACACACACACACACACACACACACACACACACACACACACACACACACACACACACACAGTTGCCAGGTATGGGGTTAGAACACCTTCCTAACTACTTTACCACACTACAGCAGTACGCAGTTACAGGATGCACTACGGAAATTACTGGGCTATGGCTCTCCCAGAGGTGTATTTCTAGGTGAGTGACATCAGCAGCCTTGCCAAAGTTGAGTATATGAATTGTACAGAGTGTGAGTAGCCTAAAAAGCATTTCTCTCTACACAGTCAGAGACACGCACACAAACACACACTCACACAGTTACAAAGTCTGGGGTTAGAACTACTACCTAACTAGTTTATCACTACAGCAGTATGCAGTTATGGGACGCGCCATGGAGATGACTGAGCTACAGCTCTCCCAAAGGTGTATTTCACATTGGATGACCTCAGCAGGCTTGTCATAATACTGCTATGGGGAGGACGGTGTGTGCATGAGCTGTAACCCATTCATGTAGGGGTTGACATGCCACATGCAGGCACACTCGGGGTCATATGTCACAGGTACATGTATACAGCTACTAGGTGACTACTTCCTTGTACAGTCATGTTGCACAGCTGGCACGTGCACCACATAGTGTCATGCTGACAGATACTGGTGGCTAGTATCTGCAGTGAGTGACATCTGCACCTCATGTGTTTGGGGCCCTTTGGCTGTGTGCTGGGTGTGACAGGCCCGGATGACTCCTTGTCACGGTCACCCTCTTCCACACATCTATGTCCGTCTACCTTTGGCTTATTATAGTGTGTTGTCCTTACATATATGTCTGTATTCCTATCCGCTGTGTGCGCAAGGCAGGAGTGGTGCATACTGACATGTGTCTGCACTAACAACTGCGACTGCCAGATATGTCTGGTCCACTGATGTTTGCAGACATGGCCTTCATGTGTTTGTGTGTGTGAGCATGCCCAGTATGACCTTTCAGTATGTTGTTGATTGACATTGCTTTCATTCCTCTAAGTGTGTGAGTATGCCCAGTAAGGCCATCTATATTGCATGAGTGGATCAAGTCCAGGTAGTTTGTACTGCGGTGCTGACCTTTGTGTTGTACACCGACAGGTAGCATGCTGTGTCTGCAGGGTATACATTGGTCATTTGGCATTGACTGTTGCTACATTTCTGCATAGCGGTGGGGGGCACCTGACTGTTTCTACATTTCTACACAGGAGTGGGGGGGGCACACCTGACATTTACTATAAGTGTACGTAGGATGGGGGGGCACACCTGACACTTTTACACATTTGCTGGGACTGTACTGGTATGTCAGGTACTCCATTTCAGTCTGTAGTCTTACCTATCGTGCGGGCAAGAGGCATACCAGGCTACTACAGATCTTAACTTTAACTACCTACATATTAGTTTCTGACTTCCTAGCCTTCACAACTTATATCCAGCTGCCTGGCCTGCTGTAGTCTGTCTGTATAGGCCTGGGGAAAGGGTTACCCATAGGGCTCATTCAGAGGCCATAGTACAGCATTTGTTTGTGTTTGTCTACACCTATCCTGCTGGCTGTAACTGTTGTTAAGTATGTGACCTCCCGCAACTGGCATGTGTGAGTCACTTACCTTGTGGGTGTCCCAGTATTGAGGGTGGTGCTGCAGGGCTGCCTATGTCAGATGCACATAGTACACTCCCTATACATGGTTGAGCACAGGTAGTGTCATGTTTGGCATTCCTTTTACTGTATGTGCGAGTTGGACAGAGGTGTCATTCCCTGGGTCCCTACTGTGTCAGTGCATATGCTATGCGTTGCCTTTTTGCCAAGGCCAGGCCATACTGGGTACACCTCCTTCTGTCTACTGGGGCAGGCTCAGGTTGTTCCTCCTCCGAGACACTCTGTGCCTGTGCAGGCCATGGTAATGGTGGGGGGGCTGTGTGGCTTTGCCCCATGCTGTCCCTGCTGCAGCTGTTTCCACAGGATCATATTGTGTTACATGGCACATACAAGGAAAATTTGGGTACATGTAGTTGATGAGTGCTGCAAGGCTCCACCAGATGTGTCCAGGCACCAGAACCATGACTTGAGCATCCCAAACACACGCTCTATTATGATTCGTGTTTGTGCGTGTGCCTCATTATGGAGTTTTTGTTCGGGTATGTGTGTATTTCTGATGGGTGTCATCAGCCATGGCTCCAGTGCATATCTGGCATCCCCCACTAGGTGACCGTATGGGATGTCCCCATTGGCTAATGTCTGGTACAGCTGCGTCAGATGCCAGATGTGGGAATCATGGTAGCTTCCAGGGCAGCCAGCACAAACATTCATTATTATGCACTGGGCATCACGCACGACCTGGCAGTTGATGGAGGAGAAGCCCTTGCGGTTGATGTAGACCCTACCCCCACTCACCAGGTGGTGCTTTAATGTGTATATGCGTGCAGTCTATTGCACCCACTACATCAGGGTATTCTGCTATTTGGTGGAAGAGAAGCATATTGCTGGCCAACACCTCACGGATGATGGGGAAATATACGTGCTCACTGACATGTGCTGACATGGGATCCAGGAACTGGTGGAGTACCCTGGATGCTGATGCCTGTGAAATCCCCATCATATTCCCAGTTGGCCTTTGGAAGGTATCTGTAGCTAGTATTCTTAGGCCTACACATACTTTGATATCCACTGGGATGGGTTCCCCTCTGTTAGTTCTGTGTGTGAGGTGTGGCCGGCACAGCTCAACAATTTGCTATAGGAGGTCCCTGTCCACCCTATAGTGCTCCACTATCTCAAGCTCATGTAGCCCTTGGTAGGTTACTCTGGGTCTGTACACTCTTCTCCATCTCCTCACTGTGGGTTGCTCAGCAGCATTCACATCCTCACCACCCTCAGCCTCTTGCACATGCTGGTTTATGATAGCGAAAGCAGCCCCTAACATTTTTTTTCTTGCTTTCGTTTTGTAAAATTTCCCCGTCTGTATACACCAGTGGTGCAGAGTTTTTGGGAAAATTAAGGGGGGAAGATGTTTGCATAGTTATAGTGGTGTGCTAGGCTGGGCTGGTGTGGTGCCTGTGTAATTGGCTGATTCTGATACATTTCACCTGTCAGCTAAGCTAGTTCTCCTTGATTACCTTCCTACTGCTGTTTTCCCTTCCTGTTGCCTCCCTGTTTAAGCCTGTGTGCACATCGCGCAAATGAAGTGCTCAAATGTGCACAGAGCTACTATTTCCTGGTTTAACTTTATGTTTCTTCCTGTAAATCCTGTTACACAGCGCACACACCCACTTACACTTTGTAAAGAGTGCTAGGCAGGTTTAGTCACACCCCTAGCTTAGCTGTGCTAAGCTATGTGCAATCCCGAGCCACAGTGCTCCAATCCACTTACAGTATGCCTGACACCCCCCCCCCATGATGTCACCTATATCCTAGTCTTGCACTCAGTTATTTATACTCTTACACTCTTGGGACCTGCCTCACACCCTGGGGAAATCTGGGATTCACTATCCTTCCCCTCATTTGCATAGGATTGCCTGTTAATGCATAGTTACATGTCTCACACTGAGCCTCCCCCCTTAGCAACCACTACTCACTGGCCAGGTTGTCTTCTGCCTGCCACTGACTTGCATGAGAGAATACTGATTTTAGTTAGAATGCTCATTTTAAGTTTATATTCTTATTTTCTCCTGATCCCGTTTGCGCACTGCTGCCCTATGCTTAAATAGCCAAGATCGTAGAAAAAAAAAGTTGATTTTTTAATTTTTTAAACAGTTTGCAATGCCAATGGCCTCATACGTGGCCATTGGCATGCTTCCTCAATGATATGCAGCCTTTATTTGGAACTGCCATAGCTACATTTTGGAATTTGCAGAAATGTACTCAGTTACTAACCGAGTACATTTCTGCAGATTGCACTAGTCTTGCACGGACTATTGCAAGCTTCCTGGATTGCAAAATCACCTCATTTGCATGGATTTCTCCTGCAAATGAGGTGATTTGCATACCAGGGCTTAGTCCGTGCAGGATTAGTGCTGTAGCTCTCATGCAAGCCCCTGCCAGCTGTTCCTGGATCGCACGGCAGACATATTGCCTATGTGAGCTCCTCCACTCATCTTGCACTCTGTGCAAGCTTTTGAGAATCCGGGGGTATAAAGTTAATAGTCCTTTTAAGTATCCGACCTAAAGCATGTAGTCCTAAATTCTCTTCTGTTTTTATCATGTGGGCTAAATTCACAGCTGAAAGAGGTTTACACCCACTTCTAGTAAGAAAATGCGAAAGTTCCAGTGATAAATGAAGTAATATACTTTGAAGTACCTCCTGTATTTATTAAGGTAAGACTAAAATAAATAATCTGTTTTGAAATGCATCATGAATTCCTAACTGGCTTCATCCATGCCTATTATGTTCCATCTTTTCTTTGTTTTAATGTAATTTTATCTGTGCTAGTCAAAAGAGATGGCCAGACAGAGTTAATACTTGGAGAGGCACATGTATCTAACTGTCTAATCTGATTCACTAGATAACTTTTTATGAACTCCCATTAAGTTCTTTCTCCTCTTTTCATTTCATTCCATTCCATTCCCTCTTGTCCTAGCATTTCATGATGGAGTTCTTCTATGGTGTATTTTCTTCTCCTCTATCCTTAGAATTTTATCTTTGAACTTTATGGTTCTTTTATTTTCTTGTATGCAACTGTGCTTGTGCATTAATACTTCTTAGAAGAAACATGTCATCAAAAGTTTTTTAGGGGATATAATTTTCACCTTACACCTTATAACTGGCTCAAAAGGAAAGCTCTCAAATTTAATTTATCTAAAATTAAATCCATGCTATTTCAGATCACCACCAGGCATTCTTGTACCTTTCTTAATACTTTATTTGAAAATTATTTTTAGACTGAATCCATAAGGCAGTTCAATTATCTACAACTTTGGCTTGATCAGATTCTTCATTCTTCTAAATTGTGAATTTTACCTTTTCACGGATTCATTTCGCTTTTTTGTTTATATATTTTATTAATCAGATGCTACCTTTTTGGTCTTCAGTTGATATTTTCCACAAATTGTGAACTTGTATTAAGGTTGTAATATTAAATATCTTCATTAACATTTTCAGTTAATTCTGTCATCTCTCCCTCCGAATCCAATTAATAAGCACAATTACATTAACCTTGAAGCAATACTATAGCATTTCATCTTCAACATTTGCTATTTATTCTTTTATTTACAGCTTTTCTCTTTCAATTGATTATTTAAGGTGTTTATCTTTCTATAGCTGTTCACTATACAGTATCTTCTTCACTCACCATAATTATTACATGGAACAGCTTTTTACTATTTTCAGCGCCTCTCTTATTCTTGAGCTGAAAATATGGAACTCTTTGTTTAATTACATGCAA
Organism: Protopterus annectens; assembly: GCF_019279795.1. NCBI lineage: Eukaryota > Metazoa > Chordata > Ceratodontiformes > Protopteridae > Protopterus > Protopterus annectens. The sequence continues at coordinate 659,894,064 of NC_056743.1, read as the reverse complement.
GCTTTCAAGCATCAACACACATCATTTCATTAATAATACTCTTGATAACTAATCTTAATGATCCTATTATTTCATTCATAACTTCTACACAAGGATATAGCATCTGATTTACTAGTGAAGTACTACACTTATGCTCTTTAGTTTGACGTCTTTGCACTTTAACAGTATATTCCATTGTTTTTGTGTTAATTTGCATATATGCTACAGAAATCATGGACAGGTATCTCTTAACACTAGTCATCAGGAAAGGCCTATCCAAAACGTACACATTTCTAGTAAGAGATCTAGCTCACGCTAAGCTCTTCTGTCTGATATGCAGTAGACCGAGTGTCAGCTCAATGACTAAGTGTCACTGATGAGATTTTGGATGCTATAGCTTGCTAAACATAATAATGGCACACCACTCTGCCACTCCTACTGATAGAGGATCTTGCCAACTCATCTGAAATTCCACTGCCTGCAGTATAGCTATTAACAACACACTTTTATTGCCATTCAGTGTTTACCATTGACCAGTAATAAAACATCCTTGTAGATTGGAGCTCAGAAGTTAAACTAAGTGAACAGTTTTGCTTCTATCCACAGCCTAATGCTGCACATGCTAGCTAACCTGATCTTACCTGTTTCATATCATAACTGAAGTTTTTCAATAAAGTGTAGTACAAATACGTCTCCCAAATAGTCAAATGGCACATGCTTCCTTAAGTGTACACACCGATACTCCCGATAGCCAATTTGTACATGTAGCCGTTGCTTCTTAATGCAAGTGTATCTACAAAAATGAATGTTTAACTTCAAATATTAGATGACTAAATATCTAGATAGAAAGATAGAAGAAATAATTCAACAAAAAAAAAATCATACACCCACTGCACTTTCTGTACTCTGTCTTTAATATACAGCAGAACAAAGCATATAACTATATTTAGGTTAGCAGAATGATATTTGCTGCCAAGCCTAATGTCCCAGACTTTATGAACAGTTATAGTACAAATTGTAACAGTGAAAGAAAAATCCAGAAACTTCTCTAAATACTTACAGCACTTGCCATCCATAACCACTACTCTTATGACATACACTTTTGTACACAAGGGTTATATTCATGGTAGCCATATGGTATGACTTCCATCATTGTTCCTAAAATTATAAAACAAGAATGCTCCATCATTATAGGCCACAATTCTGTCCACCCCTCCTGTGCAGATTCACAACTGATTACCCTCATTCTCATGCTGTCTTTATGTAACCCTTCAAGTACAATTCCCTCCCTGAACAGGAAGCACTTTTTTCTTTATCAGTGGCTACTTTCAGGTAAAACTGCGGTCTTTTCAAATTTTTTATAGAATGTTAAACAACTGACAATAATTTCAAATTTCTTAACTTTTTCGAGTGATGTTAATCCAGTGCTACAGTAATGATTTCTTCTTGTTTGCTACACTAATGTCGTTGTGTCATTTTTTTTTTCACAAATTCTGTGTTAAACAGTGACTAGGAAATCATAATTTATCATAAGATCGTACAGTGACAATTTGTGCTTCATAATGTAGAACAGTAAATAGAGTATGCAGAAATTTTGCTTTCTGTACATTACTAACTCTCCAAGATATGACTATGCTGTTAATTCAGTAAATTCATCCTTGCTGCTTAATACATTTTAAAACGTGTACATGATTTCTGCAGAATTCTTACAGGCTTCCTAATGTTCACCTCAAAGATGACTATTTTGATTTTTTTCCCTAAAATATTGCTATCGAACTATGATACCCATTTAGTATGTGTATATCTTGCAAAGGTTTACTGCAGTTCAAAGGTTTTACACATGATTTGCATAATGGCATCTATTAGATGGCGGTTCTTGAAGAAAACTTCTCACTCTACATTTCTATAGCAAAACTTGATTTCAAATAGAAAATAGTGTTACCTTCTAATGGCACTTTAGAGAGCATGAAACATTTTCATGGACGTTTATGGATTTCCAGTATTACAACTCTGCATTTAACATTCATACCGATAAAAACAATCCTTTCTTAATAATCTCATCAGCACAGCATAAGCGGATTGTTTGGCTATACTTTAGAAAAAAAAACAGGATCTTTAAACGTGTGCCCAAAGCTAGTTGGAAATATACATGTCCACAACTAGTTGGGGTGGACTTTACTGGCCTGAATGTATCCATAAAAACTTAAAATGTCATGGGCATTCAGAAGCCAGGTTGCTGAACCCCTTAATATCCTTAAGGGGTCGTTTGCATATATATTCCATGGGCCTCAGTTCAAGAGGTTTAAGGTATAGCACACTGAAAGCTCTGGCTTAGCTGTTCATTTCTTGCAGTTTTTACTAGCTATAGATGTAGATATAGCTATAGCTATAGATACAGATATTGAGGGTCTATATTATTTGAACAAAGTTTTCTAACTTCGAATACCATATGGGCGACACCATATGGTCGAAGTTAGAAAACTTTGAATACTGGAAAAAGAAAAAAAGGTCACCTAACATGTTAAAGCAGGGGGGGCAAGCCACCCTGCACCCCCCACACCCCCGCTCTTTAAATGTACAAACTCAGAGACTGCACTGCAGTGCAGTAAAGGGAACCCTTGCCTACAACCCTTAGTTTAGAGTTTTCTCTTTTTTTTTTTTCAGTATTCAAAGTTTTCTAACTTCGATCATATGGTGTCACCCATATGGTATTCTAAGTTTAAAAACTTTGTTCAAATAATATAGACCTGATATTGATAGACAGATAGATGTAATTCAACTAAAATCAGTTTACTATTACTACTATCTTAATAGTTTACTGAATATTAAAACAACTTTTGGAATGGCTGATCACTTATGATCACTTATATCAAATTGTCAGCATTACTGTACCCCTACAATTCCCAGACCATAAGTGTCATAACTTTTAACTTGACCTAAACCTGAATTTATTCCATGACACTGATTGGTCACATATAAATGAGATTCTTCTCCAGATAATGTCAACAAATTCTTAAATTGCACACTTTTTCAAGTAATTAACACGAGTGATTGATCTAAAGGAATGTATTTTAGACAGCACTTTATGTATAGAATACAGTAAGACATGAGAAAATCCATTACACTTAATGCCAAACTATAAAAATTGCCTAAGTTCAAAAATCACATCTCATAATTAAAAAATCAGCAAAAATGTAACACAAATGACTAATTTCTTTAACAAAAAGGACTATTTCCATAATCTTTATACCAGCTATTTTTCAGTTCCTAAATCATTTTATTCAAACCTAAATAAATGTGCTCTGTCTGGTAAATTAAAAACTTCTAATACACTGCAAGCATCCCAGATCACCAAATACCACAGCTCTTCAGTTGCTAATTCAAAAAATATTGCACCAAATCTAGTTAAGTGTAAAATATTAGCCCCCCCCCGGCCCTCACTCATGCACTCGACCAAACATCTATTACTACATGATAGACTTGTCAGATAATTAAAATCCTATAGTTACCAAACAAGTGTTAACCTAGCTACAATATTTTTAAAACTACATGCCTCAAACCTTTGCCTAGTCTACCAAGCCACATTATATACATCAGCAAAAGAAGGCACTTTTGTTGCCCCCTGTGATTAGTGCCCATTTCCATCTTATGAGCCCTTGTAAAATAACAAGAGCAAGATCCCTCTACACTTGACTTAGGTGAAAAACCTCGAGCTTCATTTCTTTCTGCAGAAAAAAAACATGACTAGAGAGAACGTTGATCACTTATTTCCACAGGAAATCATTGCCGGTGTGATTTCTAATTATGCACCAGCAGTGATTCACTTCCGTTGGAAATTGTTGCATTCTTCATGTGGGTGCAGGTATGGAGTATGTAAGTACATTAAACTCTCGGTTAACCGGTACCCATGGGGATTGGTAGATGTCCGATAACTGTAGATTCTGGTTGCTTGAGAGTTACTATTAAAAATAGGCTTGACTAATACTGTACCCTGTACTATTTAGTTTGACTTGTTCTCAGGTTGGGGAGAGAGGAAATATATTCCTATCTTCTTTTTTAAAAGTCTAAAGCTCTAAAAATGTAAGGTATGTTTCTGCGGGTTGAAAACAGAAAGTACAACACATGAAAATTGTGCTGTATGTCTTCAATATTTTTTTTTGCTGGTTGCTTGACAGTGCCAGTTGCTTAAGTTTGGGTTAATGGAGAGTTTACTGTATATGTTTGGCCTTTCCCCCTTGCATAATCACTTGAAGCTACATTTTTCACCCTTCTGTGTGGCATGATTTTGTTCTTTTTTGTTCTTTCCTTGAACATTAGCTTGTGGAATTTGGCAATTCATAGTAGAACCCTCAAAAAATATCCATTGCAATTAGTTGGCTGTTTTATCAGTCATAACCTCATTTGCACCTGTTAGCATGGCTTCAAGACACACCTCGGGGATAATTCTTCAGTCTTAGAAATCACAGATTTTATTAACTCAGAACTTTACAAAAATTGCTTTGTTCCTACATTTCTCTGACTTCCATCCAATATCCATCTTCCCAATTTTGGGCAAACCTACACCCAGTTATCACTCTATATCCAACAGTACCACTTGTTCTTCTCCAAACAACATGGATTCTGGCCAGTACAAAGTACTATGAGAGCACTGAGGTGCCTAACTGATGGCAAACTGCTAAACTTTGATACTAACCTTCTTGCAAGTGCTCTATTTATAGATTTGACAAAGGCATTTGACCTCATTGACCACTATCTTCTCCAGAACAAACTAAGTGAAATTGGTAACAGTCCAGACACATTTCTCTGCATTAAAAACGTCCTCAGTGACAGACACTTCAGAGTTAAAATAAGATCCTCTGAATCAGAATCTGCACCTATTACAAAAGGTGTACTGCAAGGATCCATGCTTGCCCTCCAACTCTTCTCCATATTCTTTAACAAACTTCCTTGGACCTTCCCCATCTCCCACTTATCAACTATACTGATGATAAGGTCATTTACTGGTCAAATCACTCTGTCACCAACATTCAGTGCCAACTCCAGTCAGACTTACTTGAGCTCCACCAATGGCTCATAAACCATAAACTGTGTCTTTTGGAATGCCAAAGAAAATTTACCAAACACCTGACTTTTTAATTATCTTTGACCTACACAAACATGCCATAGGGACAATCTCCACCTTCAACTACCTAGGATTATGGCTTGATCAATCACTAAACTTCCATTTCCACATAGATAAAGTGAGAGCCAAAATAAACTCCCTCTACAGTGCCAAAAAGATTTCCCCTTTTCTATCCCAACCATCCAGAGCAACATAGGAGTTCTCATTTCTCAGCTTGAACATGGGCTTCCAATTTTTGCTTCTGCCTCCAAGAAAAACATTGCCACACTCTAAACTATTTCTAACAATATCTGATGATTCATTACACATTTACCTTTCTGTGAGCATCACTGTATCTCCTTAGAAAAAGCTAAATGGCTACCCATAAAACAAAGATTTAACCTACTTTTAGGATCCAACTCTACAAACAAATCCAACTCCACACATTTATTCCCTCTGCAGCAGACTTCATGAAAAAACTTCCTCATACAACCTCCGACAGTACTAAAAAACCACACCAGTTCTCATTACACCTAGAACCAAACTCCACAGCACACCACATGCATTCTCCTCTCTGGCATCTACTCTTTGGGAAATTCTCCCCATTGACATTAAGGAAATCAGCACTTATTTCGAATTCAGAATGCAGCTCAAAAAGCATTTCTTCATCCAAGCCAAATGCTACTGCTTCAGCACAGGACATATCACCTAACCTAGCTCACTTCTGACTGTCTTTGCCTCTCTCAGCATTTACTGAGTACTGACCCACTTTAGAAGCTAATGTGTATATATATATATATATATATATATATATATATATATATATATATATATATATATATATTGTTGACAACACTGTGCTCGATTGTACATTGCACTGTGCCCATTCACTGGGATGTAATTACTCTGAACTATTCTGTTATTTCTTACATTTCTGTATTTTTTGTTTGTAAAATGTCTTGTATTCCAGCCGAGCTGAGCCTGAAATTAATCGATATTGATCAGTAAACTACCTTGCAAACAAATATAAATAAATTAATGTAAATAAATAAATAAATAAATAAATAAATAAATAAAATTAAAGTTCTAGATTTTTTACTGTGATCCTTACACAAACAGCCCCACAAACAAATACAGACAGTCTAATTTTTGCTAAGTACATAAGACTTTGAACAAGAATTAAAAATTTGACACGCACATCCAGAACAGGATTACGCAAGCAAATATATGTCTTGATTCCATGTACCTATCCATGTCCATAGCCAAACAATCTCTATAAATTCAAGAAAGATGTTAGTTTTAGTAATCATGTAGCAAAACATATCTATCAACAGTATATTCTCACTGATAATTCAATACCCTCTTAAACAAACTTGAGTGTATATACAGAAACATAGCCACTGTCATTCTTGTAACAGTCTTCAAAGCTCAGAAGTCCTATCTCAATTAAGCTTAAACATAGCCACCTCACTATACTGTATAAACAAATGAACAACAAATGCTGCCAAATCATATTCCATAGCAAACGCTACACACATACTCCTCAGCCACTTGACAAGTGTTATCATTTTTTGTCCTCATTATCTCATAAACCTATCTCTGCCAATTAACTCACCCTACCCTCAACAATGAAGATGAGTGCTTACTTACAGGAGTTATCATTTAGGCAAACATTAGCCTACTATTCACTTGTGAACCTATGAAAAAGAGGAAAAACTTTGAACCAACCGTAAGACTGCTACGGCCCTTATAAACCTAGCCATGAAAACCCAAATGTGACCCATAAATTTGATTTATATAGGTGGTGATTTACTGACTGCTGCTATCCATCAGATAAATATGAGCCAAATCAGGGGTGATTTTCCAATTATCTATCCATTGGTCCAAGTTCTGCTTCACCTCGATGGAGACCCTTTTCAAGAGAATGGGAATTCTCTGTCTCCTCAACATGTCCTATTCATGTTGCAAGCAAAATTTAGATCTGTTTTTCTAGAGACAGCTTTATGGTTGGACAAAACCAGGAAGGATGAGGCATTGGGGGTGGCTGCAACATTCTCCCATGTATGTAATCATTAGGTCAAGTATGATAAAGTCTTCAGTGGGTGTATTCACTTTTTGGTCAAGGGTGTTTATATTTATGAAGTCCAGCACTCTCTGTACCTGTAGATTTGAGGCCATGTAGGATTCTCAGTCTATAGAGGGGTAACTAAAATCGCCTATGAGTAGGGTGCAAAATTGGATGGTAAGTGTCTCCAGTAGGTCCACATATGCATTGTAAGCTTCTTAGGACATGGAGGGTGACCTATAGCTGGCTAGGATATGGTATGGGATTTTGTCTCTGGTAAACTGCACATGGAGGAACTCCAGCACATCATCCTGTTTGACCACCCTAGAGGTATGCAAATTATTGATGTATATTAAGACACCATCTCCTTTAGCCCTTTTCTCTGTAGCTTCTCGTCTAAAAGTGTGGAATACATTAAAAACTTGCACTGCCAGGGTACTATCTTCCCCTTTAAACCATGTTTTCGTAACTGCACATGTGTTTATACTCTCAAGTGTAAGGAAGGCTTGGAGGAAGTATAGTTTTTTAATTTAGGTTCATGGCATTGCATAGTAACACCTTGAGGTTTAGTTGAGTTGATTTTGCTATGTCAGTAAGTTTGTCAATTTGGCATTTCCTGAAAAAGGCGCTATGAGGGTGGATAAAGTTTTAGCCAGTATTTGAATGGCTAGAGGGGAGAGGTGAAAATCATCTTTGGAAAGCAATGTTGTCTGTTAACCATGTCCTCACAAGCTGACAAGTATTAGATCCTCTTAGAATGACACCAGAAAGACAACCAGATGTTGAAATCAGTATTTTTTCTCTCATATTGTGGCATCATCCTCAGTGATGGTAATATGCTGCTTAACACTAGGCTCGTATGAGCCTGAGACATATAGTCTAAAAGCTCCATAATGTATCTCTTCATATAGTCAGGGAGGTACAACTCAGGTCATTTGCAACTGTATGGACCATGATGGGATTATAATGGTACATATGGTGTAATGACTGTAGTGTGTGCATGATTTTGTGGATTCTGATGCCAGATAACCAACTAACAGGTATCTTCTCCTTGTGCAGAGGGGCATCAGTACATTTTTCATTGGAGTCCCCTATGATGAGAGTCCTGGGAAGTGTGTTTACTTGCCTTATGGGCTTAGTGTTTGGGGCTCCACTTTGACAGTACGTGTGGTGTTAGGTGGGCTTGCTGAAGCATAGGTTTGATAACTTGTGGTCTAGGTGATCTTTGTTGTTTAGGGAGATTGCTTTTAAATGCCTCAGCATAAGACAGTCTGTGTGTGTGTTGTGTCCTATCTCAAGGGGATGTTGTGTGTGTGTGTGTGTGTGTGTGTGTGTGTGTGTGTGTGTGTGTGTGTGTGTGTGTGTGTGTGTGTGTGTGTGTGTGTGTGTAATTTCAACAACCTGATGTGCACTTGTATATGAGAGGTTAGCCTCCAGTGTCATTGTGTAAGTACACCTCTCGCATACTGTGTCTGCTTTGATAAGGATTAAGTGGTTATCAGTAAAAATTAAGCAATTGCTACATTGTCTCAAGATGTCCATATCCACCAAGCTAGGAAATTGCATATCCATACTGTCCAGTCCTTTGATTTGTGCACTACAAGGGGGAGGTGTATTGAGGTTAGAAGGCTATTAAGCGTGCTTTGTTGGTGCAGACCAATAAGCATGCTTTGTTGTAGCAGATTATCTAGACAGTACTAAATTCTACTAACTTTAATATTTACACAATACTGAATTCAACAAAATCTGCAGGTATTGCCACTCGATTCCCATCTAGCTGTTGTAAGCTGGTCGGGGCACAGGGTATTTACTCAGTATTGGCACTTTGTAGGGTACAGTTTTATGGACCATTCTACAATGAAAATTTGGTTTCTAGGTATTTGCTAGTGTACAGGGCACTGCTAACCCATGCAAATGTATAAAATTTATAGCAGCACAGAAAAAACAGAAAACTAAGTAATGAGCTTTCTGGCCAATACATGACTACACTATGAGTCCTTTTGTGTATTTTCCAACTGAGATGAACCAGGCAAACATCTTCTGCCACAAGATGAATAAATCCAGTCCTCCTGATGTAAAAACCGAATTAGAAGAGACACACAGATGCAATTCCATCATAAACCACTCAAACAAGTAGCTGGGAATCCCTTGCTGAAGGCAATTTCAAGACAGTCTTACAACAGTAACAGTGAGTGAAAGAGGATTTTTTTTACAAAAAACTCAGCAAAATGCACACACAAAAGTTAAAGCCAAAGTCAAAATAAACTTTATTGTCATTCAGATCAACAAATGCAATGTATCACCAGATGAAATTTCATTAATTCAGGTTCATATGCATTGAAAACAGTTTTCACAAGAGGGTGAAGGAAGCATATAAAGTAAGAAATACTAGACAGTACAGATATAAATACACACACAGTTAACTTACCCAGCACCATTTTTAAGACAAGACAGCAGCATAGCATAATTCACAGTTCCTGTACTTGTGCAAGTAATAACTTAATTCAGATTGCATAACTTAGATAAATAGAATAATTTAATTCTATGACAGTAAAGACAATCATATTGCACGTATGATGTTCTCACAAACTGAGGGAGTGTTGACATTGTTGAAGTTAGTTGTTCAACAGTCTGATTGCTTGTGAAAAGAAGCTATTCCTGAATGTTGATGTTCTACACCTGATGCTTCTGTATCATTTCCGTGAAGACAGGAGGTGGAACAGTCCGTGTGTGGGATGATACTTCTCCATTATCAGCTGCACGACCCTGCCACACCATCTACAAGAGTAAAGGTCATGTAAGGACCGGAGGTTAGATCCTGTGATTTTCATGGCCTACTTCACAACCTTCTCTAATGCCTTGTGATCTGCACATGAGCAGTTTCCATACCAGACTGTGATGTTATTAGTATGCTTTCAATTGTGGCCCTGTAGAAAGTCATGAGGATGTGAGAGGGGACGATTGCTCTGTGTAATCTCCAGAGGAAGTGGAGACATTGTTTGGCACTCTTTACAAAGCTGGAGGTGTTTGTTGCCCAGCTTAGATCATCTGAAATGTGCACCCATAGGAATTTGGTGCTTTTTACTCTGTGCACTGCCATACCACTGATGGTGACAGGTGTGTGGGACCCATGCTTCCTCCTGAAGTCAACAATGATTTCTTTTGTTTTGTCAGCATTTCGTGCTACAACGTTGTTTGTGCACCATCTGCTGAGTTGGTTCATTTCTTCTCTGTATGCCTCCTCATCATCATTTCTGATGAAGGCCGATCATGGTGGTATCATCGCCATACTTAATGATGTGATTTGTCTGATGTTTTGCCGAGCTGTCATGGGTCAGTGTTAAGAAGAGAAGTAGAGTATGCAACCTTGTGGGACCTCTGTGCTCAGTGATATGTCATGAGTGGTTCTTCCCAACTCAAATGGTTTGGGGCCTGTCAGATAGAAAGTCAAGGATCCAGTTGCAGAGTGTATTTTCTATGCCTAGTTGATTTAGTTTAGACAACAGCTGCTGCAGTATTACAGTGTTGAAGGCTGAGCTGAAGTCTATGAATAGCATACGTACTTAGCAATTTTTGTCTTCAAGATGGTTCAAGTTGTGATGCAGTGCCAGGGATATAGCATCTGCAGTGGAGCGATTTGGTCTGTAAGCAAATTGTAAATGATCAAAAGATGCAGGCAGACAAGATGATATATGCTCTTTAACCATCCTTTCCAATCATTTCATCACTACCATTGTGAGTGCGATGGGTCGGTAGTTATTTAATATGACTGGCGATGACTTCTTTGGCAGACGAATGATGATGGCAGAGTTGAAGCATCTTGGCACATTAACCCATCTGAGAGATGTGCTGATGTCACTGAAGGACTTTTCTTAGGTTCTTTTGGACTGCCTCCAGGCTGAGACATAGCGGTGTGGCATCCTCCTCCATTAGTAGTTTCTTTGGTGAGGTGTTATTTGTCTCCTCAAATCTGCTGAAAAAGGTGTTAAGTTTGTCTAGAAAGTCCGTATTATCTACACATTGTGTTGACTGAGCCATGCAATCAGTAATGCATTGGATGCCTTTCCACAGCTGCCCAGGCTCCTTTTGATTTCTGAACTGTTTTTGTATTTTTGGCCCGTGAGCAGGTTTTGCTGCTCTTCCTCCCTTGTTCAGGTTGGCCCTGGCAATGTTCATGGCATCTTTATCTCTAGACTTGAAGGCAGCATTCCATGCTTTCAGTAGCTCATAGACTTCACTAGTGAGCCATAGTTTTTGGTTTGCCCTTATAGTTACATCATTCAGGGTGGTCACGTCCTCGACACATTTAGTGATATACCCCAATACTGTTTCAGTATACTCATCCAGGTTTACATGCTGTTCTGTGGTGGCAGCCTCTGTGAATACGTTCCAGTCAGTGCATTCAAAGCAGTCTTGCAGGGCTGAGACTCCTCCTTCTTGCCAGATCCTTACTTGTTTCCTGGAAGGGTTTCCTCTTAGCAGCATGGATTTGTAGGCTGGGATCAGCGAGATAGAATAGTGTTCCAAGCTGCCTAGGTGTGAGTAGAGAACTGGTTTGAAAGCTTGCTTGACATTTGCTTACACTTGTATGCAAAATATATTATTGTATATATTAAAAGCAGGAAACAGTAGTGACTGCTCAAATATCTAAAGTGCAATTTAGCAATCAGTGGTACTTAATTTTGCATAGATGGCACTGCCTGCAAGTAAAACACTTTTAGAATGCAGGCTAGGACTCCAAACTTTGCTGAGTTCCCTGAAAATGAATGGGAGACAATATACGGTAAAGGAGGTTTACTCAAGACCAATACTAGTTTGCTGGGTTGGCACTATGTATCATATATCTATGGAAAACAATGTGTGGGAAGAGTACACAGATAACTTATACAACAGTCAAATAGCTTATGCTATAGTCAATAGTAGTGAAAGGGTATAATATAATATATATATATATATATATATATATATATATATATATATATATATATATATATATATATATATATATATATATATATATATATATATATATATATATATATATATATATATACACACACACACACACACACACACACACACACACACACACATATTATAATTATAAAACAGCAACATCAGAAAGGGGAAGGGTTGGTTAGAGCAAGTAGGCTAGATAGAGAAACATCCAAGTAAATAAAAACAATACTGGAGCTCTTTCAGAAACTTTTATTAAGACTTTTATTGAATTATCACTTGTTACATAGGCACTTACAATTATATAAAAGTAATCAAACTGTATTACAAGTTAAAATTAACAAATATTATGCTTCACATATATTGTTATATACCATATAACCTAAGCAACGTTACATGAATTATTCAATTCCTGGCCCTTTTTTAAACAAAAAAATCTTTATTAAACCATCACTTAAGATAAGTAACCATACATTTATATAAATGAAAACAAACCATACTGACACAGTCCTAGCTGCAAGTATTGTACATACTGACAGACTCCCAGTTGCAAACATTATACATTATTTACAATCTACCCAATCAGTCGTTTTCTGTCAAACATAACATAGGTCATTTAAGACCTGCCTTCTTTTAAACCTCTTTCCTCCCCTGTATGAATTCCCACAATTCCAATTTCCCAATGTAGTTTGCTCCTACCTTTTTCTAAAGATCTCATTTCCAGTTGTTTTATCTCTTACTATATTCACTATTTCTAGTATCGTTGGTGTAGATTTTGATTTTGATTTTCTAGTTATTGTTTTTTTGGCAGCCACCATAATTAGATAACATCAAGGCCTAACCATGACTAGGCAATTCTGATTCTGTATCATAGCTCAGAAAAATCATTTGCCTCGTCACACCAATCTGCCCACCCAGCATCTCTGACAGTGCATCCCGCATGGAATCCATAAAGTCCACCAAATCACTAGATTCCCAGAAAATATGTTCCCAGTTACATCTTTCTTCCCCATCACACCTCCAACATTTAATTTCAGAAACTTTAGCTCAATGTGTTAGTGGGGGATGGGTAGACATAAAATGCAACTTTAAGGAGGTAAAAGATAAACAGAATATAAAAACACTGAAGTACAAATTGCAGCAGAGACAATTCTCTCACTATTGACGTTCTACTGCAGTTTAAGGCACCAGATTATGCAAAATTTACCAGTAACATTGTTTAGGGAAAAATGCAATAGTAAATGACTAAAGCTCAAAATCTAGCAATGGTATACAATTTTGCCACAACTACAAATTAAACTACAAAACTATGGTCCAGCAGGGTTTAAAATACAAACAGCTTTTACAAGTAATTCTATGTGTGGAATAGAAGTGCACAATAATACAAAATACAAAAACACAGTATTTCCATAGCTGCAATTAAATATCTCTTGACATGATTGTTTTGTAAAAGAATGTAGGATATGCAGAGTTTTCTGTGCTGGGTGGTCCATTACTTCCACAAGCCAGTAAATCCACCCACCAACCATGAGTCAAAGGAGGTAGTTGGTCTCCACCACAGAAAGCTTACCATTTCTATTTGCTCCTTTTGGGCCTGGCCAAACCACTTCCCTGAGACAGAGAGAGAGAAAGAGAGAGATGAGCAGACAATGCTCCCTTTAATCCACTGCTAACTGAACGCAGGTTACTTATGCTACATTCAGACTACTATCCCTTAGTGTCACAGAGACAGGATTATTACCTAATAGTCATTTACATGATAACATCTACAAGTTAGCTGTAGCAATATAACTTATCACCCCTAACACTTTATTCCGATTTTAAGTTCACTTTTGACACATCTCTTAAACAGTATATATACATACCTGCACTACATCAGTGTATGCACCATGCCAGTGTATATACATACCTGCATCACACCGGTGTATGTACATACCTGCACCACACCGGTGTATGTACATACCTGCACTACTCCAGTGTATAAACATACCTGCACCTCACCAGTGTATATACATGCATGCACACACTAGTGTATATACATACCTGTACACACCAATGTATATACATAGCTGCACTACACCAGTGTGTGTGTATATATATATATATATATATATATATATATATATACCTGCTCCACACCAGTGTACATACATAGCTGCACTACACCAGTGTATATACATAGCTGCACTACACCAGTGTATATACATACTTGCACACACCAGTGTACATACATAGCTGCACTACACCAGCGTATATACATACCTGCACATACCAGTGTATATACATACCTGCACACACCAGTGTATATACATAGCTGCACCACACCAGTGTATATACATACCTGCAATATACCAGTGTATATACATAACCTGTACCAGCATGCACAGCAGATTTATTCAAGACTTTGGTGTACTTTAAATTGTATGTACTTAAGTTAAATTTAAATTATATTTTGAACAACACCAATGTTAGAAATTCTATTTTTGTAAAACCTTCTGTGTATAATCTGATGTTAATGCGCACACTGACAGTTTTTGAAACCATTTGTGAGACAAATATTAAAACAGTTTTAGAAAGGAAGGCTCTTAAATAATTATGTAAGAATAAATCTGTTAGCGTTATGAAAGCTGATAAAGGGGGAGGTTTGGTGCTGATGTATCAACTTATGTATGTGACTAATATGGAAAGCATGTTGGTGAATGAAGTAGAATATAAACAAGTAATGGTTAGTAAAATATGGACTAACTTCAAAAAAGTATATTCCTTTTTGTATGAATGCCTAATGGAAGGGGATATGGATATGGAAATGTACAACTTTTGTACAATCGACAATCCAAGGATAGGTACACTATTTGGTATTCCTAAACTACATAAAGACACCAATAACCTACCTTTAGACTGATTGTGTCAGCACCTCATTATAATACTGAAGGTATTTCTTTAGTTATAGATACTGTGTTAAATCCTTTGTCACAGAAACTTGATTCCTTTATTAAAGATTTGTGAGATTTTTTTTAATTACATTAAGAGATTTTAGTGTTGAATATAGATTTCATCCCTTAAAAACCTGTATTTCTACCATAGATATGTGTTCTTTGTTTACTTGTATACCCCATGATACAGGGGTTGATTATGTTAGGAATTTTTTGGATAATTTTACTGAATTTTCTAATGAGAAGATAAATGTTTATTGTAGCCTAATTATGGTGTTATTAGAAAACAACTATTTTATTTTTAATAACAAATTTTATAAGCAGCTGAGGGGGGTTGCTATGGGGTCTCCAGCAGCCCCTTCTTTTGCTAACATAGTTTTAGGATGGTGGGAGTTCAATGTCTTTAGATCTGTCGTTACTACCTTCAATGCAGTTTTTTTAAGTGTTTTGTTGCTGATTTGTTTATTATTTTAGAGGGTACTAAAGAAGATTGTTATAAGTTGGTGGACTATTTAAATAATAATTCTGAATTTTTTAAATTTACAGTGGGAGAAGTGGGTAAGAGAGTTAGTTTTTTAGATGTGAAGTTAAAGTGGAACAGTGAAAAAATATTTTTGAAAGTAGCATTTATAGAAAAGATATGTTTACAAATAGTTACTTGCATTATACTAGCAACCATCCTTCATTTATGAAGAGAAATATTCCAAGAGGCCAATATATTAGAGCCTGTAGAATGATAACAGATGATACCATTTTAAGACAAGAGATGTTGTTCATCACAGAATTATTTGTGGTAAGAGGCTACAATTGAGAATTTTTATTAAGAATAGGAGATGAAGTGTTATCAAAAAGAGATAAAATGTATCCATCTATCTTAAGGTCCCCTAATATTTCAATACTAGTAATGGCCAACAGGTTAGGGCAAGTAAAGAGAAGAGTTTAGTATGTAACCTGGATATAACTAGATAGTTATAATATTCGTTCTATAATGCTAGACAATTGGAACATTTTGGAAGGTAATAAAGATTTGATTAAGGTGATAGGAAATACCCCTGAGTTTGTTTATACTAATAGAGTTAATATGAAAACCCTATTATTTAATGATAATACTAGGGTTGCTAGCTCAACACAGATTAATAAATGTAAAGGGATATTTAAATGTGAGGGTTGTAATGCTTGTTGGTATATTTTGGAAGGGCCAGTAATAGATTTAGTTTCTATGACTTAAACCATTAAAGTATCTGGTAGGTTTAATTGTAAGACTAAGGGGGGTAGTGTATGTGAGTGTGTGCTCTGGGTGTCGTGCCTTTTGTGTAGATATGACTACCAGAGTACTGAGGGAGAGGATAAGGATAGCATTAAGAAGAAGGATGAGAAAAATGCCCCTTATAAGCATTCTGTAAATTGTAAAAAATATAAAAAATTTCAGTTTGCTATTTTAGAACACTGTTTGGTAGACCTGGGGGGGTGGGGGGGGTTAAGAATTATAAAGGACAAAGAGAAATGTTATGGCAGATTAAGCTGGGAGCTGATAAGTTTCCAAGACTTAATGACACGGTTAATATTAAGTGTTTTTAAGGGATAAAAGACTATATATTATGAAATAGTATATTTTATTCATGAAATGTATATTCATATATTTATACACATAAATATGACCTGTTGTTTTTAAATGGATGGTAACTGAATTGAATTAATTGATGAAAGTTTTTGATTGGTTTATTTTTGTATTTAAACCTAATGGTTTGTTAATACTGGTATTTTGATGAAGTCTGTTTCAGACGGAAAAGTTGAATAAAGTTTGGTATGCTAAATTAGTGTTGTCTCTTGCTGTTGGTTTTTGGCCAGTGTGATTTTCAGGTCTATTTTGTTTCTTCACCAGTTGTTGGTGTGGTTTTCTTGTTTTGGTATATACATACCTGCACTGCACCAGTGTATATGCATACCTGCACTGCACCACTACAGCTCTCTCTTTCCTCCTATTTACCCCTCCTGACTATGCCTGTTATGAACTTTACGTCTGTGCAAGGAGCAGTAAGATATGTCTAGAATATTTATTTCTTTATGTGTAATTTGTTAACCGAGTCAGTTCAACTGAGCCAGTGGCTTATTTTCAATGGAGACCCAAGGAGAAAAGCTCCAAATAGTTATTACAAAGTTACAAAAAAGAAAAAGATCTGACAATGAAGTTTTATGTAAACATTATAATAATGTGCTTTACATGAGAACATTAGAAATTTGGAAAAGGCCTCAGAATTAATTTACATAAACACTACAATAATGTGCATAACATGCAGTACAAAA
The DNA here is from genome assembly GCF_019279795.1 of Protopterus annectens. NCBI lineage: Eukaryota > Metazoa > Chordata > Ceratodontiformes > Protopteridae > Protopterus > Protopterus annectens. The sequence continues at coordinate 659,876,726 of NC_056743.1, read as the reverse complement.
GTTAGAATTTTTTTTTAATCAACAAAAAAAGAAAGAGATGCAAATGAGAGGACACTTGAAATAGGTGGGTGTTAAAAGTGTAAGAGTTGGTAAGGTGGGATTTAAGTGGGATCACTGCAGTGATAGGTGTTGGCATTTAGGAGAAACGTTTTAAGTTTGGATTTAAAGAGATTTATGTTATTATTCGGATGTTAAGGGGCAGTTTGTTCCATGCATGGGAAATATTATACTTGTAAAGAAGTGTACCAATGTTTTTGTTTGGTTTATAGGTGTCCAGAAGGAGCTGGTCAGAGCTGTGGAGAGTTCTGGGAGGGGTATAATGCGATATTAGTGAGGCTAGAGCAAGACAGGAAAGGGGTTGTAAGAGTCGAGTATGAGTCATTTGCAGTTGGGAGTGAAGCAGGTGCTGAGGGAAGTCAAGCCACTGGAGTTGTTTTAGTGCATGGCAGTGATCAGATTTGTAGGGTTGGTTACTAGCAAATCTTGCAACACTATGGTATGACTGACAGAGTTTAGCCAAAAGGTTAGACTGTAGATGTGAAAAGATGGGGGGTATAAAGTAGACATGGAAGGAGGAGGGCCTGAGCTAGTTTCTGCCTAGAGTCAGGTGCTAGGTATTTTTTATGCCTGTAGAGTAGGCCGAGTTTTTGACTGGTCTTTTTCATACAGTGCTGAATATGTGACACAGTATGTTGGTGTGGGCATACCAGATGGAGTACTTATTGCACACGCTCACTAATTTCACTGTTTTATTGCTACCACTATTACCAGCTCTGCCTTTCACTAATTTCCTTCAAATTTATATTGATCTTTGTATTAACATCTCACACTCTTCCCAGACACTCTTTTTTACCCCACCTTTACCCTCCTCCCACTCCTGAATTCCTCAGTTTTGTCTTTCTGTCTTTTACTGGTTTCATGCCTAAAGGACTAAATGTAATTATTTATCCTTTTCGTAACTCCAGCTACTCTCCATTTAATATTTTGCTTATGTTTTATGCATACTGGTCTTTTCTCAACAGTATGTAGTGAACATTACTTAATGTCTCTTTTACCTTCCTGCCTGTAAATATGTACATATGTCTCCTTTTACTTCATTTCTGTAACTATTTAAATATGAAGACAGCTATTAATTTACTGTAAGATATGTTTTCTTAAGCCCTGGTATTCAATAACTGCCTACAGCTACATAATGAACCACATTTCCTTAGCTAGTTCCTCTGCATGAGCAAGAGACTTTATCTACCATTCAATAATATGTGACGTTTATTGATTTAATTGCTGTATTGTTAAATGTGCAATACAAGCTGGAGCATCCTCAGTGGCTACAGAGCTAATGGAATTAGCCCAGATCAACATACCTTGTTAACAGAGCCATTAAATAAATATTCCATGCATAAGTTCGGGGTACCATTAGAAATAGGAAGCACCACTCTAGTGACTGTGTACAGCATAGTAACGCATGCATTCAAAACATGCATGGATCATGCAGAACAGAGGCCCTAGGGCCCAAATGTCTAGCAGTAATGTCATGTACAACCTGGACTCAAGTGAATCCTGTATGGACAGAGCAGTATTAGAGCCATCCTGAAAATGGCCTCTGTTGCTGAGTCTCACCAGTAGTAGTGACAGTACTACCTTTTTTGTAAATCCCTCCACCTGTCATCACCTTATGGACCAAGGGGTTTGCAGTTTTGTAGACTACTACTCATAGAAATCATTCAGTTTCACTCCAGTGGTATGTTAAACAGACAGCTGGAACAGCCAAGGGACCATTTTCTGGTACAATGAATTAGTACAAACAGTCTTAAATCAACTAATACAGAAACCGGTAAGTAGCTGACTCAAATAATCTGCTCTAATGAAAGCAAATATGTGAACACTTTATGACTAAATATATGTATTTTTTTAATACTGAAAGACTCATTCAACTTAGTAAGCTGTAAGTGTCATTACCAGAGAACTGAGTAGCATGCATGACTCATAGCTCTATAAAAAAAGCCAAAAATGTAACTATCTGTGTTCTATAATTAGCACTTTACTTCCTGTGTTTATGAAACATATATACACATACTTATGAATACTTACTCTGTAGATGGCGGTGTTAAATGCTGGCATCTGCAGTGTGACAGTCTGTTTCAGGGAGGTGGGAAATCATTAAGACCTGTGAATGTTAAACCTTTTCTTTATTTGTTTTCAGTTTTTGCACATTTTTTTAAAATTTTTCTTTCAAATTGCTTTCAAATTTGTTAAGCAGTATAGTAAATTCTTATTTGAACATACAAATATTTGTCACCACAATACATACTTTGTTGCTTGAGTATTTCCTAAGAATAGTTGCATATACATGTTCCAGCCTTCACTATCAGTGGCATTTATTTCAAAAACTACTTAAGATATTCATAGTTGAAAAGTTAAACAATGTACATGTCAGTTACACTTTTTAATTGTAGTCTACCAACTGAAAGTTGCTCAGTCTGACATTGCAAAGGCTAAGCACACTTTTCACTCTATCTTTTGCAGATACCATGACCCCACCTCTAGAAAATGCAAGTAATATTTTTGTGCCCCTCCTTTGAGAAATGCCTGACTTACTGCACAACATTCAGTTTCTAGCTGCAAGATCCCCTCATCTTCATTGCATTTTCTTTTCTTTCTATATTTTCTAACTGGAAGTATATGAATACGTAAAAGAAGTTCATTGATGCTAGCCGTCACTAAGAAAATTAATTCAAATTGCCATTCCTCAGCTGATATCACAAGCACCCCTCTTCTTCCATGTGAACTAACTGTGTCAGTTCACATTCTACTTGTGAATTGTAAAAGGTGCACCCCTGCTTTATGAAGAAATGTCGCCTATGTTCAAACTTCACTTTAACTTATTAGTCTTGGAGACATCCGCATCAGAGCTGATGACAAGTCCATGGCTTTTGTGAATGAATTCCTTTCCATTGTGAATGGATTCAGATTCACTCAGAAATGTTCCCGTTTCCCCTCCATTCGGCCATCATCTTGATGCAGTTCTCGAGCTAGGTGGAAAGTGACTGAAAGAGTGATCAGACTAGGAGACTGGCACTACCATATTCAATTCAAGATGGACCCAGGTCACGCAAAGCCACCAAAGCTTGAGTAAAGATTCCTACGTAAGACCTGGACAATTACTCCTGGGCTATTGCTCCTGTCCAAGATGGTTATCTTCATCTTCATTGCATTACAAATCTTGGTACCTTGTTAAGATCTATAACTGACCATTTGCATCAAGATTCAACCTGATGCCTCCATGACATGTGTATCTTGATAACCTCTTGCCCCAGACCTTGAATCCGATCATGTGCTCTGGGAACTCTGCAGAATAGGACAAAGGTTACAACATAGGTTGTGCTGCAGCTCAGGTCTGTTTAAGTACAAGCTTGCTCTAGACTCACATTTGTCTGAGAATTAATAAGAGATGTATGACAATAAAAGTCACACAGCAACAATGTTTCACATTATCAGGGATGTATGACAATAAAAGTCACACAGCAACAATGTTTCACATTGTCAGGCCCCCGCCTGTAATCCAGAGTGTCTCTCCACATGGAGGGCTTCAGAAAGAGATGACTGTGAGTCGGTGCCTGTCTTACTGCCAAGATTGTCCTAATCAAATCATTGTTGCTGCATACTGTTAATTCAGGCATTGATGTATCATCAGGAGTTGAGCCTCCATCTTGGATGGGTGTGAGTTTGCCACATCTCATTATGAAGGCCTTATCATTATGATATTCTACATACATACAACTACCTATGCATTGGACACATGTCCAGTCAGCAGCATCCTTAGGAGTCATGGGTCCACTTTTTTCCCCATGTAGTCAACCCTTCACTTCAGAAAGACGTCTTTCCCTCTCAGTTAAAGGATGCCTTGCTTACTACCAGTGACTGAGACCTGGTTCAAGGCTCCAGAGAGCACCCCTGCACTACCAGGCTATAACTCATACCACACTTTTTGGTGGCCATGTAACCTGGACCGAAACTCCAAAGATGGAGGTGTGTCCATATTCATTAAGGATATCCACACCTCCAGGCTAGTTGCTCAGCATAATGCATCTGAGGTTATCCAAGTGCAACTAACTCTGGGCAAAACTGCAATCCAAATTGTAGCTTGCTACAGATCCCCCACCATGCCCCAGGATTCCCACTCCTCTTTTCTTGATGTACTGGAAAATATTAGGGTTCAACCAAACACCCTAATAATGGGCGACTTCAACTACCCCACCATTAACTGGGAAAACTACTAGTGTACCAACTCCTTAGCACAACGCTTTCTGGAATTCATAAACTCCAGTGCCTTTGATCAACTTATCCACACCCCCACCAGGGACAACAATATCCTAGACCTAGTCATTACCAACATGAGTGACCGGTGTTCCACACCTGAAGTCAACTCCTCATTGGTCCAAGCTGACCATAAGCACCCTTGATATCCACATCCCGCCCCCTCCCCCCATTAAGGAAACCATGGTAAAAAAATTTCTCCAAAGTCAACTTCATGCTTCTTAAGACAGAAGTGGTGAACTTCATGACACCAATGCAGATGGACAATACAGTTACACTTGTCCACTCCTGTTTGGTATCTACTTCTTTGAAGTACAGGCTAACACAGAAGGCCTCTGGCTACACAAATGCACTCTATAAGCACTTACACGAGTGCATGGATCATGCTATCCCAAACAGAACCAAGATGCTATCCTCCAATAAAAGGAAGCTAATCTGGTGGTCCCATGCCATAAACAAACTGTACAACAGAAGGAAAAAACTGTTGCAAAAAAGAGTAAAATCCCATGAGTGGAGGAGCTCTGTGGTCAGCCTCAGTAAGAAACTGAGATCTCGTAAAAGATCCTCCAAAGCTAGCTATGAAAACAAAATTGCCACTAATTCTAAGGACAACCACAAAGCATTCTATAGCTATGTCAAGAATCTCGATGGCAACACTCAGATCTGCTCTGAGTTACAGCACAATGGCACGAAAATTACATAACTAACAGATATTGCCAACATCCTGGCAGATAGGTATAGTGCTAACTTTACCCCCCCCTCACCCCCTAAAGGGCCCATATCTATACAGGAAGAATGCAGAGTCCCTGTAATCACAACTACGCAGGTAAAAACTGCACTCTCTAAAGTCAAAAACACAGCATCCATGGGACTGGACAACATCCTAGGCTGCGTTTTACATGAACTTCAGAATGAACTGGCTCCCCACTTAAGCACCATATTCAGTAATAGCCTCACATCAGGCTTTGTGCCCAACTGAATGGCACACAGCAACAGTTATCCCACTCCACAAAGGGGGAACCACCACTGATCCCGGGAACGATCGACCTATTAGCCTGATGAGCCTGGTCTGCAAAACCATGGAACGTATCATCATGGAACTCATAAACAAAGACATTGGTAACCTCCAAACTCTGGATCCCACCCAGTTCAGGTTTGTGAAAGGCAGATCATGCCTCCTGAACCTGATTGACTTCACTGAGGCAGTCACCAAAGCCATAGATGAGGGTAAGGTGGTTCACAAAGCCTATCTTGACCTCACCAAGGCTTTTGACACCATCCCCAATTCTGGAATTATAGCTAAACTCACTAAACTAGGTATAAATCCTTACGTCACAAGATGGGTTGCCAACTGGCTTACTGAGAGAACCCACACTGTAAAAGTTGCAGATTCCAAATCTGACCTCAAAGCAGTGACAAGTGGAGTACCACAGGGTTCCGTCCTGGGACCTCTCCTGTTTGGTATCTACTTCTTTGAAGTACAGGCTAACACAGAAGGCCTCTGGCTAAAGAAGTTCACAGATGACTGCAAACTAGGAGCCATAGTCAAGTCCCCAAATGATGTGGACATCCTACAGAAGGGCCTCACTGAGACAGATGCCTGGTGTCAGAGCCATGGCCTCAAGCTCAATGCCAAAAATTGCAGTGTCATCCCCTTTGATAAAAACTCTGTACCCATGAACTACCACATAGGCAGCAATCTACTTAACACCAAATGTGTGATAATAGACCTTGGGACCAAGGTGGACTGTAGCTCTCCTTTGATAGTCACATCGCCACAGTAGTCAGGAAGCCCTTTTACGTGGCACACCTCATCATAAAAGGGTTCTCATCCAGGAAAAAAGCGGTCATTGTTCCCCTCTACTCGACACTCATTAGACCCATTATAGAGTACAATGCCCATTTTGGAATGTACCTCACAAGACATATGAAGCAGCTGGAAAGGCCACAGAAGTACCTCACCAAGAGGATTACTGACCTCAAACAAATGCCCTACACTGACGGCCTCAAAAAACTCCAGCTTTACTGCGTAGCTTATCACCTAATCTGAGGTGATCTCTACCTAACATATAAAGCTATGTCAAACCCAGAGCTGTTGGACATGCTACACCTAAAGAAATCCCAATCCCTCTGAGCTACACGCTTTATGGACCTAAACCTTGTCATCACAATAAACAGGACATGCTGGAGGGATAGATTCCTGTCCCAGAAACTTCCCATACTCTGGAACAGGCTACCCATCTATGTCAAGCAAAGTTCTTCATTAGCACTCTTCGAGAAGAATATTGATGAGTGGATGGGAAATAGGAAATACACCCTGGGGATCACTTCTGTGTCTCTCCCAAGGAAAAGGAACGCTAAGAAAATCCAAAGGAAAACGTGGTCCAACACCGAAAAAAATGTATTCAATAAAACAATAAAACAATGAATTGAAAAAACAAAATTGACCTAGGTTTCGTCCTTGTTAAAGACTTCTTCAGAATACATACCAAATCCATACTAACCTATTTATATTAACACAAGCCACACCCCTTAATGAAACAATTAAATCTTAAAATTCACTTCTTATACATTAAAAATATAAAAATATAAAAATAAATATGTGAACAATGTAACACTCAAAATGTGTTAAATATTTAATCTAAAAACATTAATATATATGAATAAAAATTAAATAAATAATATATATGTATATATATATATATATATATATATATTATATATATACTTGAATTTTTACTATATTGAATGCAACATCACACAAAACTACCCTGTGATGTATTTTAACCTTAAAAAAGGTTTAATAGAACAATAATCATTTAGACCAGGGTATTTGTGTGCATCCAACCTAATCTGCCATCTAAGTTCACATAAATCAAGATGAATATCCAAGATTTTCCACTGTGAATCATATTTAATTTGTTGCACCACACAAAACTTGAATTCATGAGTTAGATTACTGGCTACATGCCTGGCTAATGCATTAGTGGATTTTAAATGCTTAATATCCAAAAGATGCTCTCTTACCCTTTCTCTAAAATTTCTACATGTTTTCCCTATATAAAATGCCAGACATTGTTGGCATTTAGCAACATAAACCACATTTTTGGAAAAACAATCATAATGGCCTGAAATATAAATATTGTATTTATTAATGGTAAAATTATTACCTGTGGTCATGATATGTGCACAAGTAGAACATCTGCCACATTTAAATTACCAATAGTTCTATTAGTCTCTAAAATCTTCGAGTTAGAGCATCTTTCGAATATATCTTTGAATGCACAATCTTTCCTAAAAACAAATTTAGGGCTGGAACCCCATTCAATACCAGTGTTGTTATTCAGGTGTAAAATGCCCCAGTTCTTTTTAATCATATTAACCAACCATTCTGAATCACCATTAAAGGTTGAAATAAACAAAAAAGGACATTCCCCCACCCTATCCTTACTCATAGAATGAATTGTTTGCTGCACTACATTATGATTACCAAGAATAGGTGTATATATACCTGAATCCCTTTTATGTTTAATTTCAAAAAATAATTCCGTACATCAATCCCTTGGGTACGCCCTGTTCATAAAGAGTCCTATCATATAATTCAACTCATCCACAAACCCTTGGTTATCACTAACCATCCGAGCAGCTCTGACCATTTGGCCTTTTATTATTCCTCTTTTGAGATGATTAGGATGCCAACTATTATATTGCAAATACGAACTGGAAAAAGTAACCTTCCTATATATACTAGATTTGATATTCATGGAATCTCTATCCAACATCAGTCTTACATCTAAATAAGCGATAGTATCCAAACTATACTCATAAGTAAATTTTAAAAATTCAACCGTATTATTAATGTAACTGATAAAATTTACCAACTTATCAATCTCAACCTCCCACACAATAAAAATGTCATCCAGATATCGTATATACATCCTAATACTATCAAAATACACACACTGTCAAACACATACTGTTGTTCCCAAAAAGCCATGATATAATTTGCATAAGTGGGGGCACAAGTGGCCCCCATGGCTACTCCAGTACACTGTTTAAAATAGTGCCCTTCAAAAAACATATAATTGTTAGTTAACACTGCTTCCATCAATCTATTATATGTATTAATCTCGTCTTGTTCATACACACCCATGGACCATAACTGATGTTGTAACCAAGTAAGACCCACTTCATGTGGGATGACTGTAAACAAATTGCACACATCTATAGTAAAAAAAAATGTCATTATTCACCTTAATATCCCTAACTTTCTGTAAAAAATCCCAAGAATCCTTAGAAATATAAGGAAAATATTTTAATCCTTGTTTCATATGGTAGTCAAGAAATTGACTAATAAAGCAAGTTTTACTACGCTTTCCATTAACTATAGGTCTAAAAGTAACATTATCTAATCCCTTATGGATTTTTGGAATTCCAAAAATATTACTGATTACTGGGTGTGCATTAGACATGAATTCAAATTCCTTTTCAGTTATTTCTCCTTGATACAACATATCATCTAACATAAGATCTAATTTTTTAAAAGCAATATTAATTTCATTCAAACTAACTTGGGTATATGCATCATCATGTTACATAGACATCTTAATGTTCACATAATCATTATTGTCTACAATCACTACCCCATTTCCTTTGTCCGGCTTCATTATTAGAATATTATCAATACTTAATATCTCTTTAATTAATTTTGTCTCATTATCAGTCAAGTTAACGGGTGTGTACCTAAAATGTTGTTTAAAATACTCCCTAATCTCCATTTCACACATTTTTTCAAATAATTCTACCAACGTATTCATGGGTGGATTAAATGTACTAGGTTTTGACAAGGTTCCTTGTTTTTCTATACCACTCTTATTACCAAAAAAGGCCCTTAAATTCATTTTGCGCACAAATAATTTTAAGTCTATAATCATATCCACTAAATTTCCTTTTCTACAAGGTACATATGTAAAGCCCTTGGAAAACAAATCCACATGCTCCTCACGAAAAACATAATAAGAATAATTATATAATTTAAAATCATGTACTTGATTTTGTAACACATGAGGATGACTTAAAAATCCACTTTGTGATTGTACCCCTGCCTCATCACTTAAATCTAACATATTAGATAAACTAATATTAGTGTTATTCAAATCAATAGTCACTTCATTTGAAGCGAACACATAATCATGTGGCTGTGCTTGTAAATTTCCGGTCACAAAATTCACCCCCCATATGTTTGATTGTGAGTACAAAAATCAGGATTTGACCCATCAACCAACGACACACAATTTAAATTATTGTCCAAGTTAGAACATTCAACAATCCCATAATCAGCACAATCATTTGGCATTTCGATCTGATGTTTTAAAACCCCTTCCAAAAATAAAGCGTCTTCAGACAGTGAAGTAACCTATTCTTCTTGAACCGGATGTATAGTTAGATCTAACAGCAAATCCCGATCTTCCCCAATATTCAAAATGCATTGCAAATCAAAGTCATTACCCAGTTCTTAAAAAACATTTTCTTTGTTACGAGCTACTGAATAAGAATCTACGACACAATTTTCTTCACTTTTATTATCCTTGGAATCAAAAAATACATCCAGACTGATATTGGTTGCCGGCACAACCGCACCGGTACCAATGTTATTGTCACACTCAGGCTCAAAAAAGCACATATAAGCAGAAGTATGATGATCCATAGTTCCATTTAATGAAATTACCTCACTCTCCATGCACCTTCTTGTGGCTTCACTGGATGATTCCAAACTTTAGGTCGTGCTCCAGTCCGAACAAACTCTCTCCCCTCGTATGATTCCTCCCTGTTCCGGATTTTCTCTGAGCGCCTTGGCCCATCCGCTAAAGGGCTCTCTGGCCTATTGTGGTGAATTTTATTGTCCGCTACTGTGACGTTGCCATCTTCTCCATCCCGATATGTCTGATTAGCTTTAACACCATGCCCCCTCTGATTCCCTTTGGATTGCGAATAAACAGTATCCAATTTATATACTGAAATGTCCCAATCTAACTTAGACAGTTTTTTATTAAAGATAAAGTCACAACTCTTATCCACTTCATTCACAATATTTATATAATTAGTATAAAATTGATCGAACATCAAATCCTTTGTAATACTATCATTCATCCATTCCAGCTCCTGTAAAAACTCATCAATTTTGGCCTGATTATATTTAACCATGATACTCATAATGTCCAAACCGGTTTTGTTAAAAAGTTCATGCAACTCATTAATCATGTCCAAATTACCAGCAACTCCGTTAGGGTATCTCCAGACTCGTAAGCCCTTCGGCACAAGCCCCAACTCAATATTTCTGCGTAAATAACTATTTTCAAGTTGTTGTTTTTTTTAGTTTAAACAATTTGGTCTCAAAAACCTTAAGTTGTTCACTCAAAGTCTGATGGGCATGATTACTATGTATCTCATTCCGGTTCATAAGTTGAAAATTGAACACATTGTTTTTCCATCTCTCACTACTATAACCAAGAGGGTTTCCTCCACTTAAAACATGTGGTGTGTGATTATTGTCTTTCCTTACAGCACTCATACCACTATTGTCACTAGAATGATCCAGGGATACAACCCTAGGTGTAGCTTGCGTAAGCGGTAAACCCAAGCTTCCAGTATTGCTGACACCCAGTTCAAAGGTACGTCCTTCAGACAGCAACTTGATTTGAGCAGTATGTTCTTTCAATTGCTCATGAATTTAAAGCAATAAATTCTTGATATAGGCATCGGAACCTCCGCTCTCCATAATCCACACAAAGACCAACCAAGGAAAAGGAACACTAAGAAAATCCAAAGGAAAACGTGGTCCAACACCGAAAAGAATTTATTCAATAAAACAATAAAACAATGAATTGAAACAAACAGAATTGACCTAGGTTTCGTCCTTGTTAAAGACTTCTTCAGAATACATACCAAATCCATACTAACCTATTTATATTAACACAAGCCACACCCCTTAATGAAACAATTAATTGATTTGAATAACACTAATATTAGTTTATCTAATATGTTAGATTTAAGTGATGAGGCAGGGGTACAATCACAAAGTGGATTTTTAAGTCATCCTCATGTGTTACAAAATCAAGTACATGATTTTAAATTATATAATTATTCTTATTATGTTTTTCGTGAGGAGCATGTGGATTTGTTTTCCAAGGGCTTTACATATGTACCTTGTAGAAAAGGAAATTTAGTGGATACGATTATAGACTTAAAATTATTTGTGTGCAAAATGAATTTAAGGGCCTTTTTTGGTAATAAGAGTGGTATAGAAAAACAAGGAACCTTGTCAAAACCTAGTACATTTAATCCACCCATGAATACGTTGGTAGAATTATTTGAAAAAATGTGTGAAATGGAGATGAGGGAGTATTTTAAACAATATTTTAGGTACACACCCGTTAACTTGACTGATAATGAGACAAAATTAATTAAAGAGATATTAAGTATTGATAATATTCGAATAATGAAGCCGGACAAAGGCAATGGGGTAGTGATTGTAGACAATAATAATTATGTGAACATTATGATGTCTATGTTACATGATGATGCATATACCCAAGTTAGTTTGAATGAAATTAATATTGCTTTTAAAAAATTAGATCTTATGTTAGATGATATGTTGTATCAAGGAGAAATAACTGAAAAGGAATTTGAATTCATGTCTAATGCACACCCAGTAATCAGTAATATTTTTGGAATTCCAAAAATCCATAAGGGATTAGATAATGTTACTTTTAGACCTATAGTTAATGGAAAGCGTAGTAAAACTTGCTTTATTAGTCAATTTCTTGACTACCATATGAAACAAGGATTAAAATCTTTTCCTTATATTTCTAAGGATTCTAGGGATTTTTTACAGAAGGTTAGGGATATTAAGGTGAATAATGACATTGTTTTTTTGACTATAGATGTGTGCAATTTGTTTACAGTCATCCCACATGAAGTGGGTCTTACTTGGTTACAACATCAGTTATGGTCCAGGGGTGTGTATGAACAAGAGAAGATTAATGCATATAATAGATTGATGGAAGCAGTGTTAACTAACAATTATATGTTTTTTGAAGGGCACTATTTTAAACAGTGTACTGGAGTAGCCATGGGGGCTGCTTGTGCCCCCCACTTATGCAAATTATATCATGGCTTTCTGGGAACAACAGTATGTGTTTGACAGTGTGCATTTTGATAGTATTAGGATGTATACACGATATCTGGATGACATTTTTATTGTGTGGGAGGGTGAGATTGATATGTTGGTAAATTTTATCAGTTACATTAATAATACGGTTGAATTTTTAAAATTTACTTATGAGTATAGTTTGGATACTATCACTTATTTAGATGTAAGATTGACTTTGGATAGAGCTTCCATGAATATCAAATCTAGTATATATAGGAAGGTTACTTTTTCCAGTTCGTATTTGCAATATAATAGTTGGCATCCTAATCATCTCAAAAGAGGAATAATAAAAGGCCAAATGGTCAGAGCTGCTCGGATGGTTAGTGATAACCAAGGGTTTGTGGATGAGTTGAATTATATGATAGGACTCTTTACGAACAGGGGGTACCCAAGGGATTGACGTACGGAATTATTTTTTGAAATTAAACATAAAAGGGATTCAGGTATATATACACCTATTCTTGGTAATCATAATGTAGTGCAGCAAACAATTCAATCTATGAGTAAGGATAGGGTGGGGGAATGTCCTTTTTTGTTTATTTCAATCTTTAATGGTGATTCAGAATGGTTGGTTAATATGATTAAAAAGAACTGGGGTATTTTACATCTGAATAACAACACTGGTATTGAATGGGGTTCCAGCCCTAAATTTGTTTTTAGGAAAGATTGTGCATTCAAAGATATATTCGAAAGATGCTCTAACTCGAAGATTTTAGAGACTAATAGAACTATTGGTAATTTAAATGTGGCAGATGTTCTACTTGTGCACATATCATGACCACAGGTAATAATTTTACCATTACTAAATACAATATTTATATTTCAGGCCATTATGATTGTTTTTCCAAAAATGTGGTTTATGTTGCTAAATGCCAACAATGTCTGGCATTTTATATAGGGAAAACATGTAGAAATTTTAGAGAAAGGGTAAGAGAGCATCTTTTGGATATTAAGCATTTAAAATCCACTAATGCATTAGCCAGGCATGTAGCCAGTAATCTAACTCATGAATTCAAGTTTTGTGTGGTGCAACAAATTAAATATGATTCACAGTGGAAAATCTTGGATATTCATCTTGATTTATGTGAACTTAGATGGCAGATTAGGTTGGATGCACACAAATACCCTGGTCTAAATTATTATTGTTCTATTAAACCTTTTTTAAGGTTAAAATACATCACAGGGTAGTTTTGTGTGATGTTGCATTCAATATGGTAAAAATTCAAGTATATATATAATATATATATATATATATATATATATATATATATATATACACACACATATATATTATTTATTTAATTTTTATTCATATATATTAATGTTTTTAGATTAAATATTTAACACATTTTGAGTATTACATTGTTCACACATTTATTTTTATATTTTTAATGTATAAGAAGTGAATTTTAAGATTTAATTGTTTCATTAAGGGGTGTGGCTTGTGTTAATATAAATAGGTTAGTATGGATTTGGTATGTATTCTGAAGAGGTCTTTAACAAGGACGAAACATAGCTCAATTCTGTTTGTTTCAATTCATTGTTTTATTGTTTTATTGAATAAATTCTTTTCGGTGTTGGACCACTTCTGTGTCTCTGCTCGACAGTGGCACAGGAAAATAATTTTCTTGGGTGGCGTAAGCCAGGGAACCTTGTTGGCTAGGCTTACATATTGGGCCGATAGCCTAGTACATACCTATGAACCTATGAACCTCCCTCAGAAAGGCTGGTTTGGGTCTTGTCAAGCTGGATAATTGCTGTTCCATTTAAAACATTCCCTTTGTCAGTAAGGCATGAAGTAGTCTGTATATTCATTTTATATTTTACTTAAGAGAATGCAGGAACACTAATCCTTTCTAGTTCATGCTTAGTGCTAGATACAACAGGCAGATGGTTAATACTCAAGTCTCCAACAGTCTTCTAGTCATGTATGTCACAATTCCATCTTTGTCCTTCTTGATATTTCATCACCATTTGGGATGGTGGGTTATGTTATTATTCTGGATGTTTTGGAAAATTACTATGGCATCTCTGGTGTAATTCTGGACAGGTTTTCCTTCTATCCTTCTGAATGTACCCAGATGGTGGTATCTGAGGTTAATGCTTATTTCCTTCATTCTCTAGACTGTGGCACACCAGAGTGCTCCATTCCTGTCCACTTCTCTTCACCATATAGTTGCTGTTACTGAAAACATTGTTTATTCAAGATGACTACAATATCATTATTTTATTCTATTTCTCATTTCCTCAAAAGTTTGTGCCTCCCCTCACTCATTTGCCACAAGACCTGGAATATATCCATGATTAGATGGCCACTAATCAGCTCAATATCAAAACATCCAAGACAATGGCTGTAGTCATCCCATGCAACTCGTGGGCATTCTGCTATACTGTTCTAATCCCATGACGTTTCTTATTCTGGAGAAAAGCAATGCTTTGCATCAAAGGTACATGATCTTGGATAAGTGATGACAGGCTGATGCTTAGGAACCAGATTTCAGCCACTTGCATATCACCTTGATTCTGCCTTCAGAACAGTTTCCAGATCAATCATTTTATTCTGTCCTCTGACCTCTGTATAATAGTTCATGCACTTCACTACAACCATCTTGGCTGTTGCAATGTCCTGTACTTAGGACTGCCTGATATGGAACTTGCATGATTACAGCTGGTGTAGAACTCCTTACTGGAATCTCCAACACTTCACATCTGCTTTGTGGAATCTGCACTGGTTACCTATTAAGCAGCATATAATTTGAAGAGCTGTTATCCTGGTATAAGCCAACCAGACTCTTGCAGTCTGAATATCTGGAGCTGCTAGTTGTTTCATCTGGCTGTATGACATCCTAGGACTTTCAGGCATTTAATTGCCAATGCCCTTGGCTGTTTACTTTTCTAACAACCTAACATATTCAACAACCCTTGCAGAAATTAAATCCCTATCTTTTTGAGACATTTATCCGACTTATCTATATTTCTTGCCTCCCATCTAACACATCTGAGGGTACCTTCATTAACCTTATTTGGGTCCTTATAGTTTTTATTTGCAGAACTATTTACTGTTGTTATTAGTTTTTTTTTAATTCTATGAAATTGTAATTTTTATATCCTTTATTTTTTTTACCAGATTTCAAATTGTCTATTTTTTTCCTGTTGTTTGTTTGTTTTGTTTGCTATACATCATACAGTGCTTCATCACAGGTGCTTTAATAAAGTTAAAGTATATATGCCTTATATCTTTTTTGCTATCTTTGTCCCCAGTGTCTGTCTATCATCAGCCCACTACATAGCCAATTGGCCCATTCCTTCCCAATTACAGCAGTAAAGGTGAGCCATGAGAGGCCACCATTTGGGAAGCCATTATAAGTGGTATAAGTTTTTTTAGAAAAACGAACCAAAAGACAAGTTACAGGATGATGGATCCTCTTTATTGAAACACACTTTAATGCTTTTGTCAATGGTATAAATGACTTCTTCAGAATGAAAAAAACACACTACATTCTCTACTTATATAATAAAAGAAAAAAATCACATTTTCAGTTGATCAATCTGCTTCAACTTAAAACTACAGTACATATATTATTTCTAAACATACAGCAAAACATACAATATAGTTGAATTAAAATACTCTAAACAGAAAATCCTTCAAAAAACAAATTCAGCTTTAATTTTTAAAACACAACTAATAGAATTCACGTCGAGCCCTGGGGGTACACTGGCATTGTACTTTATTTTCCACTTTAGTTCTTTATACTGAAAAGATAAATCTAAGTGTCCCCCCTCTTATACCCATTTCTACTTTTTCAATAGCCATGTATTCAAAATAATGTTCTGGGTGGTTTTTAATATGTTTTGCAAGTGCATTCTTTTCATCAAGCCTTGAAATGTCATACTGGTGTTGGTAAATCCTCTTTCTAAATGGCCCCTTGCTCTTATCAATATAGAACATTCGACATACTTGACAAACTGCCATCTAAACCACCACAGAAGTAAAACAATAACCTTTAATAGTGGTTTCAGTATACTGACCAGTACCTATTCTTACACCTTCATGCTCTAAAATAAAGATACACTGGTGGCATCTTCCACATTTGTGCATAACCCTTTCAGCTACTTTAACACTATTACTTTCCAGCAAACTCTTAAGATAAAGATCTTTTTTATAGACTCTGGTAGGTTTTTCTCCTACTTTAGACTTAATATTTTGATCTGTTGAAAAAATACTTCAGTTATGTCTTATGACCTCTCTAATCCCATAGACGCAAAGATTATATAGTAAAATCAAGGCTCCTTTGTAATTGGTCTGTCTTTGCACAGTGCCAGTATCATTTTGCTGCCCATAGGACAAGGGTGCAGTATTTCCTAAAAATGGTTTAAAAATACCCTTCATTCTTTTACTTACTACCTCCCCAATCACTTCACTAGGTAGTTTGTCTGGGTACCCCTTCACCAACAACATTTTCCTTAAGTATGTGACACTCCTTAATAAAGACATCATCACAACTCACCATTCTAGCTAGTCTAACACACTGTCCTTTAATTAAGGACCTTTTTTGATGTAGTAGATGCCCACTAGTAAAATGTAGAAGGGAGATGGAATAGGTGGGTTTCCTAAAATTCATCCAGTTTTTCCTCTGGTATCCCTCCAAAAAATTATGATGTTGTCCAAAAAATTACCATACATCACCCAACTTTCAGAGTAACCAGAATCAAATCCCTTGGTCATTTCCCACTCAGCTAATACGATATTTGCAAATGCAGGGGAACATGCCACTCCCATTGCCACTCCCTTCTTCTGTTTGAATAATTGTTCTTCAAAAATCAAATAGTTGTTCTCCAGAATGGCTTCCATAAGCGCCCTAATAGTAAGAACCTTGTCATGGCTAAACCCAGAATTTTTACACAGAAATCCATAAAACATTTTCAACTCCTCATCGTGGGGGATAACAGAAAAAAGGTCAATGACATCTATTGTGACCAACAAAAGTTGATCTGAATAAATCTGTGAGTTAACTTTAGGTAAAAAATCCCATGAGTCCTTGAAAATATGTGGGAATTTATCCAAGATACCCTTGATCTGAAAATCCGCAAATTTTGCCAGTGAGAAGGTCTTTGAGGCTTTAGCATCCACAATAGTTCGTAATGGTGGGTCACAGACACTCTTATGAATTTTCGGAATTCCAAAAATTGTAAGTGTCCTAGGATGGTCTACTTTCAAATATTCATATTCTTGTAAACTAATCTGTCTACTTAACAATAGTTCTTCTAACAGTATGTCAATCCTTTGGTAGGCAATATTTCTTTCATTAATGGACACTTCCTCGTAGGTATCTGTATACAAAACTCCTAGTAGTTTGTTGACATACTCAACGTGGCCCATAACTTCCACCCCACCTTTGTCAGGTTTCATAATTCTTAAATTTTTCATTTATGCTATATTTTTAAACAATCCTAATTCAGAAACACTGAGATTACTAAAGTTGGGGGAGTTGTTCTTTTTGATGGAATAAATATCTCTGATGGTTTTTTCACATATTTTTTCAAAGATGTTGGCAAGGCTGTGAAATGAGGGGGGTGAATGTACTGCTTCTCTTTAAGGGCATTACTCTGTCTGACACTGGGTTATCAAAATAGGTGTTTAATTTTCCTAGTAAACAGCTTAAGTTGTACTAGAATTTCTTCAATATTTCCTTTTCTTAAAGGAACAAATGAAAAACCTTTTTCAAACAGTTCTGTCCATTCAGTGGTAAAAAGGGTACTGCTTAAATTAAAAACTTTAAAATAACCACTGTTGTTAGTAACAATGGTACATTTTATATTATCATCTGCATCAGTTTGTAACACACACTCGACATTCAATATCTCCTGTTTACCAACACCAGTATGATATTTCAAGGCTAGATGAAACAAATGCACTTGCAAAACATGTTAAAAACCACCCAGAACATTATTTTAAATACATGGCTATGGAAAAAGCAGAAATGGGTACAAAAGGGGGATGCTTAAATTTATTTTTGCAGTATAAAGAACTAAAGTGGCAAATAAAATACAATGCCAGTGTACCCTCAGGGCTCAATGATGTGATTTCTGTTAGTTGTTTTTTTTTTAAATGAAAGCTGAATTTGCTTTTTAAAGTATTTTCTGTTTAGAGGTTTGTAATTCAACTATATTGTATGTTTTGCTGTATGTTTAGAAATAATATATGTACTGTGGGTTGACACTGATTGATCCATTGAAAACATGTGATTTTTTTATTTTATTATATAAATAGAGAATGTAGTCTGTTTTTTTCATTCTGAAGAAGTAATTTATACCATTGACAAAAGCATTAAAGTGTGTTTCAGTAAAGAGGATCCATCGTCCTGTAACTTTTATTTTGGTTCATTTTTCTAATTTTCCTGGTTTGGAGTGTATTCTTGTTGTTTGTATAAGGTTTTTGTTCTTTTTGCCTCTCCCATCCCTTCTGAATGCACCTGGTGAGGTTTAGGGGAGAACTGCGCAATGGGTTGAGAGAGGAACTTTGCAAGGCTACAGTTTCCTCTCTGCATCCCTACACCACTCCCCAAGGAATAAGTAGTGTGCTCTCTGTCACCACCAGGAAGTTAGTAGCACTCAATGAGCTCCTGAGTATGTGGGACTCCTCACTCTAATTGAGTGAGGAGAGTGGTCCATGTCGCTTCACTTCTCCCCCATTCTGCCTGGCTTCTCCAGTGCCAGGGCCACTAGTCAAGCACTAGTCACCTGTACCACATTCGGGAATCAGTCCCTGCACCATAGAGCTAGGCTTGACTCCTTATTTTCTTATTTCTTTGACTTCCATTTTAGCCTACTGCAAATGGTACCACAGATCTACATCATGTACTCTTTTTTTTTCCTTTTTGTTTCTTTTTTTGTGTGTTATACTTTAGGCAATCCAAATATGAAACCCTCATTTGAAAGTTCAAATTGAGCTTTTGAACTAATTTTATTAGACATTTTTGACTCTTGCAACAAACCAGTCACCATTCTTAATATATGGATGTAGCATTCCAGATGAGGTCACACTGATGCTTTTCTTAAGATGGCAGTAACATTAGATTGACCTATGTGTATATCATTACACCTGCTAGCTAAGTGCTCTGTTAAATTTAACCACAACTTTCCTGCAATTAGCACCGTAGATCATTTTGAAACTTAATACTAACATGGACCTTATTTTTATGGCATAAATCAAATATCACTGTATTGACAACATAGCTCCTTTGGGGAGAGACTTGCCTTTTGACACCCCCCCCCATCCCTCCATTTCTGTTTTTTCTTATTTCACCTGTCCCATGCAGTTATTAGATTCACTTTCCATCACCATTCTGGTTTCCCATTCTATAGAGCCACAGCCTTCTCTTTGAATAAGTTCTTTTTGGAATCCAGAGCATAATTATCCCTTATAATCCACCAGCTGTTCGTCCTCCTTCCCCACTGTGTCCTTCCTGTTTAAGGTGACCCTTTCATATCTTTCTGATGTGAAATTGTTTGCCAGTATTATATCCCCCTTTCTCTTCTGGTCTTGGGTGAAAAGAGCTCTAGCATGTGTAGCTCCTGGGCATATCCATTCTAGTTCATCCCATGAATCTATGCGGTAGCTTTTGTCTAGATTCTTCAAGCTGCCTGACATCCCCTTTGTAATGTAGCTTCCAGAACTGCATGCATTACTTAAGGTGTGGTCTGACCAGGGCTCTCTAGAATGGAAGCATTATGGTTTTGCTTTTTGAATCTGTCCTCATGAAGATGGACCTCCAACATTCAGTTTAGAGCTCCTGCCACTGCATTTTCACCCTGATGATGATATGATAAACCCCCTCAGATCCCTTTTCTTCATTATTGGCATCAGATCCAATTCTCCATCTGATACTTCACATCTGGGTTGTCATGGCCTTCAGGCAGCACTTTTTTGTACCGATCTTTAAATGCTATTTTCTCCTCACTTGTTCAGTCTTTACAAATTACTTGATAGACTATTTTCCCTGTCCTTCAGTGTTGTCAGTTATTTTGTGCCATCAGCAACAGGTGATTTCATTCTCTCCAAACTGAACTGCACTTGAGAAAAGCACATTAAGGAGTACTGGGCCCAGGTCAGAGCTTCATGGTCACTTTCATAATTTTTGAAACTATCCACAAGTCTGCATTTTATCATTAATCCTTGCAGCTGTTTAGTTCCTGGTGTGCGTGTGTGTGTGTGTGTGTGTGTGTGTGTGTGTGTGTGTGTGTGTGTGTGTGTGTGTGTGTGTGTGTGTCTGTCTGTCTGTCTGTCTGTGTGTCTGTGTGTGTGTTATGTAATATGTAAACATGTACACCAAAACTGCTTGTCCTCCACATACCCAACCATGTAGAGCACTAGGCACACATGCTTTCATACTATGCACCCTATCACAACATGTGATATTGTTGTAGTGCTCAGTTTGCCTCTAACACTGCTGGACACACATGCTGCCCTACTGTCTGCACTGCCTGAGAAAAACTTTTGTGACACAGATAGTGTTAGCACTGAATTTGTGGAGATGTACATCCTTGCTGTTATCATTATTCTGCACAGGCTGCTCCAGCTGTACATTCTTACTATCCTCATGTTGATGCACAGACAGCTCCTGTTGTGTTCTCTCACATTCCTCATAGTATTGCACAGACATTTGCTGTGCATCCATACTGTCCTTATCATGTTGCACAGGCTGCCCCTGCTGTGCATCCATACTGTCCTTATCATGTTGCACAGGCTGCTCCTGCTGTGCATCCATACTGTCCTTATCATGTTGCACCGGCTGCTTCTGTGCAGCTTTACTATTCTTATGGCATTTTTACAGGCTGCTTCTGCTGTATACTCTTGCTGTCCTCATTAGCTGCGTAGGCTGCTCTTCCTGGGTACTCTTAATAGTTGCTCTGCACATGCCATGATGTCTATGGTAGAATATACCTGAAGTATGCAGAGGAGTGCTTGCTGTTTACCACTGCATCATAATGTGATACTGCCAAGGTATTTGGGGTGCAACACACATTCTGGATGTGCAGGATGCCTTGGTGTACACCACTGAGCTGTGCTCTGTCTATGCCAGGTTGTTTCAATGCTAATGCCATCTTATGTACACAAACTGCAGCTGTAGTACAGACTTAAGTTATGTGGAGCTGCTGCTCCTGTTAAGGTACATCAATGCCTGGTGCAGAAACTGCTACTCTGTCTGTGATGATGTTCCTATCCTTTATGGAGACCAACGTTTGATAATATGATGACAGGTGCAGAGGTTTACATAATCGGCACCTTCTGTTTACCCTATTATCCAGGTACTCATTATGTAACACTTTCATTACTCCATATATTCTGATGCTGCCATTATGTGCATCCTGCCTTTCCTAATTCCCCTCATCGCCAAACTCCATTTGTTACCATAGTGATCTCAAAGTGCTTTTGATAACATCTGTGCACTGAATTGTGCATAATACAACTACATGTTATTTTGCACCACATAGATCAGGGACTCAGTGCCTTGTGATTCTGTCTTTAACTCATAAGAGTGATGGTGCTACGGATTAGATATGCCTCCCACCTTTTTTATTATTGCTTTTTTCATTTTCTGTCTTCTAGGATAGCCATGAGGATCTCTTTCTGTCAGTGCGATGGGCTAGATGGCTTTCCTGCTGCTTCTAGTCCATAATACAAAAGTCATTTTTCAACCTGTCTGCTCAAAAATAATAGTGGCAGATAACTCCCAGAAACTAATGGTGAGATTAATTTAGCTTGGTAAGACAGAACAACATGTTGTCTGCATACACAAGTAACTTAAGGTTTATTCCAGAACATTCTATCACAGCTAGAAAACAAGAAAGATAAGGAATGAATATGCTGTGGCTGGAAACTGATACACACACACACACACACACACACACACACACACACACACACACACACACACATATGGTTGTAGGTGAGAAGAGTGAACACTCACACGAGCAAATGCTTTATACCGATGTAAAAAAGCGAATGCTTATATGAGTGAACATTCTAGTTAATGGAGATTTTACCAGCAGACTTTTGAATTAGAGTATGTTGCAGCAGGGTAAGGGAATTTGCCTTAACCATACTGCTGTGCTTTCTCAGAGTTGGTGCATCCAATTAGCAGAGAGTGTGGGTGGAGGGAGTGGGCATGCACTCCTGCAAAAAATAAAATAATAATAGTTTTAGTGTCTCTTGTTTTCAATTAGTTTAGATTCACTGTAAAGTATCTGGACAATTATATATATATATATATATATATATATATATATATATATATATATATATATATGTATATGTAGGGAGAGAGGGAGAGGTACATGCATACACTGCCTAAAATCTGTATTTTTTACCTGAAGCTTTTCTCATATTGAAGGAATTCTTTATCTTGTAAAATATGGCACCAAAGTACCATTTCATTTGCATTTTGTACTTTCCATTCTGTTACAATAATTTTCTGAACTGCTGTTTTACATAAGGATTTTATTGAGATTGTTTCTGTGGTTGATTTCTTTATACAATTTGGCAGCTTCGGTATGAAAGTAGATGAAGCACTTCTGAAAAGTAAACACTTTTTAACCAAAGCACCCTGCTCTTCTCACTCACATTATCAAACAGATGTATCATCTTTCTAAAGACTTCACTCAGGTGTACTGACTTGTATCTTCAGGACAGGACAACACCAGATAACCAATATGATCCTGGCCTCAGTGGGAAGAAAAGATGAGAGTGCAATGAACACCTTCCTATGTTGGCCGTTTTCTACTACAAACATTAATGGCTAAAAGATATGGCAGTTTCTGAGAAAACTTCCAAAGATAATATACAGAGATTTAATGCAAACTTAAAATAGTATATGCTGAGGAAGCAGAGTTATATGAATTTTCAAACAAAGAGAGAAATAACTGAATCTCACTTTATTTACATGTGAAAATATTGAACTTTAAGAATTAGTCAGTAGAAAAATTCGGTCCTGGCTGCGGCAAAAAAAAGTTGGGTTTAGGGTGCAGTTGTCTTTGAAGAGCATATTATGTTAAGCAGGTAAGGAGGAAGAAAATAAATTTGGTATGTTCCAGAACTCATGGTGAAGTCATTGGGACAGGACACTGCCACATTTGTCATGGGCATCATGCTTAAGATACATAAAATGCAAATACTTTTGCATTGACATAGGATCCTGGACTCAGACATTATGAATGTGAAATCTTGTCTAACCCTACTGACTACCTTTTTCCTCTTTGGATCTTTTGGAAAAGACTTCTCAGACCACAAACTTAAATAATCTCCACTGGAGCATAGGGATAACAGTAGTCAGGTGATCACAAGACCACCACAGTCCTAGACATATGTATAGATTTAAGTGGACCCCTTTAAAAGTTCTTGTTATCCTTTTCAAGAAATAATAGTATCTGTGTATGTGTGTCAGACTATAATGGTTCCTTTCATTTTTTTTTTGACATTCTTCTCAACTCATAAACCAACAATTAGGTACACATCCAATGATATTTTAAAATGTATTTACTTAATGGTTTAGTGCTTTTGTCCACAAAGCCAAATGGACTTCATCAGAACCTATGTAATGCCTCCCCAAAACATTCATTTATAAGCACCATAATTAATCATGTGAAATAATCAATAAAGGTTAAAAAATACAAATAATAATACATTTGTGATGACCCTGCACTGGCCTAGTAATCAAGGAGCCTCACTCTTCACCACTGGCAACAGTGAGGGACGTACACAGTGGGAGGATGACAAGTACACACATTAAAGTACAATTTCCCATAAGAGCACACAGAGATCACAGTCAGTCTGGGGCTGGTTTCTCCTGCTTTCTCCAGATCCCCAATGAGATGCCCCACTGGCACAGCTATTGGGTTAAGATCTCAGCTGAGGGGTCAAGCCAAGACCTCCAGCACCCTCTCTGTCCAACCAGTGCTTCACGTCCCTGCCGAAGTAGCTCACACACACACACACACACACACACACACACACACACACACACACACACACACACACACTCTGAGATTTGATTTATATACAAACACACAGACACCCCCTGGGGAAGGCTGGCACAGGTTTACTAGTTTACTATGATCCCTTCTGCCCAGACTATAAGGTATTTATCACTGCCACCAACCCCTCTTTATCAATTACTTAAGACCCGTAGAAAGGGTGACCAATCGTACTGTGTAATGTTACTATTATCCAAATGGTAAGTGTGACCAAGACTAGCAAGGCTGTTTAGGAGTGGCCTGTACAGTGTCACTAAATACATATGAAAGAACTCTAAGAGCTTAAATATGTCTCACAAATATCAGCCACAAAGATAGGTTTAAATATATTTAATAATAAATAATAAAAGAATTTGTGCCCCTCACCCCCCACCCCTTATTTAATATTCTCACTCCAGGGTTGCACTGCAGTGAGGCAAGGGCTCTATTCCATTTTCAACCAAGTGAGCTTTCAGTGAAGTGCAATGCCTGGTATCATTTTCGACTAAGTGTAATTTGATCAAATGTATGGAATTTGTATATATATATATATATATATATATATATATAACACACACACACACACACACACACACACACACACACACAGATATTTTTCAAATCTTCACATAAGACCTACATAGGTAAAACTAGAACCAAAAACAAAAAGACCTGTAACTGATTAAATGAAGTAAATATATAATTTTACCAGCGTAATCCTTTGAATTCATAGGTACTATCTCACTACCTTTATCAGATTTCATAATGCATATGGTATTATTATTGACTAATGTGTGAAGCAAAGCTCTCTCATCATTTCCAAGATTATCATTATACAAATGCATATTGTAAATTTGTTAAAATATTGTTCAGCTCTTTGGGCTGTTTTAATAATGATTTATATAATGAAAGTTTGATATTTCTCAGTGTGGATGTTATTTAAAGTACAATCAACATAAAAAAATATATTTAATAATTTAATAAATCTATAAAAATGACTAAATATAGTCCATTTGAACATAAAGTATGTAAATGCCACTATTGCTCTGATCCTGATGTTTGTGGTTTTAATTTGGTCTGTTTTAGTGTCTGAGAAAACAGCTGGTATTATATTATGTTTGTGGTGCAATTCTGAGAACCAGTCTAGGAAAGCGAAATGCACTTCTGGCAATTCCAAATATCTCTTGTAAAATGTTGAATGTATTTCTCTAGATCTGATTGTTTTTCTAATTTTACTAGGTTCATAGGATCCTCAAGCTTTTTGCTTTTGCTCTTGGTTCCAAGACTGTCATTTTTTTTGAAGATGATTTTTTTTTGCTCCATCATTATCAGATTATATTAATCTCTTAGTTGACTATGCTTAAAGTATAATTAGCTATTTATTGAAAATCATTTTGCTTATCTAGTTTTCTTTCCACTATCTCTCTCTTTTAGCTATCAAGTCAGCAGTAGACTATAACAAATTCAAGATTTTCTAATATAAAAAATATATTACAGTTGTATCAAAAATCATCTCCCAAGTGAACATTACTTTGGTGTTTGCTCCAGTGTCACCATCTTAGCTGTCTATATGAACATTACTGCTGCAGTCACTGCAGAGATGTTAGGACTGCTTGAAATACAAGTTTACACCTTTAATAACAATTATTAACTATTACTGTTTACATTAGACATCAAATCATTAGTTGGCACAATCACAACAGGGGTTTTAATATCACTGGAATTTGTTTAATATTGCAGATACTCTATATTATTACTGGATTCTACTTTTTTTCTAATGTATGTTCAACTTTATCTGTGTTTTGTTCACACTGTTTAGATTCAGTTGTAGTTAGCATTGTTTTTGTTATTCATAATTTAAATATAGTGTTTGGGTTTGTAGTGTCTGAATCTTTATTTAAAAATCTAGTGTATTTTTGAATCACCTTGATGAGTGCACTTCTTTTGCATCACTTGCACTGGCCAGCAAGCTTGTATAGTAATAGAAATATTATGAGAAGAACAAAAGTTTCACCATTGAGGTGTTGGGTGACCTTCTGTAATAAATAAAGCTAAACAGTGTAACACTGATTTGTTCATAAATATTCATAAATGAAATCCAGCTGAATGTAACCATAGTGATCCACTATAGATCTTGAGACTGCTGCTTGTTAATGAAATATTAATCTTTACTATATGGCATGTAGAAATATATCTGGTAGCAGTGGTTACTTGGAAAAAAACAAATCCAGAAACATTCTTCAGCAAAGAATAGGCAACTTTAATGGATAAGTTGTAAGCATACCTTTAACTCTGTAATCTACTTGTTATCAAAAAAGCAAGTCACCGAAAGATCTGTTTTCTTCTACAATTCAAAATTCCACACTCCAACCTTCTGCCATCTAATAGCCCCAGCTGATAATTACGACTGTATACATCAATTATATAGATGTGTACTCTAATAAAAGAGAATGCCTTCCTACAGCAAATGTGACATTGCATACTACATCAACAAAACACTTTGTGTAAGAGTTGATATTCAATGTACTTGGCTCATGATTATTACTTAGAATATCACAAGTCTAATATGCTTCATAAGTTGCATTATCTATCTTATGTATGGTATTCTACTACTTATAAATGGATATAAACAGTGTACCTCAGAAACATGTAAACAAACAGTGTACCTTACAAGCATGTAAATAAACAGTATACCTTAGAAACATGGATGTAAACAGCATACCTTAAACATGGAAATAAACAGTGTACCTTAGAAACATGGAAATAAACAGTGTACCTTAGAAACATGGATGTAAACAGCATACCTTAAACATGGAAATAAATAGTGTACCTTAGAAACATGTAAACAAACAGTGTACCTTACAAGCATGTAAATAAACAGTATACCTTAGAAACATGGATGTAAACAGCATACCTTAAACATGGAAATAAACAGTGTACCTCAGAAACATGTAAACAAACAGTGTACCTTACAAGCATGTAAATAAACAGTATACCTTAGAAACATGGATGTAAACAGCATACCTTAAACATGGAAATAAACAGTGTACCTCAGAAACATGTAAACAAACAGTGTACCTTACAAGCATGTAAATAAACAGTATACCTTAGAAACATGGATGTAAACAGCATACCTTAAACATGGAAATAAACAGTGTACCTTACAAGGATGTAAATAAACAGTGTACCTCAGAAACATGTAAACAAACAGTGTACCTTACAAGTATGTAAATAAACAGTATACCTTAGAAACATGGATGTAAACAGCATACCTTAAACATGGAAATAAACAGTGTACCTTAGAAACATGGAAATAAACAGTGTACCTTAGAAACATGGAAATAAACAGTGTACCTTAGAAACATGGATGTAAACAGCATACCTTAAACATGGAAATAAATAGTGTACCTTAGAAACATGGAAGTAAACAGTGTACCTTAAACATGGAAATAAATAGTGTACCTTAGAAACATGGCAGTAAACAGTGTGCCTGAGAAATATGGAAATAAACACTGTACCTTACAAACATGGAAATAAACAGTGTACCTTAGAAACATGGATGTAAACAGCATACCTTAAACATGGAAATAAATAGTGTACCTTAGAAACATGGAAGTAAACAGTGTACCTGAGAAATATGGAAATAAACAATGTACCTTACAAACATGGAAATAAACAGTGTACCTTAGAAACATGGATGTAAACAGCACACCTTAAACATGGAAATAAATAGTGTACCTTAGAAACATGGAAGTAAACAGCATACCTTAAACATGGAAATAAATAGTGTACCTTAGAAACATGGATATAAACAGCATACCTTAAACATGGAAATAAATAGTGTACCTTAGAAATATGGATGTAAACAGCATACCTTAAACATGGGAATAAATAGTGTACCTTAGAAACATGGATGTAAACAGCATACCTTAAACATGGAAATAAATAGTGTACCTTAGAAACATGGATGTAAACAGCATACCTTAAACATGGAAATAAATAGTGTACCTTAGAAACATGAATGTAAACAGCATACCTTAAACATGGAAATAAATAGTGTACCTTAGAAACATGGAAGTAAACAGTGTGCCTGAGAAATGTGGAAATAAACACTGTGCCTTACAAACATGGAATAAACAGTGTACCTGAGAAACATGGATGTAAACAGCATACCTTAAACTTGAAAATAAATAGTGTACATTAGAAACATGGAAGTAAACAGTGTACCTGAGAAATATGGAAATAAACACTGTACCTTACAAACATGGAATAAACAGTGTACCTGAGAAACATGGAAATAAACACCATAAACAACAACAACCTTATAAACATGGAAATAATGTACATCATATTCATTCAGTTAAGCACTCATATTGGCACAGAAAACACAATCTTCAGTTTGTGCAATCATCTTTCACTTACTTAAACTGTTTTCTGAAATATCACTTTTTTAATAGCATCTACCAGATTACTATCTGATACCTATTTAATCCTCCAGAAAGGTGTCATACATTAGCCAGATTGAATTACACCACCAATATGTTTTCAACATCAATTACAACTGCCTGTGGTTAATATTCTCCACAGTTCATTTGTGTCAGTTAAAATAATACACTTGCAATAAATAAATAAATAAATAAAATAGTTTTTAACTTTGGGAGTGTTAAGTGCCTACATCGATAAGAGGAAATATCCTACCCATGTTGTTCATTTCCTCTCTATAATCTATTTACCTCATATCCCTCAAAACATACTTAAAACAGTTTAGTGCTCCTTAAATCACACAGACATAAAACATGCCTAAAGGAGAACTCCACCCAAAAGTCACATTTTTCTTTCCAAAAGGTGTATTTCCTTCACTGTAATCCAACACTAAACACGTCACATACAGAAAAACAGTTTAATAATTATGTCTCCCTTTATTTCCTGCATCTGACTCATCTGTTACATCACAACAGCTACTAAGAGTGGTGAGCCATTAACAAAATAATGACATTTAAATGTGCCTTATTAGTTACAGATTGCATCATAATACACACCACAGATACATTGTGTTACCTGGAGATTAAACAAAGGCAGGGCTTTCAAGCTTAGTTTTCAGATAATAGTGTCTTTCCCTGTAGTAAAACTCAGTGCCATAAAGAAAGACAGAAAGCAAATATGTTCTTCTAATCTGTAACTATATGATTTTGCATTTTTTTGTACTCTAATAATTTCTGTAAAAGTGCATGTTTCTTCTGGAGTTGGGGAAAGAAGAGTAACATCAAAGACTTTAATTCTACCTACAATGTTTTAAACAATGAATGAGACACAAACCATCTCAGCTCAAGTAACGTCAGACTTCCCACACTTGAACACTGAACTATAGTTGTTACTTAGAAAAGAACAATTAACCCAGCTACATTTTTAAGCCCGTCATTCAAACATTCCTTAAAATGCTGCAGGTGAGATGGCCACTAATTAAAATCAAAGAAAGTACAGTAATTAAACATGTGGATTGATGCTGACAGTGAAAAGCAAGCAGTCACAGCAATGTTGTAAACTGATGAGAGAGAAAACTATAGGAAATGATCCCGTCAGCTTAAGGATTTATTTCTGTCCCTCTAACATAACGTCAGGAAGGCAAAGCCATTGACTGTAAAACAAAATGACGCTAGCCATGGTCTCCTTTCGATCTCTTTGGGGTATAACAAATTAGAAAAGAGTAGTTACCATTTACTTTGATAAAGGGGCATTAGCAATGCAGAAAATTCAAGGCTACGGCCACAAAACATGTTTTTTTCAGTTTTTGGGTATGGTTCTCCTTTAAGAGAGTTGGGTATAAGCATCATTCTTTGGACTTCCTTTTCTTAAAACAGCTCAACATTTAATTATTGTAAATTAACAGCTTCTTTTTATTGAAGGCAACAGAGAGTTAAAGAGACAGCTTGCTTCTTAAAATAATTAACTGCTAACACTTCAGTACAAAGGATTACTAGTACAAGCATATTAAGTGGTAGTTTTCTAACAGATATAATTCGATGTCCGATTACTTTGTACCTTCTGATTTCATTTAATTTATACTTGTTATGCATTTAATATAGTAGCAAAATAGGATTCAGTAAGAAATCACATGTCAAATTAATGTCATTGCAATTCCCAAAATGATATTAAGGACTGGCATTAGCTGCTTTCCTGAATCTCACTCTAAAGCGAATTAGAATTGTAAAGGCACTCAATAGAGAAGGCATATGAATGTTAACATTTCAATGTAGTTGAAAACGGTAATAAAATATTTTTCATACCATTAAATACAGAAATATTAGGCCATTTCATCTGTGCCAGTAAATGGAGTATATAAGGAATAAAAAGATTGCATCCTTGGAATTATTTTCTTGCCAATGGATCATGTATCCAGAAATCATTTTATTAGGGTTTTGAACATTTGTAAGATGAATCCAAATATAGCTGTGTGTCATATAAAATATATTTTTGTAAACTGGATGATTTTCTCATATAAAACTCTAAGCTGATAAATATTATTTTAGCCACTGTATTTACTGGGCAGTATTAAAACTTAGTTTAGGAGACAAAAATGTAACTAAAACACTTTTAAGTAACCTACAAACATGTTCATAGGTTCATACTGTTAAACTCTGTTTAATTCATTACAATTAATATGCACTGACAAGTGTCAAAGCAATTATCAATAAACGTGTTTAGCAGTCAACTGAAAATAAAAATAAATTCCTCCATGTCTTACTTAGCAAATTGTGAAGGTGTGTAGCACTTTGGCAAAGTAGCTGCAGCTGCCCAGACACTTTCCTTCCACATTTTAAGCACGTTTTATTGTTTGAAACCTAAAAACATGTATTAAAATTGTGACTAAAGTATTTCTTCAGATGCAAAGTTGGTGAAAATGACACTATACATTACAGGGAAACTACTAAGGATTTACTTGTAAAAAAATTTTCATAAATTATTGTGTTGCTCCCTACCTATCACAGGAGATTAATAAACAATTATCAACACCAGTATCATGGAAACCTTATTTTCTCAGTCCAGGTTAGAAGAGATCATAAAAAAGT
Organism: Protopterus annectens; assembly: GCF_019279795.1. Taxonomy (NCBI): domain Eukaryota; kingdom Metazoa; phylum Chordata; order Ceratodontiformes; family Protopteridae; genus Protopterus; species Protopterus annectens. Next base: position 659,845,121 of record NC_056743.1, on the reverse strand, counting down.
AGATTGTCAGTAATTGCAATTTTAGTCTTGAACTAACTGCATTTAAATCACTTGATTTAAGTACTTATCTCTGAAATGTTCAACACTTTGCAAGCAGTACTAGAATTAGACAAAAGTTTTTTTTCATATCAATGAAAGTTCTGTAAATGAAAACTGTATCTGTAAATGTGAGGATGACCAAAATGAAATCCAATGTTATAGGTATGAGGACAAAATTGAAGACATTGTTGAAGCATCTATACTGATTACTAAGATCAACCAATACCATATGTGTATCTTATGAATGAAAAGCATAAACAGCTTTTTATTTTCACATTGATGGGCTCAGTAATTCAAATTTTGAACATTCAAAGATCTATCTCTGCTTAAAAGATCTTCTATTAACTATGATTTGGCTTAAGTAGATGACAAGTCTACAGTATTATTCCACAGTGATCTAGACATTTATATCTAGTCTCAGTGATCTGATTATTCAACTCATATTAATGCATTAAACTATTAGGTCTATTGGAATTCTTTATAACTTTGGTAGTGTAACTTTAAGTCAGCAGAGTTGCATTAAATCCCTTGGTTGGACATAGTTCTGCACTTTGTACTCCATGGAAAAGCATGATCCTGCTTCATCTCATTCTTATATCTGTTGTTTCCCCATTAATTTATTGCAGTCCTTGTTATTTTATTCCTCTGTTCCTTACACCATGATCGTGACATAATGTGTATAATGTCATCTCTAAGAATTGAAATTGTAAACTCTATAACTATTTACAATGTTTTTTTCTCCAGCTTATCTCTTTCCAAATATTTGCACTCTGCATGTTTAACTAGTTAATATGTTGTTCTTATATATTAGGTTTTATTATAACTTTGTTATTTAACTGTAACTTTATCATGTCAATAAGAAGCGTAGCCTCCACTAATCAGGATATTATGTCAAGTCAGACTTTCCCAGTAAATATATGTGAAATAAAACAAGATAAATAAATCTTCCATCTTTGGCTCATAAATAATTTACTTGGGTTAAAAGCAGAGGGTGATCTACTTGATGTCATTCTGAGATAAGAAATAATTACTTTATGGTTTCTATACCCACAAAGTGAATGATGAATTTCATTAATGTTTATCCACCAACATTAATATATTTCTGAAAGGTCAGGCCCACTGTAGTACAACAATATTTGCTAAATACTATTACAAATGAAAGTGTGAAGTAGTGATAAGGGATGTGGAGTGCATATGTTTTCTTGCCAAAAGAAAATTCAAAGGAAGTGTGACACTAATGCTTGGCATTGTTTTTTATCCAAATTAATGATGGAGATTGTGACGTCCGTGACCTGGCCCAGCAATCAAGAAACCTCAGTCCTCACCACTAACACCAGAGAGGGTGTCTCATATATGAGGAAAGGATAAAAAATACACACAGTAATGTGCAATTTCCCTTAAGAGCACATAGAGATCACAGTCAGTCCGGGGGTGGGTGCTCCCTTGCTCCCCAGTAAGACTCCCCACTGGCACAGCTATAGGGTCCAGATCTCAGCCTAGCTGGGCAAGCTAAAATCTTCAGCACCCTTTCTGTCCAACCAGTGCTTCATGTCCCTGCCCAAGTAGCTGACATACACACACTTTGCGATAAGAGGTTATACAACCACACAGACACTTCTGGGGAAAGGGTGGCACAAGTTCTCCAGCTGTGCCCCTTTTACCCAGACTATACAGTAGTAATTACTGCCACCACCCAGCTAATATTATCAGCTACCCAAAGGCCCTTAAAAGAGTGCCCAATTATTACTGTGCAATATTATTATTCAATTTGTAAGTGTGACTAATCAGTCAAGGCTTATTAGAGTGGCTTTGTACAATAAACTCTATAAATATGCAATGTGCTCTAGACCTTAACTTATCTCTACACAAACCAGCCACAGTTAAAATGTTTTAAAATATTTAATAATTAAAACCACAAGACAATACTTTCAACTACACAGTGCTTGTCAAAAGAGTTCAGAGATCACACAGAAATACTTAAAATAAATCAGTAGTAAAGTTCTGACATCACAGAAAAACACTTAGTCTAATCTTTATAGTCCTAGCTATTTCTACAAGAAAACACACTTCTAAGGTAACTTACTTAAGAGAGTATAAGGCAGTGCTGAGTTGGATATCAAGACAAAAATGCTTAATAATCCCTGGTCTCACTGTTTAAATTGTTATTGCAGTTCTGATAAACCTTACATCATCTTTTACACTTTCCTGGTGTTCCCAGGCTACACATTAACTATATTTACATTCTTAACATCTCCATGTTGTTATCTTGCAGCTGGTCAGGAACAGAGCAATAAAAATACATTTGCATGTTTAAGTCTAGCAATTTAACTCTTGGTTAAAACAATAGAAAGAATTTCTTCATCTAGACTTTTTGGCACCACTGTCTACTTGAAACGGTCACCACAGGCTTTACTTTGGTCAGTAGAGTGCACTGTTGTCGCATTTATTTCCAGTTCCACATGTAACAGTATTTCTTTACATTTAAGACAACAAGCTTGTGATTCACATTCATATTTACAAATGATAAAATTATGTATAAAATTCAATCTGGCTAGGCTGGCAGCCTTCACCCATCTCTACCAGTCTTCACAGAGATTTCTAAGACAAATTGTTGTTATATAATTCAGACAGGTAAATATATTGCAGTGCTCACTTCTCATTTAGGTAGGATGGATACCAAGCAAGCAAAATATTATAAAGACAATGAATCCCTCCATATCCTTTGTGTTACATTCTGTGTACTGTATCCCTGGGGATTTCTACAAGACAGTAGCAAGCAGTCTAATTTTAAAACGCAGTAGTACTCAACTCATTCTAAACTTGATTTTTAATGTCCAAGTCTTTCACATTTAAAATAAAGTAGTTAAAATAGGGTTCCTATCACATAGTCAAACTTGTACAAGTTTGAACCTCATATGGTCGAGACCATAAGTTTGAATTTGTAAAAGTCTGAGCATTTCAATCGAAATCTCCATAAGCAGAAGTTTCCATTTTGTTCAATGGGGTGGGATCTCGGAGTTGGTATATTTAAGTAGCGGGGGATGTGGGGGGCACAGGGGTGCTTGCCCCCCTGCTTAAAACAGTTTATTTTGTTTTCGGTTGTTTTGTTTTTTTTATCCATAGACGAAGTTTTGTAACTTCGAACATAATGGGTCAAACATTATGTGTTTGAAGTTATAAGACTTCGACTATGTGATATAGATCCATTAAAATGTACCTGTCTATCTCTGTCACTTTTATCGATTGAAATTCATGCTGGAGAGTTTTCCAAAGACAATAGATAGATGCATACGAGTCAAAGACTGTGCATTTTCTGAGTTATATGCTTATCTAATAAAAGACACAATAGTTTGTGGTATATGCAGAACCAGATTGAGCATTAGGCAATCTAGGCAGTTGCCTAGTGCCTGTGTTGGCTTGGCAGGGGCTCCCCATGTTAGCTTGCTGGACCACAAAATCCAATCATTTATACATAAGAAGACATCCAATTGTAAAAATCTGAAAGGCATCTGTAAAACTGGAGGGCTTTAGGACCTCACAGGAGACTTCTGTAAGCAAAGAACAGCAAGCCCCAGTCACCTCTAAGAGAGTGCTGAGCATCCTAATATTACATGAGGAATGCAGAGCAGGACATCTGATGACCATCCAGCAGCAGGAGACAGGTTCTGCACTCCTCAGCGTCTTCTCCTTTGGTTGATATTCTTAATAACTATGAACCCATTGCCATTTTGCCAGCCATTCCCTATTGCAATATTAACAGCCTAACATGTTTTTTTTTTAATGAAACATGTAATTAAATTTTCAAGGGCAGCAGGCACTGAATTTGTGCATGAAACAATGAAATGTAAAGTTGTTTGCCAGTAGCAACCTCTTCATTAGTTATAGATATCTTTAATGTGGGATTATTCAAATGACTTTTACTTCTGCAAAGGCTGTGCTTATTTACTGATATAGGTGGACTGCAGTGACAGAAGGTGAATGGCCTTTAGTGGTTGAAATGTTCTGTAATGAGAAGGTTTGTTATTGTTGGTTTTGTTTCACTGCTTGCAGGAAAAATATTCAAACTTACAAATTTAAAACACATTTTAACAAGTGGTGTTGTGTTATACAAGGAATATGTTTTAATGCGAACAGGATGGTACATCAAAGAACACATGCATGTATATATGCTTGGTCCTAAAAATGTGTGCAAGAGGCCTATGGTTTGAAAACAGCCCAAAGATAAACTTAATCTACCAATGGCCAAAAGCATTTTCTTTGAATATGATTTTCGATGCTGTTTCAATGAATGAGACTTTCAAGGGCAGAGAAGGTTACTGTTCATGCCAAGTCTGCTTTCATTGTGAAACTGTGTTGCTTTGTATAGTAAATGACTATCCATGTTTGTGCTACAAAATTTTAAATAAAAGTTTAAAATATCTAATCATTGTAGAAGTGAAGAAGAAAACCGCATGCAAACTGACAGGTTTGAACAATATTTATGGCAACTGGGGAGAAATACCCAAGTAATGGGACCCTGGAATGGCTGAGGGGAGGTCCTGATCCATTATTCTGCCGCGGACCCATTTTGACCATGATCCAGTTCAGAGTATATGTAATGATGAAATAAGGGGTACACTATTAAGATAAACCATACTTATCTTTATGAAAAGCAGTAGATATGTGCAGAGCAAACGAATTTACTAGTACAGAATTAAATTGCTGATGAAAGAAACATGTTTAAAATGTGATTCATATAATAAGATTCTTTGCAAGATGTATTGTAAAAATAATGGATGTAAAACAGATAGACATGCAAATTTCCAAGACAAACCAGCTTTACAGATGATATTGCAACAAGTATGACAAGAGGGTCGCTGTCACAGCAATTAGTCAATCTTGCAGAAACTACACTTGAAGAGGACATTTTTCTAAAGGATGTAAAAGCAAAAACAATTGAGTTCAGAGGTGTTTGCTGGTTGTTTGCTGGACTGCTGAAGTATAAATCTTTGAATCAGTCTCCAGAGCTGTGGACGAGGGTAAGGGGGTCCACACAGCCTATCTGGACCTTGCCAAGGCCTTCATTACCATCCTCCACTCTGGAATCATAGATAAACTTACTAAGCTGGGCATAAATCCCTATGTCACTCGATGGGTTGCCAACTGGCTTACTGACAGAACCCAGATTGTAAAAGTAGCCGACTCCAAATCCATCTCCAGACAAGTGACAAGTGGAGTACCTCAGGGTTCAGTCCTGGGACCGCTCTTGTTTGGCATCTACTTCTATGTAGTACAGGCCAACACTAATGGACTCTGGCTAACAAAGTTTGCAGATGACTGCAAACTGGGAGCCATTATTGAATTCCCAAATGATGTGGATATTCTACAAGAGGGCCTTACAGAAACAGATGCTTGGTACCAGAGCCATGGGCTCAAGCTTAATTCCAAGAAATGTATAGTTATCCCCTTTGGGAAAAACCACGTACTCATGAATTACCACATAGGTGGCAGTGCACTAAACACTGAAAGTGTGATGAGAGACTTAGGGACACAGGTGGACAGTGGTCTCACCTTTGATAACCACATTGCCACAACAGTCAGGAAATCCTTCTATGTGGCACACCTCATCACTAAGGGCTTTTCATCCAGAAAAAAGGAGGTCATTGTCCCACTGCACTCATCCCTCATTAGATCCATTATAGAGTACAACGCCACATTTGGTATGTTCCTCACAAGACATCTGCAACAGCTGGAAAGGCCGCAGAAATACCTCACTAAACGAATCACAGGCCTAAAGCAGATGACCTATACTGACCATCTAAAAAACTCCAGCTATACTCTGTGGCATATCGTCTACTCAGAGGCGATCTCTGCTTAACATACAAGGCCATGTCAAACCCGAGCTGTTGGACATACTCCACTTAAAGAAATCCCAATCTCTCAGAACCACACACTCCAGGAATTTAAACCTTGTCAACACAATGAACAAAACATGCTGGAGGGATAGGTTCCTGACCCAGAAACTCCCCATACTCTGCTTGATATGTATGGGCAGTTTATTCCAGAGCACATCCTTGGCCCTCTTCAAAAGGAACCTTGACGACTGGATGGGAGATAGGAAATTCACCTCGGGGATCACGTCAGTCGCCCTGCTAGACAGGGGTCCAGGGAAGTAAATATTGTGGGAAGAAATATCAAGGGAATTGTTATGGCTAGGCTTGTATAGGCCCTAGGGCCAATAGCCTAGTACCAACCTATGAACCCATATGTGAAAACAGGAAATGCTTCCGAGTTACTGATGCAGAAATGCAAATCGGACTGTTGACAAGAAATGATAAATAAACAGAGATCTCTCAGGGTAAGGTACCTGCTATGTCCCCAAACCAAAAATGTCAATATCAAGGTGCAGGTACTCCACGACTATCGAAGCCAACCATCAACCAAAAAAGCAAAAATCAAAAAAAAAAGTTTATACTTGAACAGCAAAAGAACTTTATTCCATGGGTTGTTAGCACTTTCACGTCTACTCTGGACGGTTCTTCAGACTTTAATAAAACACTTCATCACTTCTGTATTTAAACACTTATCAATTAAACAGTTAGCCAATGAAAGCCTTTGTATGAATACATAACTATAAAAGTCAGAAACTTCTAAATAGATAAAATGTCAGAAACTTATATTGTGAAAATTAAAAATTCAAAATTCAACATTGACACTAAAATGGATGTAGTAATAGATTATTCCTGTTATTAACATTTCAGATGGCAAATAGCATATGAATATTTAAAAATACAAGAGCATATAAAAACAGCATGTAATAAAAACATTTCAAGTGTATGAAACTACTGAAAACTTCTAAAATACATATTCCTACTAACACCAAAAACGTGAAAAGTCAAAGGTATAGCAAATAACTGCTAATGCTTCAGATGACTGACTAGAAAGGGTTTCAAATAACCCTCTCATTGAGTCCATGTCCTTCATCTGCTTTCATTCTGATGATCCATTTACATTCTTCCCTTCAGTGAAGTTACTTACATTGCCTAATCTCAATGTGGTGTGTATCAATTCAATAACTAAGAACTCAAAGGTGTGTGTGGTGCCTTGCGATAGAACATGTCTAGCCAGTGCGTTCCTGTCATTCTCCCTGTTGATCGCATATAAATGCTCTCTAACCCTTTCCCTCAACGTTCTATTCGTCATACCGACATAGAAAGCCTGGCATTTGGTGCAGATGGCTAAATAAACTATGTTCCTTGTCCTATGGTCTGCATAATGATTGAATTTATATAGCACACCTGTGTCCGAGTGCCTAAAGTTATTCCTGCCCAGTATGTATTTGAACTGATTGCAACTGTGACACGGAAAGGTACCCATTCTAACAGTAAGTGGTTGATCTTGAAGTCGCCTTTCATAACATAACATGTTCCTTAAAGATCTAGTATTCTTGTAGGAAAAACTGGGGTGAGGACCTACAAGTGCTCTAAGCCTATCATCCAACTGTAGGATACCCCAGTTCTTTCTAATGACATTAGTAATACTCTTATTCTTGTTGGTATATGAAAGTACCATCCTCTTTTTACTTCTAATAAATGGCCTGCTTTGTTCCACCTGTTCACTAGTTGCTATCCTAATGTAGGGTCTTGTTTCTTCATTGCGTTCTGTTTGTTGCAGGACTATCAAATCATTGTCATGGTAACCCCTTGATTTAAAGTCAGCATCTAAGCCTATCAATTCATTCCTATATGCTGAATCATTGCTTGTTAGGCGTGAGCAGCATGTTGCTTGATTCTTAACAATGTTCTTGTGTATGTGGGGAGGGTGCATACTGTCACGATGTAAGTATGTGTTCTTTCTACAGGGTTTCCTATAAATGTTGGTAGTGAAACACCCATTATGTTTCCTGATGATAACATCTAAGAAGTCAATCTGGTGACATGATCTCTCCCCAGTCAGCCTAAGAAAAGATGTGGTGTTGTTGATGTAACTTAAAAACTCATCTAAGATAGTAACATCACCACTCCAAACAAAAAACACATCGTCCACAAAATGTTTATAATACTTGAGGTGCTGTGAATAAAACTCATTTCCAAAGATATACATAGATTCCCAGTAGGCTAGTATAAGGTTTGCATAAGAATTGGCACATGACGTGCCCATCGCTACCCCTGAAGTCTTCAGATAACAACCATCACCATATAAAAATACATTATTTTATAAAAATACATTATTTTCTAACACTAATTCCATCAGCTGCTGATGGAATTAGTGTTAGAAAATAATGTATTTTTATATGGTGATGGTTATTATCTGCAGACTTCAGGGGTAGCGATGGGCACGTCATGTGCCAATTCTTATGCAAACCTTATACTAGCCTACTGGAAATCTATGTATATCTTTGGAAATGAGTTTTATTCACAGCACCTCAAGTGTTATAAACGTTTTGTGGACTATGTGTGTTTTTGTTTGGAGTGGTGATGTTACTATCTTAGATGAGTTTTTAAGTTACATCAACAACACCACATCTTTTCTTAGGCTGACTGGGGAGAGATCATGTCACCAAATTGACTTCTTAGATGTTACCATCAGGAAGCATAATGGGTGTTTCACTACCAACATTTATAGGAAACCCTGTAGAAAGAACACATACTTACATCGTGACAGTATGCACCCTCCCCACATACACAAGAACATTGTTAAGAATCAAGCAGCATGCTGCTCATGCCTAACAAGCAATGATTCAGCATATAGGAATGAATTGATAGGCTTAGATGCTGACTTTAAATCAAGGGGTTACCATGACAATGATTTGATAGTCCCAACAAACAGAACGCAATGAAGAAACAAGACCCTACATTAGGATAGCAACTAGCGAACAGGTGGAACAAAGCAGGCCATTTATTAGAAGTAAAAAGAGGATGGTACTTTCATATACCAACAAGAATAAGAGTATTACTAATGTCATTAGAAAGAACTGGGGTATCCTACAGTTGGATGATAGGCTTAGAGCACTTGTAGGTCCTCACCCCAGTTTTTCCTACAAGAATACTAGATCTTTAAGGAACATGTTATGTTATGAAAGGCGACTTCAAGATCAACCACTTACTGTTAGAATGGGTACCTTTCCATGTCGCAGTTGCAATCAGTTCAAATACATACTGGGCAGGAATAACTTTAGGCACCCGGACACAGGTGTGCTGTATAAATTTGATCATTATGCAGACTGTAGGACAAGGAACATATTTTATTTAGCCATCTGCACCAAATGCCAGGCTTTCTATGTCAGTATGATGAATAGAACGTTGAGGGAAAGGGTTAGAGAGCATTTATATGCGATCAACAGGGAGAATGACAGGAACGCACTGGCTAGACATGTTCTATCGCAAGGCACCACACACACCTTTGAGTTCTTAGTTATTGAATTGATACACACCACATTGAGATTAGGCAATGTAAGTAACTTCACTGAAAGGGAAGAATGTAAATGGATCATCAGAATGAAAGCAGATGAAGGACATGGCCTCAATGAGAGGGTTACTCTGAAACCCTTTCTAGTCAGTCGTCATCTTAAGCATTAGCAGTTATTTCTTGCTATACCTTTGACTTTTTCATGTTTCTTGGTGTTAGTAGGAATATGTATTTTCAGAAGTTTTTCAGTAGTTTCATACACTTGAAATGTTTTAATTATATGCTGTTTTTATATGCTCTTGTATTTTTAAATATTTATATGCTATTTGCCATCTGAAATGTTAATAACAGTAATAATCTATTACTACATCCATTTTAGTGTCAATGTTGAATTTTGAATTTTTAATTTTCACAATATAAGTTTCTGACTTTTTATCTATTTAGAAGTTTCTGACTTTTTATAGTTATGTATTCATACAAAGGCTTTCATTGGTTAACTGTTTAATTGATAAGTGTTTAAATACAGAAGTGATGAAGTGTCTTATTAAAGTCTGAAGAAGCGACCAGAGTAGGCGTGAACGCGCTAACAACCCATGGAATAAAGTTCTTTTGCTGTTCAAGTATAAAAATTTTTTATTGATTTTTGCTTTTTTGGTTGATGGTTGGCTTTGATAGTCGTGGAGTACCTGCACCTTGATATTGACATTTTTCGTTTGTTGACAAGAAATGCTGAAACATAATCAGAGTACAGAGTATAATATCTTATCTGAAAATACTTTTAAATAGCAAAGACTATAGAATACTCAAGTGGGATGTATATCATGTTAGGAAGTTTAGTAAATATGGTACACAAGGAGGAGATGTGATATAATCTACATGAAGTTTATACTCAGCCTGATTTCTCTAGAAGCAAGGTATTCCAAAGTGCATGCAAATTTCTCTAGCTAGCTGATTAACCTTATATTTAAATAAACATTTTTAAAAAAGTTATAAAATATTTATATCTATGTGGCAACATGCAATAAGTTACAATGATCACAAAAAAATGAAGCTCATGTTATAAACTAGGCATGTCACTATTTTTATCAATTTGAAAAGTTTTCTACTCTTTAAAAAGGGAGTTTGATTTCAAGTACCAAATCTTGCTCAAACCTAATAGCAAGCACAAATATACATCGACACTTATAAATAACATACCTAACACACTAGTAATGGGTGACTCTATAGTCAGGCACACTGACATCCCACTCACTAGGCTGGACAAGGAGAAGGTTACTGTTAGCTGCCTGTCGGGAGCCAGAATCCGCCACATAGCACAAGCACTCCGGTCAATCCAGAACAAGTACAAATATGACTCTGTCATTGTTCATGTTGGTGTGAATGACCTGAGATGTGCCCCCCTGGACTATATGAAAAGAGACATGGAAGAGCTCTCTGATCATGTAGCCCATGCAGGTATGACCCTGACCCTGAGTAGTATCCTGCCCTCACCAAGAATGATATGTCAGTATAAATAAAAAAATGATCAATTTCAACAATTGGCTAAGCTTCTGGTGTCATTCAAAGGGGATCCAGTGTCTGTCAGCCTGGGACGACATGCTCGACAAGCCACATTGCATCACAAGAGATGGCTTGCACCTGTCACCCCTAGGCTTTCGAATACTGGCCAAGGCTCTTGCTGCCCCCATAGTGCTTTTTTAGGCAAGGCTGAAAAGTCAAACCCACCTCCATAAACAGAACAAATAAAAAAGGGTTATGCTATCAATGCCAGGAGTTTAAATCTCAAAATGCATGTGCTTGAAGCACTCCTCAGTATGGAGAACGTCGACATCTGTGCAGTAACTGAAACCTAGTTCAAGGTTCCAGAGAGCACTCCAGCACTACCGGGCTACAACTCATACCACACATTTCGGCCACAGAACATGAACCAAAACACAAAAGGAGGGGGTGTATCCATATTCATCAAGGATACCTACACCTTCAGGTTAGTAGCACAGCATGATACCTCTGAGATCATCCATGTGCAACTAACATTGGGCAAATCTGCAATGCAAATTGTGGCCTGCTACAGATCACCCTCCATGACCCAGGACCACCACTCTGCCTTTCTGGAGTCACTGGAAAACATGAAGGTCCTACCAAACACCCTGATATTGGGCAATTTCAATTACCCTACCATCAATTGGGAAAACTACTTGAGTACAAACTCCCAGGCTGTGCGCTTCCTGGAATTTATCAACTCAAATGCCCTGGAACAGCTGGTAAACTCCCCTACCAGAGGTGAAAACATATTGGACCTGGTCATCACCAACATGGGCGACAGGTGCTCCGCACCAGAGATCAACCTGTCACTGGTTAGATCAGACCATAAACTAATGACTCTGGATGTCCACACCCCACCACCACCCCAACCAAGGAAACCACAGTGAAAAACTTTTCTAAAGCAAACTTCACCTTACTTAAGACAGAGGTGGCAAGTATCACAGCCCCCATGCTAAAGGATAATGCTGCCCAAGATGCAGAATCCTTTACAAATGCACTCTATGAGCACCTACAAGGATGCATGGATCATGCCATCACTAGCAAAACCAAGACTCACTCCACTAAGAGAAGGAAACCAGTCTGGTGGACCCCTGCCATAAACAGGTTATACAATAAAAGGAGGAAACTAGTTCAGAAAAAAGCAAATCCCAAGAAGGAAAGACATCCCTGATCAGTATCAGTAAGAAACTAAGGTCCCTCATGAAATCATCCAAGGCTAACTTCAAAAGAAAAATAGCCAAGGATTCAAAAGATAACCACAAAGCCTTCTTTAGCTATGTCAAGAATCTAAGTGGCAACTCACAGATATGCTCTGAGCTAGTGCAAAATAGCACAAAATATACTGAACCTACTGATATTGCCAACATCCCGGCAGATAGATTCAGTGCAAACTTCACCCCCTCTCACCTCCAAAAGGGCCCACAACATTACCGAAAAAGTGTAGTGTCCCAGAAATCACAGACGCACAGGTGAAAACAGCCCTTTCAAAAGCCAAAAACACAGCATCAGTGGGGCCAGATGGTGTCTCAGGATGTGTCTTGCATGAACTACAGAACGAACTAATCCCCCACCTAAACACGCTGTTCAATCTCAGCCTCTCCACAGGCTATGTTCCCATAGAATAGCGCACAGTAATGGTTATTCCACTCCACAAAGGAGGGGCCACAACTGACCCTGGTAACTATCACCCCATAAGCCTGACTAGCTTGGTCTGCAAGGCTATGGAGCGCATCATCATGGAACTCATTAACAAAGACATTGGGAACCTCCAAACACTTGACCTGACCCAGTTCGGCTTTGTTAAGGTCAGATCATGCCTACTAAACCTGGTTGACTTCTTTGAGACAGTCACCAAGGCCATAGATGAGGGAAAGGTGGTTTACACAGCCTACCTTGACCTCACCAAGGCGCTCGACACCATTCATCACTCAGGTATTATAGAAAAACTCACCAGCCTGAACATAAACCCATACATCACAAGATGGATTGCCAACTGGCTTACAGACAGAACTCACGTGGTAAGAATAGCAGGCTCCGGGTCTGACTCTAAACCAGCCAAAAGTGGTGTCCCACAAGGCTCGGTCCTGGGACCCCTACTGTTCGGCATATACTTCTCAGAAGTACTTGCAAACACAGGAGGACTATGGCTAACTAAGTTCGCCGATGACTGCAAATTGGGAGCCTTAATTGACTCTCTGGCTAACACAGACACCCTCCAAAAAGGCCTTACTGAGACGGACACCTGGTGTCAAAGTCATGGCCTCAAGCTAAATGCCAAAAAATGCATAGTCATCCCATATGGGAAAAACAAAACACCCATGTATTGCCACATAGGTGGCAGCCCCCTTAATACAGAAGAGGTAATAAGAGCTCTGGGGACCCAGGTAGATAGTAATCTCTCCTGTGACAATCATATTGCCAAAGTAGTTTGGAAATCCTTCTATGTGGCCCATCTAATTACTAAAGGGTCGTATCTAGAAATAAAGAGGTTATAGTGTCACTCTACTCATCACTCATCCGACCCATCATAGAGTACAATGCCCCATTTGTCACAAGACACTTCCAACAGCTGGAAAGACCACAAAAGTACCTCACCAAGAGGATTACCGGCCTCAAACATATGTCCTATGCAGACCGACTGAAAAACCTCCAGCTGTACTCAGTAGCATATCGCTTACTCAGAGGTGATCTCCGCCTGACTTACAAAGCCATGTCCAACTCAGACTTGATGAACATGCTCCACCTAAAGAAATCCAAGTCACTACGAGCCACTCGCTCTAGTGAGCTAAACCTCGCCACAACAATAAATAGAACATGCTGGAGGGATAGATTCCTGTCACAGAGACTCCCCATGCTTTGTAACAAAATTCCTAACTACAGTAGGTAGAGCCCCTCATTTACACTCTTCAAGAGAAACCTTGACGAGTTGATGGGTAACAGAAAATACACCCCTGGGATCACTTTATTGGCTCTGCTTGACAGAGGCTCAGTTAATTAATCAATGGGGCGGCGAAAGCTGACACACTCTGGCTAGGCTTATAAATGCCCTCGGGCAGATAGCCTAGGACCTATCTATGAACCTATGAACCTATAACTCCCTGATACTAGCCTACCAACCACACTGTCACCATTTCACATTTTATTTATTTATTTACTTATTTTTATTTTATATTTGTTGACCGGGATAGTCCGACTAGATATATGTCCATTTTCAGCGGAGGCCCAGGGAGAAAAGCTCCACATACCAAAAAAGAGACAGTACATACATCACTGAGTGATAAACTCAGCCAGACATGTTTAGAAAAATATAGACAAAGAATACAGACAGATATCAATATACACAATGTGCAGACTTACATCTGATTGGCAAAGACGTATCAGAAAATGTGAACATAGAATACAATCAGATCTCATAATTCACAATGCTTAGACATTCAAATGCTATGAGGCAATAGATACTTGGCTAAACAGCAGGTTGGGTAGCAAGACATGCATTAGTGAAGTTGTTAGTCAGGTTTAGAACAAGAGCAAAGCCAGTAAGATGTAAGGTATTTTTTGGGTTGTCTTTTAAACAGGGGTAGTGAGGTTTCCATGGTAATGGTAGTAGGGAGTAGATTCCAGATTTTACCAGTTGATTTGGCAAATATAGCATCACCTGCAGAGTTGTTGAATTTGGGTCTATATTATAACATCGAAGTTCATAAACATTGAATGTTATAATATTGAAACCTAAACACCGAAATCCGCAAACATCGAACAGTCAGAATAGCAAATTTTTTCCCAGGGAAAAAAATCGCTATTCCGAGAAACATACACACAACACAAACACACACAAAAAACAGCAATCCACACACATACACTTAAAATTCTACACCTAAACCTAAACTAAACTTTACATATACTACTAGCTATCCACTTACCTTAACCCAACCCTAACCCTAAAGTCCGTCACTATCACACACTCACCTTACCTGCGCCCTAACCCTAACCTACACACAACTGCACACTTACCTGATCCGCACCCTAACCCTAACTCACCTAACCTGCCTCCTAACCCTAACCTACACACAATCGCACACTTACCTGATCCGCGCCCTAAGCCTAACGTCCACACAACCGCACACTTACCTGACCCGGTCCCTAACCCTAACTCACCTAACCCGCCCCCTAACCTACACACAATCGCACACTTACCTGAACCCGACCCGTAATGTTCCAATATATCGAACACTGAAAACAGCAAAGCCACAGCAACGGCACACTGAATTCTTTCCCTGGGAAAGAATTCGGTGTCCTGCACCTTCACTGTTTTCAGCGTTTGACAAAACTGGTTCGATATTATAACATTCAAACTTTATAAAATTCAATGTTATAATATAGACCCATTGGATTTTTGGGTCAATATCATTAGTTTATCCGCTGAGCATAATGACCTGGGGGCACTATGAGGGGTGAGAATATTTTTGAAGGCAGGGGTATTATCAGGTTGATGGAGTATTTTATGCACTACTTTAAGCTGGTTGAACTGTAGAAGGGTAGGATACTCTAGCCATCACAGTGCTTTGAGGTTCTGGCAATGGTGGGTCCTAAAAGCCATGCCTGTAGCGAATCTGGCTATATGATTGTAACATCCTGATAATTTGTTTAGATCGGTTTTGGATAGGTTGGTGAGTACAGGGGAGGCATACATAAGGGTAGAGAGGAGGTGAGATCTTGCAATAGCTACCCTAGCTAGTGGGGTGAGGAATGGTTTGGCTCTGCACAGGGAGCCAAGTTTTTTTGATAGACTTAACAGTGTGATTGACACGTTTATCAAATTTAATGTTGTTGTCTATTATTACACCTAGAAGCTTTGTATGGTCACCAGGAGAGATAATGGTGTCACTGCTAGATTTGATGTTGAAGGAAGGAGGAGGAGTTCTACGGTTAGGGTAGAAAAGTAGTAGCTTGTTTTTGTTAGGATTTAAAAGCAGGCGGTGATTAGCTAGCAATGTTTCTACCGTGCTGAAAGTGGTCTGGGTGAGGGTTAGAAATTGTGTAAGAGAGAAGGCGGAGCATATTAGCATTGAGTCATCTGCATATTGGATGCAGGTGGCTCCTGGGATGGTGATAAAGATAGAGAAAAGAAGGGGACCTAGTATGGACCCTTGTGGGACACCTAGGGTTAGAGGAAGTTGGGATGACAGCTTGCGCTGCCATAAGACATAAGACAGCCTGCTGTCTACTGTTTAGGTAGGAGTGAAACCATTGTATTGCGTATTGGTCTAAACTGATGGTTTGTAGGGTATTGAGCAGTAGCTGATGGTTGACCATATCAAAAGCTTTTGAGAGATCTAGGAAGAGTGCTGAAGATAGTTTGTTGTTGTTACGATGAAGATTGATGACATTAGACAAAGATAGAAGAGCCATGGTGGTGCTGTGGAATGTCCTAAAGATGTGCTAAGAGTCGGCGAGCTTTCCGTTTTGAATAAGAAGGTGCATGATTTGTTTGTGCATGCATCTTTCCATGATTTTAGCTAGTGGTGAAAGAATGGCTATAGGTCTAAAGTTAGATAATTCTATGGAACTTCCTCCTTTTTGGAGAGGTACAACATGTGATATTTTCCATATTGCTGGGATGGATCCTTCTGAGATGGATCTGTTGATTAGAATAGAAATGGGAAGTGCTATGGCATCAGCTGCTTTTTGAAGATATTCAGCTGGGAGATAGTCAGCAGCTAGTGTAGTAGGTTTTAGCTTTTTGAGTAAGGTCTGGATCAGGTTGGTAGGTATGGTTTGAAAGGTAAAGGTGGGTCAGGTGTTGGGTGGATCAGGGCTAGATGTGCCAGAGCTAGTGTTTGTGTCCGATGGAGTGAGATGGGTAGCTAGAGACTGGATAGTTTCTGTAAAGAAGGAGTTGAAGCTGTTTGCAATTTCAGCAGAGGATTTATCAAGGGCAGCTGATAGGGTAGGAGTGGCGGAACGGCCTGGGTGGAGAAGATTGCTAATACCAGCCTAGAAAACTTTTGAGGTTTTAGTTGATATTTTTGTTCTAGGAGGGTGTAGTGATTTTTTTGTCTAGAATGAAAGATTTGTTTGGTCTGGTTCCTAAGCTGCTGGTATCTTACTTGGTCCATAGGGGCTTTGGTAACATGCCACATGGCCCAGGTGTTGTTTTTTAGTTTAATTTTGTGTTTTGTTTCTTTAGATAGCCACGGTGCAACTGTGGCTTTTTCACGGGTGGTACGGGTTGGAGCATGTTGGTTAAGGATAGCCAGAAATCTTGTATTGAAGTACTCAACTGCTTCTTGTAATGGGAGTCATTTCAAGACATTCCAATTACATGCTTTGAGTTCTTTTTGGAAGTTGTCATGGTCAAAGTTCCTGATGTTTCTTATAGTTTTATAGGTGAGCTGGTTGGGAATGTCGGCTTTGAACCTAATAATATAGGTAAGGCAGTGATCACTTAGATCATCGGGTAATGTACCTGACTTGTACTTTTGGTGGTGGCTGTTAATAAGTATCCGATCGAAGATACTATCTTTGACTCTATTTTTGCTAAATCTGGTGGGGGTAGCAATGATCTGAGTAAACCCATGGAGGTTTAAATGGGTGGAGGGAGTTTCAGAGGAACAGGTGTTCCAGTCAATGTCCCCCAAGACAATGGTTTCCTGGGGATATTTAGAAGCTAGCCAATGTAAGATATTTTCTAGAGTATTATCATTCTTGCCATGTGGAATATAAATGCAGACAATGTATCAGCATTTATTTTTGTTTATTATTAGTTTGGTGATGAGAATTTCTGCATTGTCAAACTGGGGTGGCTGTTGTGTGTCAATTGTTATTGTTAGGGTAGACTTGTGTAGTACAGCTACCCCACCACCTTTCCTAGAGTTCTGGTCCAGTCTAAGGATGCTGTACTGTGGGGGGGTTATTTAATTATCTTTGGTTATTGGTTTTAGCCAGGTTTCTGTGAGGCAGAGGATATCAGGGGAAGTGAACAGCTAAGAGTCCATGTAGGCTATGGATCTTGTTGTTTAGGTTCTGATGTTGAGATGACAGACCAGAAATGAGTTTGGAAGTCTGTCAATCTGGGTAGTACACATTGGGTTGTTAGATGGTGTGCTTGAGTCTACTGTTGTGGATGGGCCAGGGTTGGGGTGGATGTCTCCATCCTTCATAAGATTAATTTTTAAGTTGCTTATGAGTCTTAAAAATGTGTTTATGATTTTTTCATAGCTTTTGGTTTTTAAGCTAATGTAGCAGTATTTAGTCAGGTGATGGCAATTGGGGGGTGAGGAATTAAGAGAGGGGGTTGTTATGTGGTGGATAAACTTATTACATGCTGGGTTGGTGTCTGTTTGAGAGTTTGGGTATTGGATTTCAAGATGCTGTACATATTCATAGGAGCTTAGGTGATGAGGAATGAATAGCAGGGGTATTAAGGGAAGCAGCATTATTGTTTTAGCTGTAGTCCTAGTAAATTACTAGGGTAGGATCTGTATTGAGTGTATGTGGTGGAAAAAAGATTAGAGAGACTAGAATACCTATGGGTGGGTTAATATGGATAGTGGGATGGATAGAGGGTGTATTTTTGTGCTAGGAGTTTGCTGGGTTCCAGGAGCACGTGTAGCTGGTTAGCTAATTAAGGGGTGTGCCACTGGTACAATAAACGTAGTACTACCAGGGGGGGAGGGATATGGGGGCAGGGTGTTGCCCGGAGTGAGTGAAGCGGGGTTAAACCAGTAAAGCAGATGCCTAGAGGCAGCATGTGCAGGAATGAGTTACAAGCATGCTTTTTTGTTTCTTTTTATATGCCCAATACTCTGTTCCTAGGCCCTACTGTTAAAAACTACACAGTCCCCTGCCTGCTTCTCAGTTTACAATGCAGAGAGCCCATTTTCCAATTCCCTTTTGTAGCACACTTGTTTCACTTAGTTTATTGAGAAATGCACTGTTTGGAGGTGCAGAGCACACTACGCTCATCTGTTGAACAGTAGAAAGCACACTGTTTTTACCTTAATTGTGGAAGAAAGAAGGCTACAGGAAAGCTTAACCCTTCCAACCTAATGCTTATCAGCATAAACAGAATTACAAGCAGGAGTTATGGGGACATTCACCAGTGCTTTTTTGGACCCAGTTTGTTAGGTTTACAGGTGGCAAGGTATTTAAATGGATATTGATCTTATTAAAACAAGTTCCATAGTGGAGAAAGCCAGTGTCAGTAATGTAAGCAAATGGAACAGAGTGACAGACTTTCCTCGGATATAATGTATTTAGGAGTTGGTGGTGTGGGTGCACAACATT
Source organism: Protopterus annectens (assembly GCF_019279795.1). Taxonomy (NCBI): domain Eukaryota; kingdom Metazoa; phylum Chordata; order Ceratodontiformes; family Protopteridae; genus Protopterus; species Protopterus annectens. Next base: position 659,825,867 of record NC_056743.1, on the reverse strand, counting down.
CACATCAGAGTGTGTTGTGGGGTGTAACCCACATGACAAAGTTAATATTGTTACCACATTATGTTAAATCTGTTGCAGTGACCTACTGTTGGGGTGGTAAGGTCATCAGTAATGTATCAGGGACAGCCCAGTGGGTATTTGCAAAGTATACCAAAAAAATAATAATATAAATGTTCAGTTGTTAGAATTCTTTGTAACGCTGGAGGAGTCCATATATCTATCTGTATTCTTCAGTGGTTTTACCATTGTGATGATTTGAATGGTACTATATATATTAGGCATCTTGCTTTGCTTTTTGATAGTCCTGGTTACACTAAAGTTTCACTTGGAAAGACAACTTCAAGAGAGTTTCTCTTCAGCTCTTGACTTCCACTTTTTTGTTAGTCTCTGGATTTATGCAACAAGAGTAATTCTGACAGTTCCAGTTGCTCACGTTTCTGAAACTTCAGTTTTGATGTATTTCTCTTGCACAAATCTCTGTTGTATTCCTCTTGAACAAGTGTTTATGATTTTATTCTGCATAGCTAAACATCTTTCTCATCAGCAATATAGGATCTATCTACAATTGCTTTACCAAAACACATCATTTTCAGGCTGCAATTTTTTTATTGGCTTTTATATTTTTCCTTTGTTCCAACATTTAAATGTGGCAGTCTTTTACAGTTCCAATTATTGTATAACTTCTGTCTATGCTGAATTCTTTCCACATTTTTTACTTTATACACATGGTGGTGAGGTACAAGGCATGCACTGCTTTCATGGCAATCTGCATGACAGCTTCTTAAGTTAGCTTCAGAAGAGATGAATGACTATTGGTGCAGGCTGACAGTTTTAAGAAAGTGTGTGTGTGTGTGTGTGTGTGTGTGTGTGTGTGTGTGTGTGTGTGTGTGTGTGTGTGTGTGTGTGTGTGTGTGTGTGTGGAGGGGGGTATTAAGGCAAAAGAGAAATCAGTTCTTTAAGTCAAAGGGTGAGATTTTTTATATTAGAAATAAACCAACCATTTTCTTGAAAACAGGAACTTTATGAAAACATATTCTGTGCGCATATTTATAACATGTGAAACATTTGATTATCAAATGTCCATAGGTTCATATGAGTTTACTAGGCAGATGGCTCAAGAGTCTTTAGGGGCCTAGCCAATATAACCGAGTTTTACCAAATGTGTAGCCCGTAGGGGCAAGAGGATGGTATGGGTTTGTGCCTATGCCTTCAATATTTTAAACATTTTAGAGATGACCCCTCTCCATAAGGGACATGGGAGCTACCCCAGTGTGAATTTATGATTTTCCATCTATCAATCCAAATTGTACTTCAAGAAGGCCAGAGAAGCTGAAATAACTTCTAAAATTAAATACTGGTCATATATGTCCCTAAATATAGATTAACCATTTAAGACATATTTATGGGTTCATGAAAGGAAAATGGTTACGCTTGGACTGAAGGAGACTGCATTATTAGTAAGTCCCAGGACCTGATTGCAGTGGTAACTTAAGAACAATTGCTTTATAAGATTTACATGTTCAGCTAACTGTCTTAGAATGATATATCAGAAACTACCCATTTTTTACATTGGCGCAAACAGTATTCATGTATTTATTTATTTGACATTTGTTGACCGAGAATGTCTGACTGAGCTTGCACCCTTTTTCAGATGAGGCCCAGGGACAAAAGCTCCACAAAGTATTACCTACACCATAACATTGTTTACAAACAATACAGTATACACGAGATAATATAAACATGCATTATAATGCTTGCATTCCCAATTGTAACATGAGAGTTTAAAGGTGTTATTTACAAAAAAGGCAATAAAACAATGTTAAAGTTATTCATATATCTCCAATACATAAGAAATTCCCCATTTAGAAGGGAAGTAATGACAATTAACTCAGAGTTTAAGCTAAGAGTTCAGAAAGTACAGTATATACTGCATTTCAGAGTTTAGTTAGTACAGGCAAAAACATGTACATCAGTAATTAGAAGCTGAGGGGAAGATGGAGAGAGCAGGTGATAGAAAACTGAAGTATCAAGAGAAAAAAGGGGGAGGCTATGGGTAAAAGAGGGAAAATTAGAGATTTTTTCTTTTTTAATTTGTAAATAAGAGGAGAGTAGTAGTAGTTAGAATCAAGTGAAATCTGAGAAAGGGGTATAGTGAGACTTGCATATGAATTGAGAAGGGGTGTATGCAAAGAGGGTCAGGTGATTAAGTTCATGGTGGCTGTGTACAGGAGCAAGTCCAGGTATTTGTAAAGTGGACTTTTAGGGCAATTTTAAATGGGTGGTGTTTATTTGATATACTGCAGAATAATTTAGACACTTGTGAGACATGTGTTTCCATCAGTACTACTCTACTCCCAAATATTGGCTGTGTATTTGCAGTCTGGAGCTGTAATGTGAATTCTCTGTATGCTTGTGAATGTACTACCGAAGCTTAATATTCAAACAAGTGTTAGCTATTGGGATCTTTGGACTTGCATTGTGTAATTACAGTAGGAAACATCTTGTATTTATGGTTTGTAATGTGTACCTACTTTAAAATAAATTGACAAATGGCTAGATAAATAGTACTGTATATTTGTTGCCTTACAATTTGTTTACAGCTGAATAGGACACTGATTTTACTTGATTACCAGTTCAATGAACAATTGAATACATAAGTAATTTGTGCATATTTTTATTTAAATGTATACACACCTCGTAGACTGAATTGTTTAAAAATGAGTTTCTCCAAACATATATAAACATCATACTGACTAATATACGGTACTAGCCTAAAGTAAATATTATAGCTAAGTTAGTCTATGGATATAGAGGACCTACACAATAATTCTTGCAGTAACATTTTTGAAATAAGGATATTACAAAATTATATTTTCTGAATTTCTCTAGTATAAACCTTAGCCACTAAAATCAAAGTATACACCTACATTTTTCACTATGGAACACCCATCAAGAGGTAGCTTTAAACAACATCCATCCTGAGATAGCCCTGTACAACACCCATCCTGAGGTAGCCCTGTACTACACCCATCCTGAGGTAGCCCTGTACAACACCTGCCCTGAGGTAGCCCTGTACTACACCCATCCTGAGGTAGCCCTGTACAACACCTGCCCTGAGGTAGCCCTGTACTACACCCATCCTGAGGTAGCCCTGTACTACACCCATCCTGTGGTAGCCCTGTACTGCACCCATCCTGAGGTAGCCCTGTACAATACCCATCCTGAGGTAGCCCTGTACAACACCTGCCCTGAGGTAGCCCCGTACTACACCCATCCTGAGGTAGCCCTGTACTACATCCATCCTGAGGTAGCCCTGTACTACACCCATCCTGAGGTAGCCCTGTACTACACCCATCCTCAGGTAGCCCTGTACAACACCTGCCCTGAGGTAGCCCTGTACTACACCCATCCTGTGGTAGCCCTGTACTGCACCCATCCTGAGGTAGCCCTGTACAACACCCATCCTGAGGTAGACCTGTACAACACCCCCACCCATCCTAAGGTAGCCCTGTACTACTGCTGAGTATACAACCTATAGTCTAAATTACTTACCATAGAAGTATAAGCACCCTTGCATCTCTAAAGCAGAAGACACCCGCAGTCAACTAAATAGGAACCCACAAGTAGTTTTCATTCTAACTCACTTAAACTTACATCTTATTATGGTGTTTTCAATTTCCACTACTAGAACCAATAGAATTTGTAATTTACTAAGTTTTTCTTCAAATATGTTTTCATCCCTCTTTTTAAAAATGTGAGTTCCTGAGTTTGTGAGGGTGGCCTGTAACATGCTACAATTTGCAGAGCAGTCTTGCCTATGGTTAATTGCACCTGGATGGTCTCCGATGCATCGTTGCCACCAGTCTTGAGGTGTGGGTGTCCTTGATGAATATGGATACCCTCCTTTCTTGGTATTGTCCGGATTTTGGGGCGGAGCATGATATGAGGTAAAACCTGATAGCGCTGGGGTGATCTCAGGAGCCTTGAACCAGGTTTCTGTCACAGCACAGACATCGAAGTTCTCCATACTGAGAAGGGCCTCGAGTGCGTGCATTTTGAGATTTAGACTTCTGGCATTGAGCAGCATTACCCTTAGTTTTTCCTTTTTGTGTTCTAGGGTGGTAGGTTTAGAATTTGAGCCTTGCCTAAAAAAGGCACTATGGGGGTGGCAAGAGCCTTTGCCAATATCCGGAATCCCAGGGGTGACAGGTGCAAGCCCACATGACAAAGTTAATATTGTTACCACATTATGTTAAATCTGTTGCAGTGACCTACTGTTGGGGTGGTAAGGTAATCAGTAATGTATCAGGGACAGCCCAGTGGGTATTTGCAAAGTATACCAAAAAAATAATAATATAAATGTTCGGTTGTTAGAATTCTTTGTAACGCTGGAGGAGTCCATATATCTATCTGTATTCTTCAGTGGTTTTACCATTGTGATGATTTGAATGGAACTATATATATTAGGCATCTTGCTTTGCTTTTTGATAGTCCTGGTTACACTACAGTTTCATTTTGAAAGACAACTTCAAGAGAGTTTCTCTTCAGCTCTTGACTTCCACTTTTTTGTTAGTCTCTGGATTTATGCAACAAGAGTAATTCTGACAGTTCCAGTTGCTCACGTTTCTGAAACTTCAGTTTTGATGTATTTCTCTTGCAAAAAAAAAAAAAAAAAAAAAAAAAAAAAAAAAAAAAAAAAAAAAAAAAAAAAAAAAAAAAAAAAAAAAAAAAAAAAAAAAAAAAAAAAAAAAAAAAAAAAAAAAAAAAAAAAAAAAAAAAAAAAAAAAAAAAAAAAAAAAAAAAAAAAAAAAAAAAAAAAAAAAAAAAAAAAAAAAAAAAAAAAAAAAAAAAAAAAAAAAAAAAAAAAAAAAAAAAAAAAAAAAAAAAAAAAAAAAAAAAAAAAAAAAAAAAAAAAAAAAAAAAAAAAAAAAAAAAAAAAAATTTTTTTTTTTTTTTTTTTTTTTTTTTTTTTTTTTTTTTTTTTTTTTTTTTTTTTTTTTTTTTTTTTTTTTTTTTTTTTTTTTTTTTTTTTTTTTTTTTTTTTTTTTTTTTTTTTTTTTTTTTTTTTTTTTTTTTTTTTTTTTTTTTTTTTTTTTTTTTTTTTTTTTTTTTTTTTTTTTTTTTTTTTTTTTTTTTTTTTTTTTTTTTTTTTTTTTTTTTTTTTTTTTTTTTTTTTTTTTTTTTTTTTTTTTTTTTTTTTTTTTTTTTTTTTTTTTTTTTTTTTTTTTTTTTTTTTTTTTTTTTTTATTTGATAGAGAAAATTTGTAATGTGTACCTACTTTAAAATAAATTGACAAATGGCTAGATAAATAGTACTGTATATTTGTTGCCTTACAATTTGTTTACAGCTGAATAGGACACTGATTTTACTTGATTACCAGTTCAACGAACAATTGAATACATAAGTAATTTGTGCATATTTTTATTTAAATGTATACACACCTCATAGATTGAATTGTTTAAAAATGAGTTTCTCCAAACATATATAAACATCATACTGACTAATGTATGGTACTAGCCTAAAGTAAATATTACAGCTAAGTTAGTCTATGGATATAGAAGACCTACACAATAATTCTTGCAGTAACATTTTTGAAATAAGGATATTACAAAATTATATTTTCTGAATTTCTCTAGTATAAACCTTAGCCACTAAAATCAAAGTATACACCTACATTTTTCACTATGGAACACCCATCAAGAGGTAGCTTTAAACAACATCCATCCTGAGGTAGCCCTGTACAACACCCATCCTGAGGTAGCCCTGTACTACACCCATCCTGAGGTAGCCCTGTACAACACCTGCCCTGAGGTAGCCCTGTACTACACCCATCCTGAGGTAGCCCTGTACAACACCTGCCCTGAGGTAGCCCTGTACTACACCCATCCTGTGGTAGCCCTGTACTGCACCCATCCTGTGGTAGCCCTGTACTGCACCCATCCTGAGGTAGCCCTGTACAATACCCATACTGAGATAGCCCTGTACAACACCTGCCCTGAGGTAGCTCTGTACTACACCCATCCTGAGGTAGCCCTGTACTACATCCATCCTGAGGTAGCCCTGTACTACACCCATCCTGAGGTAGCCCTGTACTACACCCATCCTGAGGTAGCCCTGTACAACACCTGCCCTGAGGTAGCCCTGTACTACACCCATCCTGTGGTAGCCCTGTACTGCACCCATCCTGAGGTAGCCCTGTACAACACCCATCCTGAGGTAGACCTGTACAACACCCCCACCCATCCTAAGGTAGCCCTGTACTACTGCTGAGTATACAACCTATAGTCTAAATTACTTACCATAGAAGTATAAGCACCCTTGCATCTCTAAAGCAGAAGACACCCGCAGTCAACTAAATAGGAACCCACAAGTAGTTTTCATTCTAACTCACTTAAACTTACATCTTATTATGGTGTTTTCAATTTCCACTACTAGAACCAATAGAATTTGTAATTTACTAAGTTTTTTCTTCAAATATGTTTTCATCCCTCTTTTTTAAAATGTGACAGATGACATAGGTGCATAGGTCGGTACTAGGCTATTGGCTCTGGGGCCTATATAAGCCTAGCCAAAAAAGTTCCCTGGCTTTTGCCACCCAAGAAAATTATTTTCCTGTGCCCCTGTCAAGGAGCGCCACAGAAGTGATCCCTGGGTTGAATTTTCTATTTCCCATCCAGTCGTCAAGATTTTTCATAAAGAGGGCCAATGAGGAGCTTCACTTGATATGAATGGGTAGTTTGTTCCAGAGTATGGGAACAAACTACCCATACTCTAGAACAAACATGCCTTCATATTTACTGCCTGTCCTATCTAGATGTAGCCTAGCATCTAATACAGCATTGACATGTACTCCCTATCCCAGCCCATACATGGAATAACATCAGGAATTCCTCCCACATATGTAGTCCAACTGTCCTGGTGAACAATGACTGGCATGTTATGTCACACTAATACATAGCATGTCATGGTAGTCATATCCTTTCTGCATGTATTTCATTCACATTAACATCAAACATGCAGTTATCATATGAATAACCTAACATCTGATGTTCCATATGAATATATCCCCTGTCCTATGCAAGTTAGACCTGTTATATAACATGCCATTCACATTCACTTCCTATTACATCTAGTTATAGCATCACAAGTGGCATAACTTTCTTTTCCAGCCATATGCATCCTAAATGAGTCTGAAATCTGGCATGTTGTTTATATGCAGTTCACATGCCTCCCTGTTGCTCCCTGACATAAGACATGCAGTTCATGAATACTTCTCATCCTATCGAGGTGCAGACTGCTACAGGGTGTGCCATTCATGAAAACTTTCAAAACTATTCATGTACTACATGAAATGCAGCCTGTTTTTCATATGTATTTTACATATCATTGAGGTGCAACTTGACATGCAATGTGCAGTTTGTGGATTTGACTTCAGATTAAACCAGACATGTAACATGCCAGTTTGATTCTAGCCTGCCATAAGGCATGTTATTCATATGTACTTTCCTCGTCATCCAGCTGTGGTGTGAAATGCAACAAGCAGCTCACATGCACTTCCCATTCAGTCAAGGTGTAGCCTGTCACATGACATCTCATTCATATATGCACCCTATCCATCCAGGTACAGCTAGCAGTCATGTGATGCTGTTCACAAGCATTGCCTTTCACATACCAGTGCTGCCTGGCATGTCACATGATATATGATTGTAGCATGACATACAACATACATCTCTCATGAACTTCTCATCATATTCAGATGCAGCCCATGTGGAGCCTAATAACTGACATACTATTTATGTGTAATTATCTTCCATCCCAGATCTTAATATGCACTTTCCGTTTCATCCAAATGCACTATGATATCATCCAACTAATTCATGTCCTACTCCAGATGGTACTTTTGCATGCAAGCAACCTAGAATACTTACTGCCCTCCCATGCCTGTCTGATATTTTATGCTGTTAAGTTAGACAATAGTGCATTTAGTATTTTGTGACTCTCCAGTCAAATATTAAGCCTGCATTTTGACATACCAGACTACATTTCTCTGTTTTCTAATTTATATAACCTTCTAATTAGATCAAACTTTGTGGTCCCATTACTTGGAGGGGAACTGTTTAGGAAGTAATAGTAAGAAGAGACTTTTCAATGTCTGTGAACTGAAATCTACTTTGGGTTATGCTCTGCTTATTTTTCCATGCCAGATATATCATTTTTCATTAATAATCTTACCGATAATATCCCAACACTTATGCATAGCTCTCAAACTTCCATCTCTGAAATGAGGAACACTAGCCCTTATAATACGGAACAAATGAGCAAAATGTGGAACACATATTAACGGGTTACTAACAACTTCAGCTAGGAAGATCATACAATGATTAAAATATGCTGGTTTTAATCATACAAAAGATCTTTTAATGAATTAATATGCTTCTTTTCTATTTACCATGGATAGCAGTTAAAAAATCCTAATAATGAATGTGTGACAGAACCTTTCAATGCAGAATTTTGAGGAACATGAACTTTTTACGACCTCAAATGAGGTACGTTCCTCGTAATAAGGTACACTTGAGATGTATGACAATGTCATGCTGGATGCTGATGACATCCTTTTATTACAAGAGTGTAAATACCTCTCTGATCTCCAGATTTAACTACAACCTTTCTCTAAGCAAATGAGCTGAATGTAATCACATTCTGATTACCCTTCAAAACTCTTTTCTAAAATGTCTTCCAATCACCAAAAGGTGAACTTATTTTCTAGGTACTCCTATTCACAACATACTAAACAGTGGGTATTACATACCTTTCAGATGGAAACTACTCATCTGAGACAAGGTTTACTTCCTATGAAAGCTATCACATTAAGTAGTCCTCCATATAAAACAGCTACCAGAGAACACGGCGTTTCCCAACTAGATTATTGAATAGGCTTCCACCTAAGTTAAAGGGCCTGGAACGTCTCCGTTCTAAATGGCCTTCTTCAAGCACTTGCACTAGGAAATTGAGTGTAAATGTTTTAGGGACAATGGTTAACCTCACCATTTGCTTTCAAACAGCATACTACCTTCAGCAAGTCAGTTACTGTGAAATGCTGAATTCTAATATCACACAACCTCCAACATGACCTTCTTTTCCTGCTTGTTTCCTGAAATGTTGAAATTCAAATGGGATTTTATGCATATAAACTGTAAGTTTCACAGACAACATTGGTTTTACTGCTAACTCTTGCTCTGCAATGTTTCTCTGTACTTAAGACTCTATAGCAAGCGTAAGGATCTGCAACAAGAATGCGCTTGCTGCAACACCCTTTAAAAACATTTGATTTTGCATTTGTTCTTATGTATTGTATGCTTCTTGAATTCTTATGTTGTTTGCTTTTGTTTTTGTACTTTCAAATTCTGGCTGAAGGGGCCTTTGGACCAAACCCCCTACCCATTTACCAAATAGTAAACAAATATCATCTCGGGAATCAGAGCGTGGTTATCTTCTTTGGAGAATATATTAGGCTTTTAGCAAAAGACAGTGTTATTAAGCCTCTTGCAATACTTGAACAAGTTAATAGCCTTGACTGGGTCTATATAGGTTCATAAGTTCATAGGTAGGTACTGAGCTATCTGCCCGAAGGCATATATTAGCCCAGCCACATTGTGCGGTATTCACCGCCCCTTTGGTTAGTGCCCTAGGCCCTTGATCTAGCAGCTAGTACCCTTGGCCCCTATCTAGTAGAGCTGTTGGTATGATCCCTGGTGTGAACTTTCTGTTACCCATCCACTCGTCAAGGTTCCTCTTGAAGAGTGATAGTGAGGGGCTCTGTCTTATGTAGATCGGGACCTTGTTCCATAGCAAGGGAAGTCTTTGCGAAGGGAATCTATCCCTCCAGCATGTTCTATTCATTGTTGTGCTGAGGTTTATATCCCTAAAGTGTGTAGCTCGAGTAGATTTGGTTTTGCTAAGATGGAGCATTACCTTATCGAAAGCTGATAAGAGCGAGTGCTCTTTGATCAACCTGTAAATGTCGAATGCACTATATAGTGAAGACACGGAATATCAATTTTTTTCCCCAGGGAAAAAAAATCGCTTGGCCGTTTTTGGGAGTTTGCCATTTCTTCCACTGTGGTGCAATCTCGGAGTTGGTATATTTAAGTAGGGGGGGTGTGGTGCACAACCCCCCACATCGGGGAGGGGGGTGGGGGCCGAAGTCCCTCACTTTATGTTTTATTGTTTTTTTTTTTTTCCTTCGGAATAGCAATTTTTTTTCCCTGGGGGGGGGAACAAAATCGCTGTTCTGTGTCTTTGCTATTTAGTGTGTTCGACATTTAGGGGTCAGTCAAAGAGTGTTCGCTCTTCTAAGCTTTCGATAAGGTAATATAGACCCACCTTGACTAATAAACAGCAGCTGGCCTCTGTTTTGAAAAGATAAGAACCTGGCTTTTTATAGTGTACCCGTGAAAAACATGTGGCTTATTGCCAGAAAATTACTTATTTCTTTGTCTGTTTGTTAATTTAACAAATAATAAAACAGTCATGAGCAGGCATTTCCATATGTATAAACCCAAGAGAAACGCAGATTATCTTTAGACTGTACTAGTGAAATCTCATTTGGGATACGATGCCATGTCTGTACTAGTGAAATCTCATTTGGGATACTATGCCATGTCTGTACTAGTGAAATCTCATTTGGGATACTATGCCATGTCTGTACTAGTGAAATCTCATTTGGGATACGATGCCATGTCTGTACTAGTGAAATCTCATTTGGGATACGATGCCATGTCTGTACTAGTGAAATCTCATTTGGGATACTATGCCATGTCTGTACTAGTGAAATCTCATTTGGGATACGATGCCATGTCTGTACTAGTGAAATCTCATTTGGGATACTATGCCATGTCTGTACTAGTGAAATCTCATTTGGGATACGATGCCATGTCTGTACTAGTGAAATCTCATTTGGGATACTATGCCATGTCTGTACTAGTGAAATCTCATTTGGGATACTATGCCATGTCTGTACTAGTGAAATCTCATTTGGGATACGATGCCATGTCTGTACTAGTGAAATCTCATTTGGGATACGATGCCATGTCTGTACTAGTGAAATCTCATTTGGGATACGATGCCATGTCTGTACTAGTGAAATCTCATTTGGGATACGATGCCATGTCTGTACTAGTGAAATCTCATTTGGGATACGATGCCATGTCTGTACTAGTGAAATCTCATTTGGGATACGATGCCATGTCTGTACTAGTGAAATCTCATTTGGGATACTATGCCATGTCTGTACTAGTGAAATCTCATTTGGGATACTATGCCATGTCTGTACTAGTGAAATCTCATTTGGGATACGATGCCATGTCTGTACTAGTGAAATCTCATTTGGGATACTATGCCATGTCTGTACTAGTGAAATCTCATTTGGGATACGATGCCATGTCTGTACTAGTGAAATCTCATTTGGGATACTATGCCATGTCTGTACTAGTGAAATCTCATTTGGGATACGATGCCATGTCTGTACTAGTGAAATCTCATTTGGGATACTATGCCATGTCTGTACTAGTGAAATCTCATTTGGGATACTATGCCATGTCTGTACTAGTGAAATCTCATTTGGGATACGATGCCATGTCTGTACTAGTGAAATCTCATTTGGGATACTATGCCATGTCTGTACTAGTGAAATCTCATTTGGGATACTATGCCATGTCTGTACTAGTGAAATCTCATTTGGGATACTATGCCATGTCTGTACTAGTGAAATCTCATTTGGGATACTATGCCATGTCTGTACTAGTGAAATCTCATTTGGGATACGATGCCATGTCTGTACTAGTGAAATCTCATTTGGGATACTATGCCATGTCTGTACTAGTGAAATCTCATTTGGGATACTATGCCATGTCTGTACTAGTGAAATCTCATTTGGGATACGATGCCATGTCTGTACTAGTGAAATCTCATTTGGGATACTATGCCATGTCCTGGAAACCACACCTTGTGAGTGAGATCACAGTAAAGGCGGTATTAAGAGGCGGGAATAAATAATGTGAGGGAAACGCTGAGGGTTCCCCTCTAAGGACAGGACGGAAGAATTAACTGCATATGGAATCGCAGCAAAGAGCATTAATAATATCATGACTTGCATGCATAGACTTTTCAGGAGTTAAAGAAAGAGGTGTAGAAAAAAAAAGTGAGAAGACACCATAAATAGCAAAAAAAAAAAAAAAAAAAAAAGATTAACTACATTACGAACAAGCATACTATATTTGTATTTTACTATCATAATTGGTGGGGCATCAGATATGTCATCTGACTTGAAGAACAAAGTTGCTTCTTAGTAGGTTAAAAAAAACATGATCACGCAGTATGAATACGAGGACAGAGAAGGGAAAAGCTCAGCAGTGCAGAGAGAAGTTGCAGATCTCTGTGGCCTGCAAAGAGAAGGGAAAAGCTCAGCAGTGCAGAGAGAAGTTGCAGATCTCTGTGGCCTGCTCATACTTCCTGTTTATAGGTTTCTCTGTCTGCAGCCACACGTTGTTTGTTTCTAGCTATGTATGAAAGTCAAATAGTTGATAATGTTCTCTATCTGAAAAGATGAAGTTATTTTCTTCCTTCTTTCAACGTTGTCTAAAAACAATTAGAGCATGATGTCATGTTGGGTTTCCCCTTGCTTGCACATGTTACTTTCGCCATTGTCTAAGTCAGGAGTCATCTTATATGGACAAATAGATTTCCATATTTTAAATGTAGCAGAAGATTGTGAATATGCTTTTGACATACTTTTTCATCTTTTTTATTATTATTTTTATTATTATTTTATTATTATTATTATTATTATTATTATTATTATATAGATACTTCCTCAAGCGTGATGTGTTTTTTCAAATACCATTTTATTCAGTTTATTGGAAACAAGTGAGGTTTGGTAACAAACCAAGTTGTCCTGGGACATTTTCGGAAGGGGTTAGGCTGATATATTAATGGTAGTTAAGTGGGTTGGGAAGGTGAAAGGGTTAAATGGAGTGAGGGATGATTGGGAGAAAATGAGATAAGGGTGGGGAGGGGCTTAAGGGGTTTAGACAAGTATAGCTGAGTAATTAGTCACATTTTGGCATGAACTTGCTACCCTCCCTCCCCTTTTTTGTTTGCGGTTTGGTGGGGATTTTGGTTATGTTATTAGTTGGGGTAAGCGGAGAAGAGGGACAGGCTTGCCCTCTTCTGTTCCCCCTCTGGTGTGTGTAGGTTTATTCCAAGGATTTGTGGAAAGGAAATGAGCAGCTGGAAGAAGTTTGCTGAACAGGTAAGCAAACGAAGGTAAGGATGCTGCTTATTTGGTTGGTAATTTGATGAATGGTTTATGAAGTGAGATGGGACGCTGCTTCATGAGTAATGTAAGTATGCAAAGGTATGTACGCTACCTACTGGGCAGGATGAGCAGGTACGCTGTCCTGATTAACATTACAAGGAGGTATTATAAGTAAAGTAAGTGAGCAAAGGTATGTACGCTGCTTACTGGGCAGGATGAGCAGGTACGCTGTCCTGATTAACATTACAAGGAGGTTTTATAAGTAAAGTAAGTGAACAAAGGTATGTACGCTGCCTACTGGGCAGGATGAGCAGGTACGCTGTCCTGATTAACATTACAAGGAGGTATTATAAGTAAAGTAAGTGAACAAAGGTATGTACGCTGCTTACTGGGCAGGATGAGCAGGTACGCTGTCCTGATTAACATTACAAGGAGGTATTATAAGTAAAGTAAGTGAGCAAAGGTATGTACGCTGCCTACTGGGCAGGATGAGCAGGTACACTGTCCTGATTAACATTACAAGGAGGTTTTATAAGTAAAGTAAGTGAGCAAAGGTATGTACGCTGCCTACTGGGCAGGATGAGCAGGTACACTGTCCTGATTAACATTACAAGGAGGTATTATAAGTAAAGTAAGTGAGCAAAGGTATGTACGCTGCCTACTGGGCAGGATGAGCAGGTACGCTGTCCTGATTAACATTACAAGGAGGTATTATAAGTAAAGTAAGTGAACAAAGGTATGTACGCTGCTTACTGGGCAGGATGAGCAGGTACGCTGTCCTGATTAACATTACAAGGATGTTTATTCTGTGTTTAGAATCAACTATACTATGTCCAGTTGTAAATAAATTGGTAATCAAAGTTATGGAAGTTTAATAAAGGTCGTCAAATGTCATTCGGTGTGATGTGTTTATTGAAGGGGTCCAGGACAAATAGCATTAATTAAATAAAATATTGACTCAGATGCTTGCACTGCCAAAACAATAACAGTATTTCAGATGAGTTTCCTTTATTTGCTCAGTCTATTCAGCTTGAGTTACATTTGTTTGGGCAAACAAGCTTGACTTTGCATGAGCGGGGAGTTTTGTTGTTCAGTTCTTTGTTGAAGGAGTTCTGTGTACTTGCTTGTTAGGATGGTCCAAGATAAGTGCAACTCGCAGAGAAAGGGAGTGAATGTTACATCGCCTAACACACTGATTGCTCTTTTTTCTTATGTTCAGTGAGCTCAGAATTAAAATAATAAAGTTAGAAAGTTGTGAGTGACTTGGTGCTGGAGGGCTTGTCCTCCAAAAACATGCTTCTGTTCTGTCATACAAGCTTGTAAATTCACCAGCCTGGATTCATTAGCTCTAAGCATGTGTGCACTTGACCTTTAATGTAACATTTCCTGTGACTGGGTTAGTAGGATACTTGTGAACAAACACAGTGGATGTATCCCACTCTCATGCTTCTGCAGTACTTGAATGCTGCTGTATGTGTAACGCTACAGAGCCAAATCGTGTGCATTTCTCGAGGCCCAGTCCATCTCCTCTATGATTATCCTTGTATTTTCTGCATAGCTTCCAGTCATACTAATATACCTGCACCAGTACTAATATAGTATACTAGTCCAGTAAACAAAGTAAAATAAAATACTTGTGTTTACATACATCTGCCATGCTGCAGAACTAATACAGCTGTGTTGATGCAAACTACAAATTGCCTGTAGTGCTCAAAAGCTACAAAATATATAACCGCACCCTGCATGCATATGCTTTACTCCAAATCTTAAATATTTATAGTTCTGTATATTCAATACTTTTCAGCAGTCTTTACTGACTTCTGTGTAGTAAGAGAGAAATGTTACTCTGAAAAGGAAACAGTACTTTGTAATAAAGAGTTTCTTCATAAACTGCAAAAGGATTTAGCAATCTGGCACTGAAAAATGATGAAAGTCGTTTTGAGTGAGCAATTAAGGTAATAGTGCAGCGATGACTTAAGTAATTTGGTACAGTCCTGATGTTAAAGTGAAAAGGTGGGGAATAGTTGCCTGTGGCGAAATTAGTTTGAGCAAAAGCAGTCAATAGCTACTGTTAAAGCTGAAGAGAAGCTGAGCATTGCGGATGCTGCAATCAGAGAAAAGTGCAGGTTGGAGCCACTGGAGAGAATAAAGTTTTGTTTGATAAAGCAATGCTTAAAAAGTCTGAAGAGCTCAAGTAAAGATTTGACACAAGTATGTGACTATGTTTGGTTAGTGGACTGACACCTATGTTGTACAGAGATTTCCATGTCCCATATGGAAGTCTCAGTAACTACCCAGTGATGGATTATCAAGAGATGGCAAGATAGAATTTTAGGAATTTTTAACTTGGGGGGGGGGGTCAGTAACACTGCCATATGTTAGGTTATACATCTCACTGGAATAGAGGGTGTATACCTGAACAACAAAATCAGAGTACAGAATCAAGTTTATCCAGGTCTCAGAATTGTGGGTAATGACTCTGGCATCTAATAGGTCTTCTGTTTAGGCTTCATGGATTTGGAATAACAATACTTAAGTGACTTAGATAACTTTTTGTAACAAAACTAAGTACCTTGTAGAGCCAACAACTATACCCTGATATAGACTGTTAACTTACACTATTTCTGTTAAAAAAAACAGAATTCCTATGTGTTTTATTGTGTTGCTTAAGATGGCCTACTGTGACACTTTTAGATATGTAACCATTATGCCATCTTTCCCTGTTTTACCTTCATCTTCCTGTATGGTGGCAAAGTGGAAAAACGTTCCCAGTGAATGCAATGATATGTGAACACTCTTGTTTGACCAACCATGCTAGGAAATATACAAGAAAGTATCATTGTCTACACAGTACAGGCTGAATCATTTATCTAGTTTATAGGCTTTGTGCAGGTTTACTAATCAGTGATGGTTTTCCTGACTATTTTTTCATTAATAAAAACAGATTGAAACACTAAAATATATAGTTTCCTGTAGATCAATAAATATTTTCGTAACTATAGTTTTAAATTTTTGCTGATCATTGAACTTGCTAGAGTTTTATTTACCATAGACTGCTTGCATGCTTCAGGTGCAGGGATTTAAGAGCTTGAGGGACTCCTGGTCCAGCAGTGTTTGGTAAGTTTGGGCAAAGACACACCATAAATTAACAAGTTGTGTTTTTGGTTTCAAATGGGTAGATGAAGCTGGTGAAAAGCACTTGTTCCTTACCTGTACTCAACATCTAAAGTACTTAATTATTACCCAGATGGCCTAAGTGTAATTAATGGCCCTGGTACTGGAGGATTTAACTTTCTGAAGGAGGATTGAAGAAGCTCTGTCTTCTTTTCTGTGGAAAGGATGAGGGCTGTATGTTTGGTGGCATGGCTGTTGTGTGACTCATTGGTAAGGACCTGGGACTGCTCTCCGATACTCACCTTTGAGAAGTGTCAGGCTTAAGATCACTTCACACTATAGGCTGACTACCCATAATCTGTATGCACCCCTCAAATGAGTATTCTGGTATACAATGGGATTAACTATGTTGTATAAACTCCCCAACCCAGCACCAGGGCCTGCCATCTTGTTTGTCTCCCAATTTGTTAGTGATCAAAACTCCTGCTAAGCCTATTGGCTTTCTCCATAGGTAAGACCATCTCAGAAAGGGTCCTGCAAAGGTACTGGCACTAATGCATGAGGAGCTAAAGTTCATAGGATCATAAGCTTGTAACAGGCAATCAGTCCAGTTAACCATATGGAACCTAGGCACTGCCATTCCCACTGTGTATAAGAGGCTGAGCACACAACCCAGTCTCAGAACAGATGTAGCTGCTTGGGATTTACAAATGGAATGTCTAGGGTTGTGGGTCAATCATGACAGCTACTAAATGACATTTTTGAAAGAATCTGGAAGATGAAGAGTCCAGTATCAGCTGGTGAGGCATATCATATGGACTTCATCACCTACAGGAAAGGCCATGAAAGACATTACATGACTGATTACCGTCAATGTATATGGTACATACATGGCACCATTATGAAATGATGTGGATAGTGATGGCATGAATTTACCAGTTTCCATGTGTGGCACATGCTACATATAGCATTGAACAGTGCAGGCATGACATGGGTGAATATATCCACCTCTGTGTGTGCCATGGATTGATTACACACATTCCATAGCTACTGTATGGAGGGGTGAGGTTTGCATTCTATCATTTATGTTGTACCCTAAAGCAGCAGGCATCCTACTTCTATACTGTCTGCTTGCACCAGTCACCCCTCCCTGTCTAGTTGCTGTCTCAGCGAGCCTAGCTGTCCCTGAAATAGAAGACACATTCAGAGAAAATCACCTCCTACAATCCCCACGTACACTGCCCTCTACTACAAAAGAGGGGCTGGTGTTAACATGACTGGTGTTTGATAGCCCATAACCCTCAATATGCATGTGTGTGTGTTCATGCATATGTGCACGTGCATACGTGTGTGTGTGTGTGTGTGTGTGTGTGTGTGTGTGTGTGTGTGTGTGTGTGTGTGTGTGTGTGTGTGTGCGTGTGTTCAAGCAAGTAAGTGATGTGTGTGTGTGTGTGTGTGTGTGTGTGTGTGTGTGTGTGTGTGTTCATGCAAGTAAGTGATGTGTGTGTGTGTGTGTGTGTGTGTGTGTGTGTGTGTGTGTGTGTGTGTGTGTGTGTGTGTGTGTGTGTGTGTAAGAGACTTATAGTTGTGTCCTGTGCATCCCTGTCTTGTGTGCTAATTTTGTTGTTGGTGGTACCATAGGGAACAAAACTGTAATAATAATAATAAAAAAATAAAATAAAAAAAAAAAAGTAATCTGGTGATACATCCAATGAAAATACATGAGCACAGGCAAAGGAAAAAAATTCCCTGGAACCACGCTAGTAAAGACAAAAATCCAAGAATCCAAGGATAAATTCCAAAGTTTATTATTATTCTTGGATTCTCAGATTTTGCATTTGCAAGTGTGGTTCCAGTGAATTTGTTTCCTTTACAGGGAACAAAACTTTCAGTTGTCTGTTACTGTGCATGAACAAGTCATGCACTGGTCTGCACAGCCTGTGTGGGTCATACCATGGCATCTCTCATTATGTTTGCATGTTGTAGATCTGCTGCATCAGACACATAAGTGGTATCAGAGACGTCATTCTATGGCAGATGATGCCAGTGACTGTGACTCTTTTGCAGCCCCCTAATTTTTGTCTTTATTACCACTATGTGTTGGTGCTGATGGGAGTGGAGTGCAAAATGTGTGCTTCAGTACTGCCGTTATCTGGCTGTGGCTGGTATTGTCACTGTGTTCCCTGGGGGTATACTGACATCCTGAGTCATTGTTGTCATGGTATCGGTATCACTTGTAGTGAAAACAGTGAAGCATGTGGCTGCTCATTACTTTATATTCAGAAATAGTGTGCTAGACATCTTATTTTGGCTGCTGCCCAACATACTTAGAAGATCACAATGATTTCTAGTATTTGCAATCTATCACAGCATTTACACCTCTTTCTAGATCTTTGATGGATTGGTCAGCAGCTTACTTCATGTTAAGAACTCATGGAGCAGTGGCAATTTAACAGAGAACTCTGTATCATTTGCCTACTCTCTACAATATCGGTTGTACCTGTCCTGAAACAGTTTAAAGATGAGAGCATTAAGCAAGTAACTGACCTGGTGTTGATAGGAAGCTACTTCGCTCTTTTATTAATGGTGCGAAGAAGAACTAACAAAGTGGACAATTCTCAGAATAGCAAGCTCACTATTTTTTAGTAATGCTGGGTTCTGGCAAGTCCTTTATATGTAATAAACAAAACTTCAATGCAGAAGTGTAGGTTTAATCTGAAATCTCCATCTCCTGTGATTCAGCATTTAATACAGTTTACTGAAAGGAATGTTCACATTACTAGGAAGATGCAGCTTAGTATTCCCTTTCTACAGCATTTCATTTCATGCATAAACTCAGCAGTATTCAGTACATGTTTTATAAAATAAACAGCTAGTAAGAGGACAGGCCATAAGTGTGACAAGGATGACATCTCATAGAGAAGATGTGCTGGAGGAACTTGAGAAAATTAGTGAGATGTTTCAAGAGAGAGGTTACCCCAGGAATTGGTTGTTAGAACTAACAAAGGAAGAATACAAAAAATGGGGTATTATTTATAAACCCCTAATGAGTGTGGTTTATAAAAAGAAAGTAACACATCACTTGTCAATAAAGATGAATACAAAAAGGCATGTATACTTGAATATAATCATTTAACAGGTGAAATTAAAAAAGCCCTTCAAAAAATTGGAATATTTTTAGGGTGAGCAATGAGTGTTAGAAAAAGTGAGGGAAGGTCTGATATTTGTTAATAAGACAGAAGCAAATTTTAAAAGGTTGATTGAGCATAAAATGCAGTCTAGGGTAGATTCTGATTGTGGAACCAAACCGTGTGGTGCTTGCCATCAATGCTCTTACATAAATCAAGAAGCTAGTATAACATTGAATAACAGATTGCAAAGTGAGATAAACTTTCAGAAGGGAAACTGTGCCACCAGCAGAGTGGTGTATTTAGCTGCTTGTTCCACGTTTCACATTCTATGTAGGCAAGACCGAACGTCCCCTCAAGAATAGAATATATGAACATAAAAATGACATAAAAAATAAAAAACAAAATAATGCTTTATTTAAGCATTCATTGAATTGTTTGAATTTTAAAACATTTATGTTTGGTATTTTGGAGCATGTAAAACCCGAACCTTGGGGTGCTGACTAGAGAAATTTGTTAAAGAAAAAAGAAATTGAGTGGCAGATAAGACTGGCAGCTATGTTCCCCCCAAGGATTAATGACTCTATATCCATTATTCCTATGCTAGATGAAAAAGCAAACAAATTGTGATTTGTTTTATTATGGTTTTTGACAGGAATATACATATAAATATCAATATGTATATATAAAAGATACAAAAAGCCCTTTATGAGAAATGTTTTAATAAGAAGTTTTTTATACTGTAAATTATTAACATGTTCTTTTAAACAAAATTGGAGTGGAGTTTTTTAACAGTCTATTGGGAAGTTGCATCTTTGTGACATCTAATGTTTGTATTGGTTAAATGAGTTGTCTATCATGTTTAAAATGGTTATATAAAGTTCTTTTGAATGTTAACTTCATTATTCTGATGAAGTCTCCATTGGCAAACACAAAAGTGCTTAATTCTTAGTTTCATAATAATGGAGTGTGAGCCTGAAGGTGCCTGGATCGTTTTTTCTACATTCATGAAAAGATGTTAATACTTTTGACCAGAAGTTAGGTAGTGCATCTGAGCCTGGAATTTTACAATTAGAGGCTTTGCTTAACTTTGTTTCAATCTATCTGGCTGTTACTTCATCCCATTTCATATCCTGTACCATTAAACTTCTTGTTCTTTCTTTTACTTCTTCTATCCATTTAGCATCTTTGTTATGTGTCACAGGATCTTCATAAATATTTCTCTAAAATGTATCTATTCTTTTTTGGATGTTTTTTTCAGTTCTTTTTACCTTGTTTCCCAACTCTGTATAAAACTTCTTTTGGTCATCAATAAATTGCTTATTTTGTACTTTTCCTTTATATTTACCTGTGTAATTTATAAGTTTTTCCGCCTGTGCTGAGATGTTTAGTTTATTTGCAATAGTGCATGAGATCCTGATCAGTTCTAATACTGCACATTGCTTTTATCACATCTGTCTTTCTAAATATTTTAGTTGATCTATTCCCTCTTCTATAGTCTTCTAACAGTGACACTGCTTGTCTTAACTGCTTTATAGTTTTCTCTATTCGATACTTCCATGATGGTATTCGATTTCTCCCCTTCCTTTCCCTCACTACCCTGTGTTCTTGTAGTAGAACTTTATCAATTATTAATTTAGCTGCACAGTAATATATGCTGTTTTCTTCTGTTATATCGCATGGTTCTCTATGGATAGTCCTAATTACGGTGTTCATTTGTTTTATCAAACTTCTGACTTTTTGGATTTTATTAACATTCTGCAGTCTACGTCTTTCATTGATATTAATATGTCTATCTCTATTAAATCAAGCAATTCTTTTCTTAGCTCATTTACTTCTAAACCAAAGGCACATTTTTTGTTTTCCATTTCCTGCAGGCATTCTATAGAAAGTTCTACAGCATCTTCCTGTGGCCCATTTTGTTCAATTTCATCCTGTGCCATCCGTTGCTCTGTCATATGGGAACTCACTGGCCTATCACTCCTCAACATGCACTGTGTCAGTGTTTCAACAGTTTCCTGTTCCTTCCCTCACTGTCCAGCTTCAAGTGAATGTTTATACTGGTTTCCTGTGTAAGGCTCAAAAATATTTTCATATGGCACCTGACAAATTGCTTCCCATTCTACTGGTTTCACCTTAATTTGGATATCCATTGCTCTATCCTGTTGTGATGCGTTCTGAATTAGATTTTCTACACTGAATCCTTCACTTCGCAGGTACTCCATAACCTCAGTTTCTATTTCTTTAACTTCTCCATTACTAATCTCCTTTACTACTTTTCCTCTTTGTCTTCTTATGTTTTGTATTGTAAAGTTTTCCATGTTCAGATTTCTTTGCCTGTATTTCTCTTTAAATATCTTTGGTGTTGCTTTTTTTGTATTGATCAGTTTTGCTTTCTCCTTTGCATAGATATTACACCATATTTATTTATTTTATTTTACATTTGTTGCCCGGGATAGTCCGACTGGATATATGTCCATTTTCAGCGGAGGCACAGGGAGAAAAGCTCCAAGATAAAAATACACATTGAACATTTAGTAAAAGCTAGTTTCAAGCAGATTACAGTCATAAGCAATACCAGCATTTAGCACATATAGTACTAACTTATTATAAAACACTTTACAAAACATAACATTATTTTCAAAGTTATATAGACATAACATTGCATTTAGGTTTAAGATACATTGAGCAGCAGTTATACAATTGACCCTTCCTGAAATGGTGTGGTAGAAAAAAGTTAGAAGTAGTTGAAGGTAAGGCACCTAAGTAATAGAGAGGTCACTAGTCGGGGTTAGTGCAAGGACATAACCAATGAGTTTTGAAGTATTTCTTGAGTTTGTTTTTGAATCAAGTTAGTGAGGGTTCTAGGGTCAATTCAGCTGGGAGTCTATTTGCCAACTCTGTTGGAAAAACATGGAACAGAGTGTCCCCAGCTGAGTAGTTGGATTTGTATGTTTGAACTAGGAGTCTAGTGGATGATCGCAGCGGCCGGTGCTGGTGCAGGGGCGGATAATATCTTTTAGTGCAGGTGTATTTTCTGGTTGGTAAAGGACTTTATATGCCACTATTAGCTGGTTGAACTGCAGTAGGCTATGCAGTTCAAGCCATCTTTGGCAATTTAGGTTGTGACAGTGGTGTGAATGGTAGGCTGTGCCAGTAGCAAATCTAGCAATGTGGTTATAGCATGATGATAGTTTAAGATCTTTTTTGTTTAAGTTGGAGAATAGAGGTATTTATGATAGAGATATTTGATCTGTTTTCCTTTCCTGTGTCCATATTTGTTCTTCAGCTGTCTTCTGATCTTCCCGTTTCTCCTTACTTTGGGGACACGTTCCATCATGCTGTGATGTAACCTGTGTTAGACCTTCTGCACCAAATCCTTCATTTTGCAGGCACTCCATAACTTCAACTTTTCTTTTTTTAACTTCTACTTTGCTAAACTTCTTTTCTATATTCCATCTTTGTAATATTATGTTTTTATTGTGAAATTTTCCATATCTGGATGCCTTTGCCTGTATTTCTCTTCAAATATTTTTTGGGGCTGCCTTCTTTATATCGATTAATTTGGCATTTGACTTTGCATACATATTACACCATATCAAATCTCTCTCTCTTTCCCATGTCCATATTTTTTTTATACTTTTCATGTTGTTTATATTTTCACCCTTCCTTAGATGCTTCTTTTTCCAAACAGATCAAAGTTTCTTGTTCTATATACTGTTTATCACAAATCTGTTGTATTAATGAACACAAATTTTTATTTGAGGCATCTGACAGTTTTTCTTGTGGAAGAATTTTTCTTTTCTCTAATTTCTCTCTTAATCTTTTTGTATAACTTGTGTCTGAAAATTCTGTGCTTTTTGCATAATAGTAACAACACATCATTTTTTTTCTTTATGGCTCTTCTTTGGCCTATAAGTTTTTGTGATTTTTGTGGACTGCTTCTTCCGTTCTGCACTGGGGGGGGGGGCTATCCTCCTCCTGGGCCTGGCCTGGCCTCATTATAGGAATGTTTCCATACTTTGAGGATTCTACACTGTCATTTTTTTCCAATCCTGGCACCAGTGCGCCTACCAGAATTGGGCGTGCTTTTAATCCTGAGTCTTGTGCACTCAGCTATCTTTTTAATTTTTGGCCAGCTTCTGTCCATAATATATGCTATATAAATACAGTTTAGTTATCAGTGTCATCTTGGTGAGATTTTATGAAAAACAGGGTCCACCTTGTGAAGGTACTCACCAAGACTTGAGGAAGCATTCAATTTCAGCAATACTACTCTCCTTTGCTTGCTGACTTATCTCTCCATTTGGAACCTATAGACCAGTTAAGATGTTTCATGATACCTCAGTCTTGTGATTTAAATAATATATTTTTTTTCTGTTTTTTCATCAGGTTATATGTGCCTTTAATCTCAGGCATCGATAAGAGATATTAGACCAGTTCAGTTTTGTAACTTTCAAATAAATAAATACATGTTGTAACCACTGTCAATTTACTAATTTACCAAGGCTAAAACATATATTTATTTGTTTACATATACCACTGAAGATGTCCTATACATTAGGTACCAATGAAGTTATCCTATGTATTCATTTATTTATAGATACCATTGAAGTTGTCCTTGATAATCTATTTATTTATAGATACCATGGAAGTTGTCCTTGATAATCTATTTATTTATAGGTACCATTGAAGTTGTCCTTGATAATCTATTTATTTATAGATACCATTGAAGTTGTCCTTGATAATCTATTTATTTATAGATACCATTGAAGTTGTCCTTGATAATCTATTTATTTATAGATACCATTGAAGTTGTCCTTGATAATCTATTTATTTATAGGTACCATTGAAGTTGTCCTTGATAATCTATTTATTTATAGATACCATTGACGTTGTCCTTGATAATCTATTTATTTATAGATACCACTGGAGTTGTCCTTGATGATCTATTTATTTATAGGTACCATTTAAGTTGTCCTTGATAATCTATTTATTTATAGGTACCATTGAAGTTGTCCTTGATAATCTATTTATTTATAGGTACCATTGAAGTTGCCCTTGATAATCTATTTATTTATAGGTACCATTGAAGTTGTCCTTGATAATCTATTTATTTATAGGTACCATTGAAGTTGTCCTTGATAATCTATTTATTTATAGGTACCATTGAAGTTGTCCTTGATAATCTATTTATTTATAGATACCATTGAAGTTGTCCTTGATAATCTATTTATTTATAGGTACAATTGAAGTTGTCCTTGATAATCTATTTATTTATTTATAGGTACCATTGAAGTTGTCCTTGATAATCTATTTATTTATAGGTACCATTGAAGTTGTCCTTGATAATCTATTTATTTATAGATACCATTGAAGTTGTCCTTGATAATTTATTTATTTATAGATACCATTGAAGTTGTCCTTGATAATCTATTTATTTATAGGTACCATTGAAGTTCTCATTGTCAATCTATTTATTTATAGGTACCATTGAAGTTGTCCTTGACAATCTATTTATTTATAGGTACCATTGAAGTTGTCCTTGATAATCTCACAAACAGCGTCTGACCAAACCGAATGAACTTTTAAACAGCAAGAAGATTATCAGCAACCGACAAACTTGAAGGAAACCACACAGCCAGATGGATTTTTTAGCGCTTTCTTTCAATTTTTATTCCAAACGTGAACTTCCTCAGAAAAAACAGGAGATCTCCCATACTCCCGTTTTTATACCAAAGGACAGGAAATGATGTATATTTATACTTATTTAAAAAATAATTTATCATTTGCTTTCTAATAAATATTGTGTTCAAATTCTAAATATCACATTTGACAAACATACATATATATACACACTTAGTTAAAACACACGTTGTTTTATACAACAACATTTCATCTTTATTTGTGTACCAATTTATAAAATGTATCTTAATGATAAAAATTATTAAAGAAATTTTCTGTGTATATGTGTGTGAATTGATCACTGATTTTCAAACCTCTCTACAAAAAAATTATAAATAGGATGAAAATGAATTACAATGAAAAAAAATATATATATATATATATATATATGTTGTGGGATGACATACATATCCGTGTTTGTATTCAGCCAATTTTTTAAAAATAAAAAATTTAAAAAATTAACCAATACACAACAAATATGACCTTCATCACAAATGTGAATCCATTACTGTATTCTATACTTTCTTATGCAGAAATTTCTAAAATGAATCATAAATGCCCTTGTTTCATCCTAACCAAAACAGAATCTTAAAAATTTGTTGATACGTGTACTTGTAGATGTCTATGTACAAAATACATGTAAATACAAATCATTATCTATTTACTTGTTTTCCATCCATACCTATAACATTTGACATATATCCTCTACCAACTTGATCATCTATAATAGTAAACTTTAATGTTGTAAAATTGATGTTTCATATATTTGCGTATAATAACTATGATAAATTGATTACCTTTGTGTCAAGAAACAGTTTATATTTATTGCTTCATTTAAAAACTTTTTAAGATTCTGTTTTGGTTAGGATGAAACAAGGGCATTTATGATTCATTTTAGAAATTTCTGCATAAGAAAGTATAGAATACAGTAATGGATTCACATTTGTGATGAAGGTCATATTTGTTGTGTATTGGTTAATTTTTTTAATTTTTCATTTTTAAAAAATTGGCTGAATACAAACACGGGTATGTATGTCATCCCACAACATATATATATATATTTTTTTTTTCATTGTAATTCATTTTCATCCTATTTATAATTTTTTTGTAGAGAGGTTTGAAAATCAGTGATCAATTCACACACATATACACAGAAAATTTCTTTAATAATTTTTATCATTAAGATACATTTTATAAATTGATACACAGATAAAGATGAAATGTCGTTGTATAAAACAATGTGTGTTTTAACTAAGTGTGTATATATATGTATGTTTGTCAAATGTGATATTTAGAATTTGAACACAATATTTATTAGAAAGCAAATGATAAATTATTTTTTAAATAAGTATAAATATACATCATTTCCTGTCCTTTGGTATAAAAATGGAAGTATGGGAGATCTCCCGTTTTTTCTGAGGAAGTTCACGTTTGGAATAAAAAGTGAAAGAAAGCGCTAAAAAATCCATCTGGCTGTGTGGTTTCCTTCAAGTTTGTTGGTTGCTGATAATCTTCTTGCTGTCCTTGATAATCTATTTATTTATAGGTACCATTGAAGTTGTCCTTGATAATCTATTTAGTTATAGGTACCATTGAAGTTGTCCTTGATAATCTATTTATTTATAGGTACCATTGAAGTTGTCCTTGATAATCTATTTATTTATAGGTACCACTGAAGTTGTCCATGATAATCTATTTATTTATAAGTACCATTGAAGTTGTCCTTGATAATCTATTTATTTATAGGTGCCATTGAAGTTTTCCTTGATAATCTATTTATTTATAGGTACCATTGAAGTTGTCCTTGACAATCTATTTATTTATAAGTACCATTGAAGTTATCCTTGATAACCTATTTATTTATAGGTACCATTGAAGTTATCCTTGATAATCTATTTATTTATAGGTACCATTGAAGTTGTCCTTCTTCATATAAATTTAGTACTATTTTGCTTATGATGACATACAGAGGATAGTGAGCTAACTTTCTCAAGTGCTTATACTATCTATGGTCAGATTAATATAATTGTCATTCATTAGGGGATGCGCATAGTGAGAATGTTCCATTCTGTGATTCATAGATTCATAGATCATTACTAGGCTAATGACCTAGGGGAGACTTTCTTAGCCTAGCCAAGTTTTCCCAAAAGAATATTGATGTCCTGTATCTGAATAGGAGTTTGAGAGCCAGTCATTTATAAGCTACCTCTGTCCATAAGGGACATGGGTGGCAGGTCAGATCTTAGTGTGAGCTTAGCTTTTATAAGAAATTATGCCTTATGCATGAAGTAAGTAATTTCACAGGCAGTGGAAAAGTGAACACAAGTACACAGAGATTATTTTATCATCTAATTGGTTACTGCATACTGCTTTGTCTCAAAGGTGAATAGATTAGTTCTACTCTCTGTCTACAAGACCTGCTTTGACCTCTCCCAGGTTCTAGCTGACTCACATTCAGAGCGAGTGAGAACATGTACGATTCTTGTGGGGTGTCATACTGTTGCCTGAGTGTGCTTCCTGTAATGCTGTTGTTTCCCATTCCCACTGCACAGACCTGCTGATGTTCAGGGGCAGATATGCAATGGAGACAATCTGGTGTATTGCCTTGCCTCCAGAGTAACTCAGTCAGAGTTCACTGTCTCTTTCCCTGAAGGACAATGGCTCTTCCCTTGACAGAAATGGTCCATGAGCTGTACTCATGTGCGTGGGTGGGTAGCCCAGTATGGGCACACTCTTTTTTTCTGTGCCAGCACATCAACCTATTCATCCACTAATCAAACCTAGGTCATCTGTGCTGTGTTTAGGCCTTTATTGCTCTACAACACAGTACATGCTGTCCTAAAGGTTAATAGTTAAGGTTTTTATAGTTTACTAATATCTACATGTATTTTGTATCATGAAAGCCTAGTAATGCATTTTATGATGTGTAAAAGTTGGTGTGGAGAATGATTTGGATTTTTTTAAAGTAATAAAAGGGTCAGCTTCAAAAAATGAAAGTTCATGTGTATATCAGTTAAAGTAATTTCTTTGATTATTGATCGAATGAGAACCTAAGCAGGGGGATTAGGTAAAGGGCAAAGAGAAAAAGACAGACTCCTCCCTGCACTGCAGAGCTTTTCCTTTTTTAAGTAAAAGCCTAGCTAATATTTCTCCAATGATCTTGATTGCTCATATTTCTTAAGTATTGTCTCTGATATTGTTGTAACACAAATAATAAATGCTTCTTTTTCAGAAAAGACTAGTTAAAGTTATGAGACCATTCTGGTATCCAGCTAGTTACTTAAAAATGTGATCAATAATTTAATGATTCCCTGTCTAGTAGAAAGATGCTTGGTTTATATTTTCTTAAGTTTGTCTCTCTGATATGAAATCAGCATTACTTTCCCAAAACCTGTTTAATTAAACAGAGGTGCAAATAGGTTCATAGGATATTACTAGGCTAATGGCCCTAGAGCCTTTACAAGCCTAGCCATGTTAAACTCAAGTATCCCCTTTGGTTCATTTTTGGGTAGTTTGCAGAACGCATTTATGAACACAGCAGATCTGTGATCAACACCAGCTACCCTTGTCCATGAAGGGTATGGGTACTACCCCAGGGGCAAATTTGCGGTCTCCCATCTGATTATCTAGGTTGAATTTGAATACGGTC
Source organism: Protopterus annectens (assembly GCF_019279795.1). NCBI lineage: Eukaryota > Metazoa > Chordata > Ceratodontiformes > Protopteridae > Protopterus > Protopterus annectens. The sequence goes on along the minus strand of NC_056743.1, from coordinate 659,796,975 downwards.
AGTGAGGACCTCTGTTTTACGTGAACAGAGAGTCTATTCCAGAGAAGCAGCAGTCTCTGGGAGACATATCTGTCTCTCCTGCATGACCTGTTAATGTCACAAGCTAGGCTGAGATCCCCATAATGAGTGACTCTTGAGCCATTTGACTTGCAGATGTACAGCATTTCTATTAGGGCAGAGTTGGAGATTGGCCTGTAGGCCAGGCACAAATCACCTTTCAGCAGCCTATAAGATACAGAGTAAAGTGACAGGGCTCTCAGCCTGTCTATGTAGGTCATGGTTTGGAGTCTTATTTTCTTAGTGATTAACCTCTGAGGTCTCTCCAGCTGCTGCAGGTGTCTGGTGAGGTAATTGCAAAATGGTGCATTATACTCTATTAGTGGTCTGATGAGGGTCAAGTACAGTGGAGTTATAATATTCCTTGACCTGGATGCTATGCCCTTGTTTATGAGGTGTGCTACAATAGAAGGCTTTCCTAACCACTGTGGAAAGTTACTGGTCAGAGTTCAGATTGCTGTCAACCTGTGTTCCCAACTTTCGCCCACTGGGTTGGAACTCAGGGGGTATTGTCAATATTGGAATTTGTATGGAAATTCCATCTTTCCAAAGGGAATCATAATGCATTTTTTTTTTTTGCATTTAGTTTTAGACCATGACTTTGGCACCAGTCATTTCTTTGTGTTAGCCCTTCTTGTAATATAATGACATCATTGGGGGACTCAGTGATTGCTCCCAGTTTGCAATCATCAACCAGCTTGGAGAGCTAAAGGCCATCTACTTTGGCCTGGACTTCTGAGAAATAGATGCCAAACAGTAAGGCACCCATCACAGACCCCTGTGGTACTCCACTGGTGACGGGTCTACTGGTGGAGGTAGAGTAACCAATTTTGACAGTGTGTGCTCTGTTGGTGAGCCAACTGGCTACCCATCTAGTAACATAAGGGTTAATCCCGATCTGGGAGAGTTTCTCAATAATGCCAATGTGGGGAATTGTGTTGAAGTCCTTGGCAAGGTTGAGATAGGCTGTTTGCACTGTCTTACCATCATCCATGGATTTGGCAACATCCACAAAGAAGTCTACCAGGTTTAATAAGCACGATCTACCCTTAATGAACCCAAACTGGGTTGGGTCAAATGTTTGGAGGTCACCTATGTCTTAAGTCCATAATAATTATTTTCATGGCCTTGCAGATGGTTAGAGTTATGGGTCTGTAGTTCCCAGGGTCAGTTGATGGCCTCCCTTTGTGCAGGGGGATTACTGTTGCTGTTCTCCACTCTGCAAGAACATAGCCAGTTCTCAAGCTATTATTAAAGAGAACACCAAGTGGGTCTGCTAGGCCTTGTTTTACATTGTTTAGTAAACAACATGGGATATTGTCTGGTTCCATTGAGGCAGTGTTTTTGGCCTTGGCAAGCACAGAGATGACCTGTTCTCTAGAGATACTAGGCAGAGGGCTGTTGTTAGGTACACTTTGGGATATGGTAGGTGGGGTTAGGGGGTGAAGTTAGCACTGAATCTGTCAGCTAGCAAAGTTGGTGATATCTTCAAGTGTAGTATGAGTGATCCCATCTACAACTACTTGGGCACATAGCAAGGCATTCCATTTTAGACTTTTGATGTAGTTAAAGAATGCTTTATTATTATCTTTGCCCAGGGATGCAATTTTGGTTTTGTAATTTGCTTTAGAAGACTTTACAAGATTTCTGAATTTCATGCTTAAGCTTAAGAGGGAAGCTTTCCTCTGCAGAGTGATAGCCCTCTTGCTTTTGGACAACAGTTTCTTACTCTTGTTATATAATCTGTTTATACTTGAAGTCCACCATGGTGGCTTGCTTTTACAGGAAGACCTGTTTTTGATCTGGTCAGGTACAGCAGAGTTTATGCAGTCACTTAAGTCTTTGTACAGGGCATTTGGGTACACTTCTGCATAGTGATCATTGGTGTCTGTGACTGTGGGTGATATGAAGCTTTTAATACCATTGCTTAGTAGGCTGTAATTAGCTTTGGTGATGTTTTTTATAGTTTTTGTTCCTGTGAGGGTGTCAATTCCAGTAGTTACTTCAAATGAGACTGATTTGTGGTCTGACCTAACCAGGGAGGGCATCATGCATGGGGGGAATACAGTGCCCCCCCCCCACGTTGGTGAGTACTATGTCCAGAACATTAGAGCCACTAGTGGGGGTGCAGACTATCTTTTCCAGAGCATTTGTGCTAACAAAGTCCAGGAACCTCTGAGTGAGCGTGTTTTTTCTTGTATATGTCTTCCAGTCTATAGAAGGATAGTTGAAATCTCCCATGACTAAGGTGTTGGGCTGTATGGTGAGGAATTCCAAAAAATCAAGGTAGGCAGTGTGTTTACCTGGCTCATGGTGTGTGATCTATAGCTACCAATGATGTGGTATGGTACTTTCCCACTAATTAATTGAACATGGAGTAGTTCTAGAGAGACATGCTGTTTCACCATTCTCAAAGTGTATTTGGTTTTAATGAAGAAGGATACACCCCCACCTTTGATTGCTTCACACCCATTTTGAGGTCTGAATGTGTGGAACGCATTGTAGCCTTACACGGCTGGGGTCCTTTCAGCATCCTTGTTAATAGTTAGTAATAAGATCGTAAGACATAATCACCTGCTGTCAGGTCAGAAGATGTTCAAGTAATGCAGCTTCTTAAAGTCCAGACATATATTTTGTGTCTTTTATGTATTCAGCAAGATGCATCATAAAAATCAGTTAAGGTTTCCACAGTCCTGATTCCATAAGGAAGATTATTCACAATAATGGGAAAGTTTATGAAAAGAAAGAATCCCCTTTAGTCATTTTATTTAAATCCATTTTATATTGGGTTCCATTTCTATTTTTCTGATATTGCAAGTCTAATGTTAAATCCAACTCTCTCTTTACTAATGGGTTAGTCACAGCCCTGAAAACTACAAAAAGTTAAACTATTAAGCACCTACATGTTGTTATAAATAATTTTGATTGTTTCAGTAGGTTAAATAGTCCAAAGTTTATGTACATATATGTAACACTAAATCGTTGTGATTTCTTCAGTTGGTTAAAACAGTTCAATGTTTTGCAACCTCTTAGCATTTTGGTGAACCTAAATTATATACTTTCCAGTAGTGCAAGTTCAGTCTGTCGTATTACAAAAAACTAAATTATATTCAAATATCGGTCATAACTGTCACTTTTATAATGTGATCAGTATAGTTTTAGCCTTAAATGTGACTGTGTTCATAATTAGGCTACCTTATTCCTTTTGTTTCATGGTTATTATTATAATAAAGGCTTTAAAGTCAAGTCTTTTGCTGATGACAGTGCTTAAATCTGTTACTTTTTCACAAACTGATAATTTTTTATTTTTTAGTCTAATTTGTAAATCAATGCTTGTACTAATTCGCAAGACTACTTTTGTGGAGCTTTTCTCTCCAGGTCTCCACTGAAAACGGGCTCTTCCAGGCCCAGTGGACTATCCTTATCATCAAACTGTAATAAATAAATAAAATAAATAAATAATTTTATTCTTTGTTTGTGATGAATACCAATCCCTTCCCTTTATGCCATTTTTTTTTTTAATTTGATCTAGCTTGGTGTTTAGCTTGATCAAATCTGTGCTGCTTTGCATTTAACTCCTGTTTTGCAGTAGTCGGCATACTTGCACAGAAATCAAGAAGAACATTGAATACCAAGTTGAAAATTATTAGTCCTAGTACTGTGCCTGTGATGCCCACTTGTAATGTTCCTCAACACTGATTTAATGTCTTGTATTACAACCACTTTCTTTCTTGCTGTTAACAATCTTATAATCCATCTTATGATGCAAGGGTTTGACTTTAAGCTTGTACAGTTTTTATAATATCTGCCCATGATACATTGGGTCAAATACCTTAGATACAGCAAGGTACACCACCACATCACCTATATTTCTATACATCATTCTTGAGATTCTGTTATAGAATCTAAGTTAACATGTCCGGCTTGATGCCCATTTATAAACTCAGATTGTGTTTAATCTAAATTAATATTAATAAATATTTATTACTCCTTGATAAGTGTTTTAGGAGACAACATTCAAAGCACTTACTAATTATTCAGGTAAAACTGATGGAAGTAAAAAATAAAGATATTATGTCTATCTCCGCCTTTGTAATTAAGCACCAAAACAGACTTGATCCAGTTTTCCAGAGCTGGTCAATCTACTCAATATGTCATTGAACACCAATGTCAATGGATCTACTAATTCCTCTGACTTCGTACTTCGATCCCATCAGGTCACATGGATAAAGTCTTTTTCACCTGGTTTAGGGATTTTCTGACATCTTCTGCTAAGACAAAGTGACAGTATCCAGGTTCTAATTGTGAGGTTAAGCTAATAGTTATTCTCCCAATATCTGTAAAATAATTAGTAAATAATTCTGTAACCTCACAAGGGCTTTCATCTAGCAAGCCATTGTAAAGAAGTTGTCCTGTATTATTAGACACATTATATGGCAGCTGATTTGCATGTAATTTTTTTTACTGTTATCAGTTGTCTGAACCAATTCTAATTCAAAATTCCATTTTTGTGATTTAGAAATAAGCCATAGCCTTTTTATAGTATTATATTATTTGCATAATTACAAAATCATTTTTTTTTTGTTCGGTAACCTATTCAATTTCTGTCCTACCAGGTTTTCCTTGTAGGATTATTCTTGATTTTAAATTTAGTGACATTATATAGGTTCTCTTTACATTTATTCTTTTAAAAAATCATTGACCTTGTAAAATTGTTCCAAGTCATTTTTTGTGTCCCATGGAAATAATGCTAACCCATTAGCCAGCTCTAACTCATGAAATTTATTTATGTCATAAAATGATATGTCCCTTACTATTTATTGAACTTCTACAAAATTAAAATGAATTAAATCATGGTCTGAGGTGCTTAAAGTATATTGGTTATTTAAGTTACCTGCCCATTTTGCTATTCATAAAACTACATCCAAGTTATTACCAGACGTTTTGCATAAAATGATGTGATTTAACAATATTCAGAGAATAACCCTTGCAGCTGGTCTTATAGTTATCATTAATCCAGTCTATGTTTAGATAGTTAAACTCTCCAAGTACTATTGTTCTTTTTTTATCAATTATTTTCAATAACTGGAGCATGTTGTGCAGTACTGAGATTAGGAATTCTTAAGCCTACACTATAGTACATTAACCCCAGTGATAACTATATTTCTGATGTTTGCACTTATTATTTTTGCTCTGTTGGGTTTCATCTCTAAGGGAAAATCTTACCTTCCATACATTAATAACAATACACCACCTCCCTTTCTATTTTCTTTTGAGTTATTACAGCATTTGTCACCTTTATATGTGAAACTACTCATATCCCAAGTTTCTGCCTTGACAAAATATTTATGTATGTTTCATGAGATTAAAAATTCTGACTAATCTTTTCTTTTTAATACTTTGGGCATTAGCATTAAATAACTTTATCTCAACATTTCTGTAAAGTGTATCTACTTTGCGTTGTCTTTGCCTTTCAACAGTGTGATATTTAAAACATTCAAAATGTTATTTTTGATTTTCTTGAATAAAGGAATTTTGCCTTTCTACTTATATATAGCCAATCTACACAAACTAAAACACCACCTGCAACTAACTCTTTTCATCAAGTGATGACTTATAAATCTTGCAGGCCTCCATGTTTCCTCAGCCATGTATTGAACAGCTTTGCTTTGGTTTAAGCACAGTTATCAAATTTCAGACTGAGCAAGACTAGTCAAAATGCAGTTTTGATGTTTTTCTCTGCTAGTCTTCAATAGATCTGTAATTGTCTCCTCCGTGCATAGCATAGGTACATTATATAAATAATTTGTTCCTGCTAATACTTAAAATGTGTGCATTTGTTTAGTTGGGATGTTGTATGAAAACAGTCTGATGACTCTCTTAGCTTTATTCCACTTAGGGGAAATAATGGTCATTTCTTTATTCAACATTAAGATTCTGTCCTGAGAAGACAGATGTGAGTCACTGATTATATGTTTTCCCACATTGCCTTTGTTATTGCCACTTTTATTAGTCTCTAGCAATCTATGGTGCAGCATTTTCTGATTCCATGCTGAATAAATCTTCTACTGTATCGTTTATTTCAGGTTGTTCATATATCATTTGCTTGTGATACTTTTTCTATTTAGTTTTTGAGTTTCTAGTTTTCTCTTCCTCTATTCTTTTTATTTTCACATTAGTCCTTCTATTTATAGTTGTGTAACAAGAGTTTCCTTACCTGCTATCTGTTGTCTTTTGAGATACGCTTTTCTGCTTTCCTGAGATGCCTCACTGGAAACTTAAGTTATTGTTTGCAGAGTTGTGCATGATATTAACATCTGAATTAGCTGTATTTGTTGTTCTTAAATCAAAGACATCTGGGTGATCAATGACTCTGGCTTGGCTGCTACTACCCACATATTATGCAGTAATTATTACACCTAAGTGTGAAACCTCATAGTACCCTTCCCATATTACTTCAATATCTGGTGTATGTGTAATTACTCAGTGATTAAACCCCTTCTTGACAATCGATGTAGGGAACAGATTTTGTGAAGTCATCACTTCATCAGATGAGGTTTCTTTCACTTCACGTTCTGTGTTGTGTCTGCTTCCTGAGTGGCTGAATCCTGTGAACTGAGAGTGCCTTATCTCCATATGTTTTCTTGTATATTTTAACAGTTTCACTTCTGAATATTTTGTCTGTATTTTTTGTACTTTAAACTGTATTTCTGTTTCCTGATAATGAAACAACCTCTTTATTTACTACATTAGTTTTTTTTTTTTTTTCGGCATTTTTGTCTAAACAAATTTTCTTTTATTACTTTTCAAGGTGTAGCTACAAGGTTGCTTATTATTTGTGACCATTCAGCACTACTCCTAATTTGTATATAAATCCTTCTTCTTTATCTACACTCCTGATTGTTTACTCAGTATTGCCCATTTTGCTGAAATCCTATGTCTTATTTATTAAGATCTTCTAACTCAAAGTCATTAAGGGTAGTTAAAGCCTTGTTATATTGACAGGGACAGCTCTCAGTGGTATTTTCCAGCTTGGCATTCACCATATTTTCAGTATCATTCAGCCTAGAATAGTCTGCACAATAAATCGAAGATGTAAAATCAACCAATCTAAAAAGTTCTTCAATGGCCTTTCATATATTAGGGCTTCAGGAGCAATATTATTTAAAGATTCTATTAAGTGAATTGAGCTCCCAGAAGAAAAAATATCTCAGTTCAGTAATTTCCTTATGTGTAAACTACTTCATAGTTTAAAGCCTATTGCTCATGTACACAACATTTTTACTGTATAATTTGCAGCCTTAAGTCAAGTAGGTATGTTCAATTATTGTCTACATAGCTTTATTAAAAAAAATTTAAACAAATATAGAAAAATGAAAGTGTTGCAGTAGCCTAGTTTGTTAAAAGCAAAGTTAAATTCATACACCACTTATGCAGACAACATTCTAAAGTATATGAATTAACAAAATTATTTAAATACAATTTAGCGCTATAGTTTCATATTTAATAAGAAACACTCATGTAAAACAACAGTGTTCTAAATGTTACAAGCATCTTTAGCCTGTACTAATCAAATTCTGCTCAAAATAAATTATTCTGCATTAATGTTTAGCTACCGTTTGGGAAGTTGTAACAAATGGAAAGAAATACAGTTGATATCTATAACAAAAGATATGTTTAATAATGTTACTTCTTTAATACCCTTTAGATCTAGAGCAAGTCCTATATTTGTGGCAAACACATGCATGCAACCATTTGTAAGGTGGACAGTTAAAGGAATTAGAGATGTGGGGTTATTGAGCTGCAGCCATACCTCTCAACTGGCCAGATTTTTGCAGAATGCCCAGATTTTTGCCTCATATTTTTGGCCCGTTACTCATAAAATTTGTATTTTTGTAGCAAATCACTGAGAATTGAAACAAAGACTTCATTTCTTTCAGAAAATGCATGCTACAACAAATGCTGTTATTCTAGCAATTTTCTATGTCTATATGAGCAGTATTTAAAATATGTCCCTAGTGTTTGGGCCTTTGTCCCTGATTATTTTAGGATTTGCCCAGATTTCTTGTGCTAAGAGGTTGATAAGTATGGTTGTAGCCACTAACCACCAGGAAATGCTCTTAATGAAATGTACCACCCCCCCACCCTAAATTACTTCATTGCAGGAGGAGTTACAGCCAAAGAAAGATGAATAAATAACACTTCTTCTATATTAATGGAACATAATCTGCATTTACAAAAGAAATGGATGCATGTGAAGGATTAAAGAAAAGGACTTTCATGGTTTCCTTAATATCAATATGATGCTTTTATGCTGTGCAATGATATGCCAAATAGTATTTAGTTTTGAACTTTATATGTACATGTACAGATTGTCTAAGCAAGGTGGAAATGTAATACAGATTGCATTTTTTTAGCTCCCCTGCATCTTCCTTAACAAAGTTCAAATGGCCTCATGGGTACTTTCTGTGGTTTATAACATTATTCTAAGTCTGTGATTTGCATGCATAGGATGAGCACAGTTTTATAAAAAGATCTGTGTGTTTTCAGTATAATGTAGAAGCCCTTTGCATTTATTCTGCAGTGATTTATTACAGTCATGTACATGTAAAATGTTATACTTTTATAGAAGGTTGAAAAGAAAAGAGTATATGGCCCTATCCAAACCTTTAAAATATTTAATTTCAAATAATGCATTGAAATTCAGTTATTTTGTTTAAAAATTTCTTCCAAGACAAAAAGTGCCACGGTTAGAATATAGAAAAGGGAACAGATCAACAAAAATACTAAGAAAGACTTGATAAAAGCAATGCACAGTATTAGAACAGACCAGGATCTAGCATGTACTATCACAAATAACAAGCTAAAAATCTCAGCACAAGTAGAAAACATTAGAAGATATGCAGGTAAATACAAAGGAAAAGTGCAAAATAAGCAATTTATTTATGACCCAAAAAGTTTTATAGAGAATTGGGGAACTAGGTAAAAGCAACTGAAAGACCTCCTAAAAAGAAATAGGTATATTGTGGAGAAGTATCTATGAAGATCTTGTGGAGCATAGCAAAGATGCTAAATGGATAGAAGATGTAAAAGAAAAAATAAGACGTTCAAAGGTACAGGATATGAAATGGGATGAAGTAACAGCCAGAGAGATTGAAACAGAGTTAAGAAAATCCTCTAATTGGAAAACTCCAGGCCCAGATGCAGTACCTAACTTCTGGTTAAAAGTACTAACATCTTTACACGAGGATTTAGCCATCAGTAAGAATTATTTATAAGCGCACCCTGAATAGAGACCAACCTGGCTAACAACAGGAAAAACTATGCTCCTACTTAAGAGGGAACCTGTAAGCTACCATAAAAATTGTAGACCAATAACTTGCCTTCCGATGACGTATAAACTATTGACAGGAAATGATGCTGACAGAGTTTATATTCATTTAGAAGAAAACTAAATTGTGGCAGTAGAACAAAAGGGTAATAAAAGAAAGTCATGTGGAACAAAGGATCATATGTTGTTAAATAAAGTCATAGTAGAGAACTGTAAAAAGGGGAAGAATCTAAATATGGCATGGATTGACTACAAAAAAGCATCTGATAGTATCTCACATTCATAGTTAAAACAGTGCTTAAAAATGTATAAGATACACCCTACATTGGCTGACTACATTACAGTGACCATAAAACAGTGCCAGATCATTTTGCAATTAAGCCATGATAATGCCAAATTATTATCCCAGAGATAAGAATTCAAAGCGGGATTTTCCAGGGTGACTGTCTGTCACCACTGCTGTTTTGCCTTGCCCTTAATCCATTAAGCTGTCTGCTTAACAGATTAGGTCAAGGCTATAATTTGCTCCTAGAAAACAACAAAGTGTAAAGACTTTTCATCCTCTCTTTGTTGATGATTTAAAACTGTATAGCTCATCAGAGGAGGAACTGGAAGCACAACTGAAAGTTGTCAAAACTTTTTCAGATGATATAAGAATGTCATTTGGTCTTGATAAATGTTGAAAAGCAACCTTTAAAGCAGGAAAACTGCAGCATTAGGAAAACGTCAGTTTGGGACAAGAATATAATATAAAAGAACTCGAGCAAGAGGGAGTGTATAAACATTTGGGAACTGGTGAAGAATCAACAATAAAACATGAACAAATGCAAATAAAACATAGTAAGGAATACTTTAGAAGACGTAAATTAATCCTGAAAACAGCGTTGACATCTAGGAATAAAATCTAAGCTATAAACCAATTTACTCTTCCTGTCCTAACTTACAGTTTTGGAATTATTGACTGGCCACAAAATGTGTTGGATAAATTAAATTGAAAAACAAGAAGGATGCTTCATGCTCATCAAATGATTTATAAAAATCAGTGCATACCAAGATTATATATTCCCTGTTCCGAAGGAGGTATGGGCCCCCTTGAAATTGATTATATGTATAGATCTGCAATCATGGAGCTCCACACATATCTGCTGACATCACAAGACCCAAACATAGTGAAAGTTTTGAAACATGAGGAGAATAAATCTAAGATGACTTCTCTGCTTAATCTAGCAGAAGCATTTCAGTGTCAAGCAGGAATGGAAATCAAACAAACCAGAAGTAGATAAAAATCAGGCAGCAACTGAATGTGCTAAAAAACAAAAGAAAGAATACAAGGTGAAGGACCTTATGAGAAGGCAAGAAATGTAGAAAATGCATAAATATAGTTGCCAATTTAGAAAACTTCTGGAACAACCTCATGTTGATTAGGAATGAATGGAGGAATGGTTAAGGAGAGGTGAATCTAAACCAAGATATGAAATGTTAATATTGGCGGCCCAAGATAGTGGGCTACATACATGTTGGTTTACAAAGTCTATTCAACATGTGGGAGAAACAGACAAATGTAGGTTTTGTAAAACAGAATTGGAAACAGTTGCACACCTTGTTGCTGGTTGTGACATACTAATGGCAGAAGGACTGTATACTGAAAGGCATACTAATGTGGCAAGGCTGTTCCATTGAGGATTGTGTAAACATTATGGTACTAAAGTGACTAAAAACACTGGAAACATGAGCCACAAAGCATCATAGAAAATGCTGAAGTTTACATCACATGGAATCATCGATTACCAACAGTTCAAAAGATAGATGCTTGAAAACTTGATATAATGGTCCATGAAAAGAAGACAAAAGTAGCACAGATCATTGAAATCACCACACCCAGCAACTACAGTGTCTTGCATACAGAGAGACACAAAGTGATAAAATAGTGGGTCTGGTTCAGTTTGCCAAAAGCACATTTCGCTGAATGTTATTTCAGCAAGACCAAATCGCTTAAAGCACATTTCACCAAATTTAATTTCACCGAAAACAGTAGTGGCAGTGTATATGCTTTTTCCCCACTGTAGTGCAATCTTGGATTTAGAATATATAGTTGGTGAGTGTGGGGGCACAGCTCCCCACCTAGCTTGTTTTAAACTATGCAGTTTGTGCTAAGAGGGTAACTAAGTACTTTTTAATCAGACTAGGTGGAAGGCTACATCCCCCCAACTATATATTCTAACTCCAGGATCGCACTACAGTGGGAAAAAGGGCATATACACTGCCACTACTATTTTTGGTGAAATGAAATTCGGTGAAATGAGTGTTTGGCGAAATGTGCTTTCGGAGATTTGGTCTTGGTGACATGAAATTCAGCGAAATGAACCAGATCCAAAATAGCAGGATCTGCAGGCTGAAATGAGATCAATGTGGAAGAAAGATATCCAGACAGATCCAGTACTAGTAGGAGCAATGGGTCTTATAAAAAAGAATCGACAGTCATATTTAAATATGTTACCAATACATTTAACCCCATACGAATTGCAGGAGGAGTTATTATTGGGCACATTGTGGGTGCTGCGAAGAGCACTTTTGGCTGACATCAAGAATTGAAACAATACCAGTTTCATGAACTTTAATCATATTTTGACTTAGGAATGGGATCCATTCCCATCATGGTATTAGAAACCCAAAAGACTTGGAGAAATTAAAAAGAGCCAGTCTTTCAGAAACAGGGTAGACTTACACTGAGAGCAATTCTTTTGGAATCCAGTCCTATATTTGCATCTGCAAATTTTGAAAAGTGACTTCTTATAGTTCTGTTGGATTTAGAATGATGACTCACTATTTAGAAATTGCTTGTAAATTTCATAATGTATTATAAAGCTTAGAGGGAAAGCTTTTGCTTGGAGGAAGGGTATATGAGCACCGAAGAACTGTAGCAGTGTTTTTTTATTTTATTTTTTGTAGTATATGAAGTTTTATTATTTATGTTTTATTGTTGTGAAAAGATTGCTTTATAATGAAGAATTTACACATGGTTGGATTAAATTCACTTAAGGAAAGAATTATAGCTTTTGACTTTGTCTAGCAGTTGACACACAAGCTGTTTAATGAGGTAATTCCTGTGGTCAAGAGTTTGAGTCCCTCAGCCTTCCTTTACTTAAGTATGTGACTCTGAGCAAGTTATCTAAGTGGACAGTGTTCCCAGGCTAAGTCTGGAAAAGGTCCACTTTTATCTGTGCTCTGTTCTGGTTAATAAATGGTTTCCATGAAAAAAGGTAAATATGTTACCACTGGATGAAGGGATTATAGAGTCTGAAGCCTAGAAAAGCTGGGCATGGTTGATTGGAAATGTATTGTGCATCACACAGTGGAATAGAATAAGATTACTGCAGCAATAAAACAAACAGACAAATTATCAAAATGGTATAATGTTTGGGTTGCTCTTTTTTATTTTGACATTCAGTAAGTGAGATGTGTAAGTCTGCATATGCAGTAAAGAGGGAAAATGGTTTTGTATATAGACTAAACTGGCAACTTCTTAATATCAGGTATTAATTATATTTTGAAATAAATTATTTTGTGTGTATGTTCTGTCATATTATGTGTGTTTTAATTTCTGCTTTCATTAAAGTTTATTAGATTAAGTGGCCTGAGCTAATAAATTCATATCTATCTAGCTATATTATATAGGGTACTTGGCCACCACAAGAAAAATACCTACACGGACCAAAACTAAACCCACCAAAGATTCGCCACCCCCCCACTTAAATATTCCAACTCCGAGATCACACTACATTGAAGAAAGGGTAAAGTTCACAAGGAAAGGATTTTGGCAGTCCGTGCTTTTGGATAACTGAAGTTTTGAAGAACTGGGATCGGGTAAGCGAGCTTTGATTAAATCTAATTTCAATTTGTCAAAGTGGATTATATATATGTATAAATGTATAGACATACAGAGCAAACCATTTATTTAAAAAAATGCAGAAACAGTTGCATAATTTTATTACTAAACCAATGTTGCTATTTTCAGGAAGGGTTTAACTGATTTGGCATTCAATGAGACCTTAGTCTCATGATCCAGATATTCTCTCTTTGTGTGTGTCCCTCCCCCCCCCCCCCAGTATTAACACTAACTGATTCTAAAAACTAAAAAAAACTAAAAGTGTGGGGGAAAGCTCAAGAACATGTCTGGCTAAAGCATTGCTCTTATGTGCCATCCTAATACTATATACATGTTTGTGTCTTTGAAACATCTATGTGTTTTTCCAAGATAAAAACATTGCTTGCTAACTACAATTGCCATTAGCATTCGCTGAAGTAAAGATGTATCACATTGCTAGTCATACAAATGTATGGATGAATGTTACAAAAAAAAGCAATACAATTCTACATGTAATAACTATATGTACCACTAGGTAGGTGGTGTAAATATGCCCTATACATAGGTAGTAGTAATCTCTTAATTCTTTTTTCTATACCTAAAGCATGGAGTATCTAGTAATCACCCAATTTTCTCTTCTCTGCCCTAAATCATCATCAATACCTTCCAATGGGTCTAATATGTCATCAACATCAATACCATTGAAAAATAAAAGAAAAAAAAAAATGTCAATAACATCTGTATGAAATTGCAGCTGGGACAATTGGCTAATCCAATTGATTGCATATATGATATATGAGGAGTATGGAGCTGCAGTACCTGATCTCAAATCATCAGTACCTCTGAGGAACCTCTGAGGATAATGAATTAGACCCTATCAACCTTTGATGGAGTTCCATCATATCTTGTATCAACTATCGAGTCACTGGGATTGTACCTAGAAACTCTGGTCACCTGTCCCTTAATGATAATGTCCTTGATAAAAGGGGGAAAAAATGTAAATGATGTGATAAGGTGATGATGTGATAAGATAATAATTTCTATAGAAGATTCCTGTGATCATCAGTGCTGGGTAATTTCTCTAACAAAGAATTTCAAAAATGTATCTTAAAAATGAGCCCTTGGTTTGACTGAACTTAAGGTAAGTGGTAGATGCATTAATTAGATGTATAAAACTCAATAATTCTTCATGAGTGCCTCTCCATAAAAAGAAAAGATCATCTACAAAGCATCATCAAAAATAAAATAGGACAACAACAGGTGGTAGGTCCTTACATGAATACTCCCATTCAGCCATAAACAGATTGGCGTAGCTATTGGCACAGGAAGTGCCCATAGCTACGCCATCCTTCTATAAGAACCTTGACAATAACCAGAAATGCTCAAACAAATGTAATTATAAAAAGGTACTAAGACATTATCTTAAGAAATGCACTAGAAAAGAAGTCAATTAACCATTACCATATTTGCTAATATGAGCAAGACATCATCAAACTGCATAAAACTTTCAGTCCCCAATGGAGTTGAAAAATACCTTCTAGAAACCTAATCAGTGCTTCAGTGCTGCAGTTCTGTTATCTCAGAGTTTTGTTCACAGTATCGCTGGGAATGTAAGCCATTTTAGTATAATGCCCCTTTCATTATGTACCTGTCCAAACACTTGTCACAGCTGGAATGACCACAATGGTTCTGACTGGAGAATCAAGGACTGAAATCATAAACCTATGCAGACTGTCCCATAGTCTTGTTCCTCCTCTCAATATCATAGAGGCTACTGACAGGCAGCATATGCCTTATGTATAGGGCTTCAGCCAGTGCTATTCTGTCACACCTATTACGCATTCACATGTCTAGCGGTATCATAAGCATAAGCTTGAGAGATCTCAGTCTCTTTTGACAAATAAATGCAACATGTTGGAGGGGGAAAGGTAATTATCACAGGGAATACTGCTGCTATGGAACCATCTTCCGCAGTAACAGAGGAATTATCTTACTCTATTCAAATGTAATTTGGAGAAATGGATGGACAACCATAAATTCATCTAAAGTTTAACATCCCTGGATAGTGGAGCCACGTAAATGTCACAGCATATCTTTCTTTGGCCTGTTTCTGGGTCATTCTTATGCAAAATATAATGGCTAAAAATTACTATGGGCATTTAACGATAGACATCTTAAGATCCCTGCAGATCAATAGCCTAATAAGTACCTATGAACCTATTTGTTGGCAGAACCATGCTGTTCTGTAGGTTGTATAAGTACATAAATCCTTATTTTATTGTTTGGGGTTCTTTTGTGTCTCTGAGTGTGTGTTTTGTCAGAGTGTTTGGCTTGCCTGTTTGATGGGTGTTAAGCATTGCCATAGAGATGTGTAAATATTTAAATAAGTGTGCATATATAAATTTAGTATTCTAGATAATAGTAAAAGACATTTCCTACAAAAGATGATTTCAGCAATTTTAATTCCTGTTTCATGGAGAAAGAGGTCTGCATATATATTAGCTATATTGATGTTTTTAGTTGGAGTTTTCCTTTCATAACAGTATATGTTTGAATAAGTTGGATGGTAAGTTATTTCAGCTAAAGGCACATCTCTATAAATAAATACTTTGATTTAGAACTAGCAGATGTGTATACTCGAGGGTTAAATATCTGTTAAATTATACTGATATAATTTATTTCCTCAAATAAAATTAAAAGTAAGACAATCAGCTGATATAGGAAGCAATTGCAATGTTAAAATGTAGTATTTTCTCTAGAAAATGAAACTTGAACTTTTATACTTTCCTTCCATTTTAAAATTCCACTCCAGTTTTCTACAGTTGTTAGTCAAGTGATAATATTTTTGTCATAAAATCTCTATCAACATGCCTAATAAACAGGCAGCTACCATTTTTCCCATCAGTGTGCCTAATAAACAGTTACCATTTTTTGAAATACCTTTATTGAATTATCACTTGTGACATAGATAAATTTATACTACATTTATATAAAAGTAATCAAACTGTATTAACAAGTTCATGTTTACAAACGTTTTACTTCACATATATTGTTACATATCATATAACCTAACCAGTATTACATAAATTATTCAATTCCTGTCCTTTTTTTTGTTAAACAAGATACATCTTTAAGCCATCACTTATGACATAAGCAATCATACATTTATATAAATGAAAACAAACCCCACTGACACAATTCTAGTTGCAAGCATTTTACATCACAAACCATACTGACACACTCCCAGTTGCAAACATTATACATCACTCATAAGCTACCCAATCATTTTCAGTCAATTATTACATAGCTCACTTAAGTCCTGCCTTCTTTTAATACCCATCATTCCCCTGTGTGTATTATTCCCACAGTTCCCATTTTTCCTGTGTAGTTTTCTACTACCCTTTTCTAAAGATCTCAATTTCAGTTGTTTTATCACTGTTTCTATATTCTCTGTTTCTATATTCCCTACTTCTAGGATAGTTGGTTTAGATTCTGATTTCCATTTTCTAGTAATTGCTTTTTTGGCAGCCAACATAATTAGACACAGCAAGGCCTTACCATGTCTAAGCAATTCCGATTCTGTATCATAGCTCAGAAAAATCATCACCCTTGTCACACAAATCTGCCCACCCAGCATCTCTGACAGTGCATGCTGCAGGGAATGCTTAAAGTCTGCCAACTCACCGCACTCAGAAAATATGTTCTCAGTTTCCTCTTTATTTCCCTTCACACCTCCAAATTTGCTGTCTATCTGAGAAAATTTTCAGTGGAGTATACATAGGGTATAAAAATATCTATGTAAACATTTCCAAGCAAAAATTCTAAATCTTCTAAATTTTGTTGCATATCTGGGAGACATACATATATTTACCCATTGTTTCCTTGTAAACTGCTTATCCAGTCTCTCTTCCAAATCCTTTCTAAACTCCTCTGATTGACTCTGACTCTTATAGTCATCATCCAGTGTTTTATATGCTCTACTAATTATTCCTTTTTTTAATAGAAGCTTCTGTTCCAGATTCTGCTAAAAACTCTACCAGTACTGGTCTTTCATTTAGGACCTCCCTATTTCTTTCTCTTTGCCTATACTCTGATATCAATCCCTGATAGGGAAAGCAATCTCTAACCTGCAGTCCAAATAAATTTTTGGCATCTTCCCATTCTATCATATTTCCCGTTCTAGTTATTTGTTCCCAAAACCTTGTTTTTTTTTGCCAGTTTTCACCATTAAATCCCAGCCCCCTCTTGCCTATTGTCTGTATCTCTAATTGCAGTCATTCACATTGGCAGACTCTCCTTTCACCATTCCCATGTTGGCTTAGATCTCAGGATACTTTCTGCTACTTTATGTGTATAATATTCTGTATGATTATTGTTATTCTCCTTGAAGGCCTGCATCCAAAATCCCACACTCTCATCTTGTTTCTTGAGCTGCCCCCTTGTTTCATCATCATTCCTTTCTACATTGAATTATAGGTTTCTGTTTGTGCTATGTATAGGATACTTAACTGTGTAGCTCTGAAATATGCCTTCAAATTGGGTAATCCCACTCGACCCTGTTCTACTGGAAGAATCAGTCTTCCCCCTCCCAGATAAAATCCTTCAGCTCTTTATTAATTGCTACCCACAACTTCTCCTCTGGTTGATAAAAATATGCCTGTTCTTTGTATAAGACAAAAGGGACTAAAAACAATTTAATGGCTTGTATCTTAGTACTGATATCCATATAGAAGCTTGCATTTTCTCAGTTTTTGAATTAACTTTTGTTTAGGGTCTTCCCACATATCCTTAGATACCACACCAGAATCATTTTTAATTCATACTTCTAAATACTTCATTTTATCATGCCTCCATTAATATGGATATTCCTGAATCAATTCATGTGTGGGTACATAATTTAAAACTATTGCCTTTGCTTTAGCTTCATTAATTTTATATCCTGAAGAGATATGAAACTGTCTCAAAATGTTCCACAGCACTATAATATCTCTTTCTGGTTTTGTTAGGTATAAAATAATATAATCTGCAAATAGAGCCAGCTTTTCTCGACTACTAATTATATGCTTTAATTTCTGAGTCCCTTATTTTCTTTGCCAGTGGTTCTAAATATAATGCAAATTAAGGAGAAAAAAGACACCCCTGCCTGGTTCCTCTGCTCAAGCAGAAATGATCACAGATGACCCCATTCACTTTAATTTTCACCTCCAATCCCTCATATATCCTCCTAATCAACCTTATAATTTCTTTCAGGAAATACAAATGCTTCTATTGCCCCCTGCACAAAGTCCCAGATTACTCTGTCAAATGCTTTCTCTGCATCAAGACACACCAACGGCAATGGTATTTTCTTACATTCTGTTTCCCTCTGGATCATCAGTGTTCTGCTAATGTTGTCAAATGTTTACCCTCCACAAACACACATTACTCCGTATCTTTCAATTTTGGCATTGCGTTTACCATTCCTCTAGCCATTATAGACATGAACACTTTATAATCATGGTTTATTATTGAAATGGGCATGTATGAAGCTGGATCTGATGGATCTTTACTCTGTATAGGTATTACAGCTACCACCTCTTTCTTCCAGAATGTTGGTACTTCTACTGTTAAAATACTATTAAGAAAAACCTTCCCAATCTTTATCAGTTTTTTTCCCTCCTTCAAAGCCTCCACAGGAATACCATCTGCTCCTGGGGACCTTCCTGTAGATTAGTTCTACATCACATTTGTTATCTCATCTTCACTTATCCTAACCGTTAGTGATTGAGCCTCATTGATTTCTATCCTTGGCATATTTAACACTTCCATAAACATTTCCATTTTTATCTTTTCTTGATTTCCATATTTCTCTACTTTATACAGACTTTCATAGAATTTCTGAAATATTTCTAATATCTCAACAGGATATCTTGTTACCTGTCTTGTTATAGGCACCCTAAGCTTGGCAACATCCCTTTCTACTTTCTGTTTTCTGAGTCGTTGTGCTAAAATTTTTTCTGCTCTAGTGTTATTATCAAAAAACAGTTGCATAACAGCAGTCATCCTAAATGAGTGTATATTATCGAGGTAATCCCTTATTTTCTGTTTAGCATTCTGCAGTTGATCCTCCTCTTCTTCTGTGAGATTCCCCCAGTTTTGCAATACTTTAACATTTATCAATCCCTCTAAATAATTTGTGTTACTTCTTAACCATAGCTCCCTTTCTTTTATTTCCATCTTATTTTTAAACTCCACCTTAATTTTATCCTACTCCCCATCTATATTTTCAGAAGTAATTTCTGTCCTCTCAAATAGCTACCCATTTCTTAAATTCCTCTCTTTTCAACAGATAAGTGGAAAAGCACCAGTGTCTCATTTTTATTTCATTACCCTGTGTATTTATTTTAGTTATTATTGGCGCATGATCTAAAATAGTTATTGGATATGTATCAAGACCTTCAGTTAAATACACATCTTCCTGTGAAATGTAAATTCTGTCTAGCATAACTCAGTTTTTATATCTTGGGGGAATAATATGTAAATTCACTCTGAACTCCTATTACTGAATTCCTATCTTCCATGTGAAATATTTTCATAAATTTCTTCAAAAATCTACCTTCCTTTGTTATACTTTCCCTTCTGGGCCCCCAGCACATCTTCATTGCTGCAATTCAAATTCCAGCCCCTACGTATAAGTAATATCCTTGCTGAAAACTGATTATTTCTCCCAGAGTTTTCTTAAGCTCCATTGTAGCAGTTTTAGTTGGAATATAAATACATGCCAGTGTTATCTTCCGCCATTGTCAGTAGCCCCTAAGCACTACAAATCTGCCAATATTATATTTTTTATCCTCTTGTATCACTATTGGAGCTCCGCTTGCAATTAATATAAGTACTCTTCTTTTTCTTTGTCTAAGGTATTCCACTGAATAACCATCCTGAAAATCTTTCTTTATCAAATTCACATGTTCAGTTCTTTCCAAGTGTATCTCCCATAACATAACTATTTGTACTCTACATTTTTTTAATATACTGTAGTTTACTCTTCTTTCTTTTTTGTATTTATCTGTGAGATCATTAACATGTAAAGATATTACAGAAAACAGCATTGTATTAAAAAGCTATTATTCCCACCTTTTATGTATAACACCTTTTGTTAAATCTCTAGTTCCACATTTTGTGTTACATGTAAACACTGTTTGGCAGGTTGAACTTTTATATAGTTTTATCATATCTGTTTGAGCCTATGTCACATCTTACAAAACTTTTTTTTGTTTTATTGAAAGCCATAATAAACAATACCCCACTAAAATCTATTAATTTAATACTAACATACAAAACTTTGTACATCTTCAGATATTGAAGTTTTATGTTCTTAATAGGAGCAAATTTCCCAAACTGACAGACACACTCATAGACTTGAATAAACCTAAAAAAATGGTTATCCATACTAAGACGCATAGTGCAGCCTGTGCTTCTACAATGTGCTAATTGGTTTTGTCTTATCTTTATAGCACTCCCAGCTGGGAAAACCCCTGAATGTTTTCAGGGAACATTATCTCCTAGCCAGTTTCTCTTTTCTTTTTTTTTCCCCAGGCAATCACTCTCCACTAGGCTGCAACCAATTTTTATTTATCAGATTGACTCAATGGAGACATGAGAGCCAGGCAGCCAATTTTTCATTATCAGACTGTCTCCATGGAGGCATGTGAACCAGACAGTCAATGTCTCTCTATAAGATTGTTTTCATGTAGATATGAGGACCAAATACAGAACTGCTACTAATCATGCATCCATTTGCTAGAAAAAAAAAACTTATAGTATTCAATATTCTTTTTCATTTACTTGCTTTATTTTTATTTTATATTTATGAACCTATGAACCTATGAACCTCTAAATTTGTTGACCGGGCTAGTCTAGCTGGATACTTGTCCATTTTCAGTAGAGGCCCGGGGAGAAAAGCTCCAAGCATAAGTAAATTACAAAATACAATAATTAAAAAAAATGACTAGATTCAAATACATTAGAGAGCAAAAATGTTTGGAAGAAAAATAAAAATTGTTTCTATGCACAATAGTACAGAGTCTTTGCATAGGTTTAAGAAACAATCAAGTACAAAGTCTTTGCGTAGGTTTAAGATACAATCAAGTACAAGTTTACACAATATTTTAAAATTATCATTCATTAAGTCAAAGAAGGAGAAAGAAAAAAGGCAGGAAAACACAAGCACAAGTATAAAGTTAGCTTATATTGATTAATGCTGCAGAGGGGCCGTAGCCCAGGAGGAAGGGGTATAGCAAGAAGAGAAATAAGAAGAAAAGTATGATTCAGTCAGGCTTAGAGCAGGGACAAAGCCAATGTATTTTTAGATGTTCTTTGAGATGTTTCTTGAAGAATGGTATAGATGAGAGAGATGCGAGTGTTCTAGGAAGCTTGTTCCAGATTCTGCTCACAACATTGGTAAAAAGTGAGTCCCCAGCTTTATTATTAGATTTAATATTGGAAATTAGTAGCTTATTAGCTGAGCGTAGTGTTGTAAGATTTTTATATGGGGAGATCAGGTTAGAGAGGATAGGGGTATTATTTGGGTGATAAAGAATTTTTTGTGTGATCACAAGTTGATTATATAGTAGTTGGTTTTGTAGTTCTGACCATCCAAGTTGTTTAAGGTTGAGACAGTGGTGTGTTCTAAAAGGGGAGCCAGTGGCAAATCTGACTATATCATTATAGCTAGTTTCAAGCTTGCTAAGGTTGTGCTTTGATAGATTGGTATATATGGCAGAAGCATAGAATAGGGTAGAAGTGAGATGAGTCTGGGCAATGGTGATTCTAGCTAGCGGTGTGAGGAAGGGTTTGATTCTATACAGGGAGCCTAGTTTTTTATTGACAGATTTTATAGTATTATTGATATGATCATCATAGCTGAGGTTATGATCTATGGTTATGCCCAGGAGATGTGTAGTAGTATCAGGGGAAATACTAGTTCCATTATTAGAGGTAATTGTGAAGTGGATTTGTGGTGACTTTTGGGTGGGAGTAAAAAGTAATAATTTTGTTTTTTTTAGGGGGGTTAAGGAGGAGGCAATCATGGGTGAACCAATTTTCAACAGAGTTGAATACAGTTTGAGTAAGGGTTAGCAGTGCAGATTAAAGTAGAGTCATCAGTGTATTGTATACAGGTAGCTTGAGGAAAAACAGTATAGAGATCATTAATAAAAATGGAAAAAAGAAGAGGGCCTAGGATAGAGCCTTTCTCTTAAAACTTGTTACTAAATCAATCTAAGGACCTTAATCCAGTCATTTGCCTATGCAAGAATGAGAAAAAATACATTATTATTTCTTTTGTTATGCTCTTTTAATCAGGCTTTTTTTACATTGCATTGTATACACTTCTTAAAACTTAACAAAGAGAAAGAAAGGAAAAAAACAACAGCAGCACCTATTTACAATCCCCATTACACTTAAAAATAACTGAGAAAATGTTACTTTATAGCATGAAAAGAAAACCATACACCACAGAAATAGTACTATTAAGAAAAATATTTTTGTACTTAGTTAACTTTCTCTCCTCTCCATCTTTGCAAACCATTTATCCAAACATTAATAACATGAAGTAGGATATGTACTTTAGAGTCCTCCACAAGTCCAACAAATTCTTTAAAAGTGCAATATTTCCAGATTTTCTTGTTCTGTCATATGTCAAAAATATAATCATTGCATTGTAATCCCACATTAAGTTATTGGTTTTATTACTGTTCATCTCCATCTCCCAAATCCTGTTTCTGCTTCATTTCCAATGTACTCTCAATTCTTCTAGTCAACTCTCATGCTCCCTTCCTTCTCTCTCTTACATTTTCCATTGAAACATTAGAAACAGGTATTGTCCCGTTCGATTCTCAGCTAGAGCGTCTTCTGTGTGGAGGCATACATGAATGGGGCGTGCCTTTGTTGAAGGTTGTGCATCAGGGCTGGTAAACTGGTACGTAAAAGTCTACTACCAATCATTAGTGGACCGGAGTTCCACTGTGGTGACCCCTAACCGGGAAAAGCCGAAAGACACAAACAAACATAGTTTCTCTCTCTCTCTCTCTCTCTCTGGTCTTTATTACCAGAAGAACAAGAAACAGAATCTCCTTCTGTTTCACAGCTCACTTTTCTCGGACAAGCTTTTATATTTCCTGTTTAACATGTACTTCATCAAAAAATTATTTTGTCTGTCTAGGGAAGAATATCTTGAAGACAGCTTGAGATAGCAGTTTGAATCTCAAACCTGTTTCTCAACATTCCCTGAATAGTGGAATGAATTTACTCCTCTTCTGCCTGGTGTACAATGAGTAATCATTCTCCCCAAACACTCTGCTGTCTCCCACTTTTAGTATTTTGTCCTTCTGCCACATTTTTATCAGAATTAGCTCCTTCTGCTTGTAGGATTGCATCTTTTGCATTAAAGGTCTAGGTTGCTTTTTCACAGCCAGGTTTGGAGCAAACACATGATGTGCCCTTTCAACTAAGAGCTCCTACTGTGGAATACAAGTCCAGTTGCTTATTTGTGTTTTCATAAAATGAATGCAGTCTGTTCCTTACAGCTTCTCTGGTATAGCTGAAAATCTCAGGTTTTCCCTGTGTGCTCTGTTCTCTAATTCTATTATTTTTTTTAAACATCTCTTCCTGAGCAGTCTCATATTCAGCCAAATTTTATTTAATTCCATCCTCTGAATTTTGCAGTTTTATCACCTCATCTAAATATCTGTTTAAGGTTTCTTCCATTTTTTTTCCAGACTTTTGTTGTTTGTGTTGATATACACCATCAGTGTTTCATTTATTTTAACCAGGTCTGTGTGCAGATGTTGTATATCTTCCTGTAGGTTACTGGAAGTCATGTCTGGAGGTTGCATTCTTTTTTGCTGAACACCTGCACAACTTTCTCCAGTCAGTGTTTCTCCCTCACTTTTTTGTAGTTGATTTTTTCCAGGTGATCTGTATTTCGTTTTCCCTTACATATAGGCAGTACACTTACTAACCAGTTACTGAAATGTAGCCATAAACACAGAAGACTACTGGCTTTCTTTGTTGAATTTCTGTTTTCACATTAGGAGAGCTAGAGTTAAGATGTTACTCAATGTGCAGCCATATTTGAAGTCCCTAGTATACAGCTACTATTGAGATTAATTGTGCATTTCAGTTGACATGTCATAGCAGCAGATTGGAGAGATATACACGTGTGCTATATCTTTAAGGTTAGCATATGCGTTCAAATCACTTATGCTTTAATTTAAAATAAGATACTGTATTCATCAAACAATATCAGATGACATTAGATGTTTTACCTTATGACACACAATCTAATTTTCAGATGTTAGACCCTTGCCTTATGGCCCATGATGTTATGATTTTTTTTATATTTATCTTGCACTGTAGAAGGGCTACAGCTGTTGATTTTATTTCATCTTGCCCTGACTCGTTGCTTTTTCTTCTTTATCAATCTTGCTAATTAACTAACTGCTGCCTCTGGCTATTGTTCCAGTCCCATTCTTTTCCTAAAATGGAGAAAGTCTAGGGTAACAGAGGCAAATCTTTCTATATTCTAGTACCCAAAAAGGGTCACTTAAGCAGTCTAACACTACCTTATCCTGCTGAAGACAAGGCTATATTATATACTTCAGTGGCTGGATATATGCAGTTTTACACACTCATGACACAAGGTTAACATTCCTGACTGTACATAACTATCTAGTGGCACACTCAAGTGTCCTTAGGGAGATCACTGATATCACATGCAAAGTACTATCATATCACCTCAACAGAGGCAATTTGCATTTCAAAATCACCACTTCCACCCTCTAAACAGGGTGGTGCCTGAGCTGATATGCATTCCTGTATCACTGATTGTATAGGCAGTCACCCTAACCATCTACCCATATGTTTGTTTCTCATCGGTCCTATAGAATTCTTTAAAATGCGTTTTAGAAATCTTCTGAAAATGGGATCTTTGCAGATTGTGGACCAAAATGCATAATTCAATCCCCCACTTTTGTTTTTTTCTGTGGAACATATATGCCTCACTATTTATCTGGATGTTGCACCTGCTAAATCCTTGCTAAATTACATAATCAACCTTGAGATGACTGTACAACAAAAACATAAATACTTCAGTTCTAGCAAAATGCAAGCATTTATCTTTCTCAACTGTATAAAGCAAATTCTGGCAGTGAAAATTACATTTTTAAAATGTAATGCATAGGTTCATAGGTTTACAAGTGTGTACTAGGCTAATGGCCCTGGAGCCTTTACAAGCCTAGCCCATAGGGTTACCCTGCAATTGTGCTACCCGACCTTAGTTCCTAGCGCATCTGGATAAAAAAGCTATGAAATCACTTCACTGGTCACCCACAAGTAAAAAATAAAGTCTGTTTTATTAAGCGCTTTTCGTCTCTCCTTATAGGGAGACTTCTTCAGATAACAGACATGTACAAATGCAAAGTTTAAATAAAAAAGTCATCAATCATGTGACACTTAACACACACCTCCATTTAAAGACACCCTTCCCTATGAGATCCACATATTATTTATTAACTGTAACAATTATTTCAATATTTTACAAGTGATGCCTTAAATATACTCTTACTAAAATATTTAGCCTAAAATTCAAAATCACCATTATTTATTTCATGTATAGTTTTATTTTTAATGTCTATTCTGATGAAAATTAAAATATTAAAATAATTTATTAAAATATTAAAATAATTTATCCTGACCCATTCTGTCCACATGACAGCACCTTACAACCAGAGGGTATAGGCTCACTTATACCTTTCATGAGCCTACCTCTCTAGATTTTTCAATTTAAGAATACACGGGATAGAACAGACTTCATTCAATCCTGAAAAAAGGCAGGAGTCTGTACAAAACTGCCACCTCAATTCAAGTTTCTCTAACATTAATGAATCGGGACCACCTCTTCCATTTAGTTCCTAGTGCATATGTCGAGTAGAGCGACTGAAGTGATCCCCGGGGTGAATTTTCTATTTCCCATCTACTCATCAAGATTTATCTTGAAGAGGGCCAGTAAGGTGCTCTGCTTGACATGTATGGGAAGTCTATTCCATAGCATGGGCAGTCTCTGGGTTATGAACCTGTCCCTCCTGTGCCTCCAGCATGTTCTGTTGATTGTGGTAATGAGGTTGAGGTCTCTGGAGCATGTGGTACGGAGGGATTGGGATTTCTTTAGATGTAGCATTTCTAACAGAGCTGGGTCAGACATGGCTTTCTAATTTAAGCAGAGATCCCCTCTAAGTAGGCGATATGAGACAGAGAATAGTTGGAGTTTTTTTGAGTCTGTCCATATAGGACACATGTTTAAGGCCTAGGATCCTCTTTGTGAGGTACTTTTGTGGCCTCTCCAGTTGTTGGTGCCTAGTGAGGTACATGCTAAATGGGACATTGTACTCAATGACTGGCCTAATGAGGGAAGAATAGAGGGAGACAATGACCTCTTTCTTCCTGGCTGCAAAACCCTTAGTAATGAGATGTGCCACATAGAAGGACTTTCTGACCACAGTGGCAATGTGATGGTCAAAAGAGAGGTTGCTGTCAACTTGTGTTCCCAGATCTCTAATAATGCCTTCTGTGTTCAGTGTACTACCATCAATGTGGTAATTCAAGGGATATGTTTTTTTGGCATTGAACTTAAGACCATGGTTCTGACACCAGTCGTTGGTGTCATTGAGGCCTTTCTGTAGGATGTCAACATCACTTGGGGAGTTAATAATAGTTCCCAACTTGCAATCGTCTGAAAAATTTGTCAGCCAGAGTCCCTTCATGTTGGCCTGGACTTCAAAGAAGTAGATACCAAACAGAAGAGGACCCATGACCGAACCCTGTGGGACTCCACTCATGACTGGTTGGCAGTCTGACTTTGAGTCAGCTACTTTCACACTGTGGGTTCTATCTGTGAACCAGTTTGCAACCCACCTAGTGATATAGGGGTTGCTGCCTAGCTTAATGAGTTTTTCTATGATTTCTGAGTGGGGAATGGTATCAAAGGCCTTGGCCAGATCAAGGTAGGCTGTAAGAACTACCTTGCCTTCATCCACAGCTCTGGTGACTGACTCAAAGAAGTCGACCAAGTTGAGCAGGCATGATCTACCCTTCACAAAACCAAACTGTGTAGGATCCAGAGTTTGGAGATTCCCTATATCCTTGTTTATTAGGTCCATGATGATGTGTTCCATAGCTTTGCATATCAGACTCATCAGTCTAATTGAGCGATAATTCCTGGGGTCTGTAGTCGCTCCTCCTTTGTGGAGAGGGATGACTGTAGCAGTGCACTATTCGGTAGGGACAAAGCCTGAGGTGAGGCTGTGATTGAACAGGACACACAGGTGAGGTGCCAGTTCACTCTGTAGTTCATGTAGAACACAGCCAGGGATATTGTCAGGTCCCATAGAAGCTGTATTCTTGGCCTTGGACAGTGCTGTTTTAACTTTTGCAGCAGCAAGTAATACTGGGTGCCTGGCAATCTACTGGTATTGTGATTGGTCCTTTGGGGGGGAGGGGTAAAGTTAGCACCTAATCTATCGGCCAGTATATTGGCAATATCTGTTGGCTCGGTATAAGAGGTAACACTGTGCAGTAGATCAGAGCAAATCTGGGTATTGCTGTGGGATTCTTTATATAACTATAGAAGGCCTTGTGGTTGTCTTTACTATCTGCTGCAATTCTCTTTACATAGCTAGTTTTAGAGGATTTGATGAGGGGTCTCAACCTTTTCTTGAAGCTGATAAGGAAGTTTTTCCAGTCTTGGGACTTCGCCTTATTCCACATCAGTTTCCTCCTTTTTTTGTAGAGTTTGTTTATGGCAGGGGACCACCAGATTGGCTTCCTTTTTTTTTTGAGGAGAGCGTCTTGGTTCTATTGGGTATGGTGAAATCCATGCATTTGTGTACGTATTCGTACAGTGCATTGGTGTATGATTCGGCGGTCATGCAACTATTCTCCATTTGCATGGGTACCATGAAGTTAGCCACCTCTGATTTTAGGAGCCCAAAGTTAGCTTTGAAGAGGTATTTCATGGTAGTTACCTTTGTGGGGGGGATGTGGATTTCCAAGGTGATTAATTTATGGTCAGATCTAACCAGGGAGGAGTTTACTATTGGTATAGAGCAGTGGTCACCCATGTTAGTAATGACCAGGTCAAGGATGTTGCCACCTCTAGTGGGGGTAAGAACGAGTTGGTCCAGAGCATTGGAATTAATGAATTTCAAAAAGCATTGGGGAAGTGTATTGGTACATGAGTAGTTTTCCCAGTTAATGGAGGGGTAGTTGAAGTCGCCCAGTATGAGAGTGTTAGGTTGGACCCTAATATTCCCCAGGGTGCTTAGGAACTTGGAGTGTGAGCCTTGGGACATGGTTGGGGACCTATAGCAGGCTACGACCTGAATCGCCATCTTACCCAATGTTAGCTGCACCTAAAGTATCTCAGATGCATTATGTTGGGCTACCTGATTTGAGTGCCTGTGTTTTATGAAATTGTTTGTGCATTCTTTGCAGATGTCCTAAAAACAAGAGTGCATTTTTCAACAATCAGTCAGCATTACAGATAGATTTCTGGTGCACTTGAAAGGAATATTCTGTCACTTTCCATGTTTGATTTCAAGACAGTCGCTAATGATGTGAATTCACTGCTGGGAGAGACAATGTTTTGATAGTGCAAGGCTTTATTGATAAGAACACCATATGATGAGTTGGACTACTGTATAAATCTGCATGAGGTTTATAATGATTTGTCATGATGATGTCAGTTAGAAGGGGCTGTAAAATTAAAACTTTCAGCATTATCATATCTTTGATTACTTCTCTATAATGTTAAAAGTATCATTTAATCCCCTTAGAAATATACATTTGAGGCATTTCATTAACATGGAATTTGATCCTGAAAAATGCTGTATCAAGCAAAGAATGGAACAGATAACAAGGGAGAACTTTGTGTTTGGTATACAATACGTTTTAACTTGCTGACTGGCAATGTTCTGCCTATAATTATCCCACTGATTTCTATTTATCTTTTGACTTTTAATGGTAATTTATTTTATTGGAGTAAAATAAATAAATGCAAGATTGGCACCTAACATTGTTTGCATTTTTCTTAGACACACTCATGACATAACAGTCTAATTAATTACATTTAAGTGTATTGTTTACTGAACTAAAACTTATATAAACTTGATAGATCAAGGATGACTTTTACACTAATGAATTCCAGAGGGGTTTTTATTTCCTTTTTTTTTTCCTTTTATTTGTCAGTAGCACTAAGAACCTTCTGGAGACTGACATGCATACATAATGCAAGCATGGCTTGAGGTGTGTCTTGCAAGATTAAAAATAAACATCTCTGTGGCTATTATAGGCAGATACAGTGAGTGGTGTGTAGATATTCATTTATTTCTGCAAAAATATGGAGAAGCACTGAGTGTAAGAGAGAGAGGCAGGCAGACTAGAAGTTTTAATCTTTAATTTCATCAGCAATTCATACTGAAACTATTGCAGCAGGGGTTTTCAGTGGTGACCTACATAGCAGATGGTTACATTTCTTGGTAAGCGTGCCCACAGCTCAAAGAAATGATATGCCGCAGATATTAATAATTTTGATTATTCAGCTAGTTTATGGTGGGCTAGAAAGGCAATATTTTCTAGTTCTCGTGTTTTTTCAAGGGTCTTTTAATGGCTATGCAAAAAAACAAAAACAAAATAAAGTTATGACATTTAGATGTACAGTCTGAAAGGAGAATTCTTGTTTAAACATGGTTCACTTACTTATCCTTATCAGTACATTTACTTACTTAATATATAATGGGAAATTAAGATGAAGTCATTGTTAGTTTACCAATTTATTTATGGAATAATTGATAAAGAAAAATGTAATAGCACTGGCAATAGAAATATATTTCAAGTGTATGTTTTAAAAGCAGCATCAGGATTCATAACTAGAATTTGTGCTAATATCTTCAGTCTGTTTAATCAGAATGAATCTTCCAGTTTATATTTGATTTTCCAGCTGCTAAGCATAATAGTTAAAAAGAGGCTAAAGCAATAAAAACTGCATGTAATTAATCTACTAATTTATTTTACCATCATAAATCAATTTTTGGTTATATTAAAACTCCATATTCTACAGTTTATTTTTTAATGGGTGCAGTCAGTGTCTTTGAGGGAGTATTGTACCATGGACATATTCCCTGCAGTTGGAAGCATCTATATTGTCTGTTTAATTCAAATTTATACAGTCAATATTTTGCACTAAACTGAGAGGTAAGAACCACAAAAGATGTAACACATTTGATATATAGAGCCACAATGCCCTTTTCAAAATAGCAAAATAATGTATTTGTGTGTTTTATTTTGCTCTTAAAGTGCCTTCCTCAGTTTTTATTTTGTTTTTCACAACTGTAACGTGCCTCAGCATCATGGTTGCAACTAGGTTCATAAATCAAGTTGTCAAACATATAACCTACTAGCCTTCATGAAGCTATAGAATTGTTTCACAAGTTAATACACATACTGATGTACATTAATGTGTGTGAAAAAAAAAAAAATATATATATATATATATATATATATATATATATACATGTGTGTGTGTATGTGTGTGTTTATGCATATATGCAAAACTTCCAAATGTAAAAATCAGAGCAAAGAATGTCAAAAACTATATTACAAATGCTCATGAGTATAATCTCACAGCATGAAAAAGTTAAACATTCTTTTTGCAGGGGACATGCCCCCTTAAACCCACACCCACTGCTAACTATAGTTACTAACTCAATGATTGTGAAATCTGCATGGAAGGGGCACCCCCAGGAATTGCCAGTCTCATGCACTTACTGACCATCCGTTTTTGTTTGGCAAAGTGTGTTAACCAAACAGATGTCCACATATGAGTGTTTGCTTGTTTGACAGGGATTTGGGTGTGTAAAGAGTTTGAATGGATTTCTTTTGATTGCATTTTATTTTGACACCTGGAAGTTCAAGATTTGCATTGTCTGTAAGTGGTTTGGGATGACAGCATTCGTGTTTATGTGTTTGAGTAAGATTTAGGGCTAGGTAAGGTGATATATTTTGTAACATATTTATGTCAATATTTACTGTGTTTCTGTGTTAGGGTTAGAGTGGGCTATGTAAGGGAATAAAAAAGTGGTGTGTGTGTGTGTGTGTGTGTGTGTGTATGCATGCATGTTTTGGGGTTGTATATGAGTGAGTTTATTAATGGCAATTTAATTTCTTTAATTTTTTGAGTTTCTTTGCAGGTTTTTTGTGTGTGTGTGTGTGTGTGTGTGTGTGTATGTATGTGTGTGTGTGTCCACGAGCGTTTGCATGTTAGATATAGAATAAGGATTAGGTTAGAGTATAGATATAGTGTTCTACATATTTGATGGTATGCGTGTTTGTGTCCATGTGTCTTATTTTTTGGTATTATTAGAGAAAGAGGTTTTCATAACTTAATATGTAGGGCTAGGATTAAGGGCTTCCCTGAGCCTTAATCCTAATCTTTCACATAAAATCCATTTGATATCTTTACACAGTTGAATATACTGTTGAGCAAACTTCAGTTTGACATAGTGTCCAAAACATGTATCTCTCCCCCTCTCTCTCTCTTTATAGATATATATATATATATATATATTTATTTATTTATTGTATTTATTTATTTAATATTTGTTTACCAGGAAAGTCCAACTTGGAACAAAGCCAATTTTCAGCAGACGCCCAGGGAGAAATGCTCCAGACGTATGTTTTTGAAAATTGGGAGGACACTCAAGCACCCAGAGGAAACCCACACAAATACAGGGAGGACATGCAGACTCCACACAGAAGGAATTCCAGCTGAGAATTGAACTGGAGAATCTCTTGCTGTGAGGCAACAATACTACCACTGCGCGATATATATATATATATATATATATATATATATATATATATATGGATCTACTTCATTACAACGACAGCCCACTTCATCGAAACCCGAAACAATGAGACCACATCAACAAAACCCCACAACAACGAAACCCAAAACCATGAAACACCAACACAAACATCCAAATGCACACATACACATACAACCCCAAAGTACCTAACACACAATACTACAATACCCACATCCCCACTTCTTTATTATTCAAACTTCGAGATCGCACAAACAGACACACAAGGCACTCACACCCACACATTACATTCTCAAACAAACACACACCACACTCACAACACACACTTACACACACCACTACCCCTCAAACAGACACTTACACATACATACTTATGGGCATTGGAACACCAGAAGTGCTAAACACAGTCCGGTAATGTCGAGATTTTAATTTTCACGCTTCTGGGGTTTCGATGTTCTACAGTGTCGAATATCTGGTCCTGATCTTCCAGGTTTCGTTCATATGAACTTTCGTTTATATGAAGGGAACCCATATATTTATATATATATATATATATATATATATATATATAAGGTTTCTCCTTCAAACCATTGAATGTTTAAAACATCGAAGTTCAGATCATCGAGACCAGAACATCGAGTTTGAAAACATCAAAGGTTTGAAGGGGAAGAAAAAGGTAAGTGTAGGTGGGAGAATGTATGTGTTTTTGCAGGGCACCAATGTGCCCTGCATACTGTGTGTGTCTATGTGCCATCTGTGTGATGGCACTACAGATAGGGTATGGCAAATCTCCCATTTAGTGCTTCTGCATATAGCGCTAAACAGGAGATTTCCCTTTACTCCACTGTAGTGCGGTCTCGGAGTTGGAATATTAAAGTAAGGGGGGTGTAGGGGGCGCAGCCCCCCACATGAGTGGTGCTGGAAGGTAAAGCCCCCCTGCATACAATTGTTAAAATTTATTTATTTTTTTTGGTTACACTTGTAACCTTTGATGTTTCAGAATTCGATGTTCTGGTCTTGATGATCAGAATTTCAATGTTTTGAAATTTTGATGGTTAGAAGTGGAACCATATATAAGTGTACTGAATCAAAACATCTAAATGTCAACGTTGACCAGAAACATGCTACTAAACATGTGCAGAGAGCTTCAGTGCATGCAAAATTAAAACTAAACATAATTTTTTGCAGGGGGAAGCCTCCCTTTTAGTTATATATACTAACTCTGAGAGTACACAATATTGGGGAATGGGCATATTTCACAACCCTAACAACTATGCAATCTTGCACACCTATTAACTATCTCTGTAACAACTGTACAATCTCGCACACCTATTAACTATCTCTGTAACAACTGTGCAATCTCACACAGCTATTAACTATCTCTGTAGTCAACCAGATTTTGTCTGTTAAACAGATGTTGTCCAAATAGGGATTCAACAAAATTCAGCTCCTCTATATATTTATATAGGTAGGTAGATAGATCAATAGATAAATAGATATGCACTATGCAGACATATGTACATATGGGTCTACTTTAGTAGATTGACATTTCACTTACATAACTTTCACATCACAGAGATGAAAGGACCAACAAACCCAGAATACCCACATATGGAACACGACTTTCCACTCGAGGTAAGTAACCGCTTGGCCATCCTGCTGAACTTTGCCCCTTACCCCTGCGGGGTATATATCGGAGTTGGTATATTTATTTGGGGGGGGTGTGAGGGCAAAGCCCCCCACATGGGCAAGTTTAGTTTTGTTTGGTTTATTTTTTTTTTTTCGGGATGGCCAAGCGATTACTTACCTCAAGTGGTAAGTCAGTGTTCCAGATGTCAGTCTTCTGGGTTTGTCTGTCCTTTCATCTCGGTGATGTGAAAGTTAGGTAAGTGGAATGTCTGTGTAGTGAAGTAGATTTGCACATACATAGACCAGACTTATTTTATGGATGTTAATAACACATCTTCTGATTTAATGAATTGCATATTCCTCAAGCTTGAAAGGTATTCTGTAACTTATTGGTCGTGTTTTTTTTTATTGCCCATACCAATATTATTATTTTTTTATAGTAGTTTCTCCAGTGTAGTGTTAGCTTCCCCAGGCAGAAGTCATCTGTGTGTAACCTGTCAAAAAAATAAAATAGTATATCAGTTCTTGAACGTTTTTTAAATAGTTCAGTTTTCCCACCATAGTTTTTTTCCAGTAAGAAATCATTGACCCTTTTCAAGGTAATGCCAGTGGCATGCTTATAGGTTACAGAATATGGCAACATATTCAGTAATAGTTGAGATGATTGTGGCATAAATTAATGTAATAACTGATTTCCCTGGAGTGGCTAGACATGTTCTTTAGGATTGGATGGGCTGCACAATATTGTTCTCTGACATACATAGGTGCACAGTGGTGAACAATTCAATTGATTGCTATCATTATTCATAGATCTTTTATGATTTTGCCATTTTTGTGCTCTAACAATTTTTTTATCACAATTTATAGCCTTTTGGGAAGTCTCATGATTCTGCATTTATTGATGTTAAACATTAGGTCATTACTATTCCACCAGGTATATAATTTTGTAAAGCATCTTAAAAAAAATTGGCTTTTTTATTAAATTAAAAATGTTATCCTATTTGCAGTCATCTAGAGCATATTCTACACTTTTATATCCGAGAAGAATAGTCTGAAAAGACATGTCCAAATACACAGCCACACTGGATGTTATTAGTAACACCTATCATAATAGAAAGGTAACTCCCTGGCCTGAATTGTTGCACCCTGTTGCTTATCTATTATTTCGCCCACTTTATTAAGTTTGTAGTGACATTTAACATCTCTACATTTTAAGCAGGATGGCTTGAATCAGTTCTTGGCTATAGAACCTTCTTTGTGGAGTCTGTGAGCTTTTGCAAGAAGTTCCAATTTCCTCCTACATTCTAAAGACGTGTCTTAGTTCAACTGGTATTTCTTTAAATTGGTTGTGGGCATCTGGCATGTGTGATTGAGTTTATATGTACATCCTGCAGTGGGTGTCTGTGTCATATGTGCATCCTGCTGTGTCTGTGTCATATGTGACTGACTGTATTTGTGCATCCTGCAGTGTGTGTCTATATCATATGTGACTGAAGGCATATGTTCATATGTGCATCCTGCAGTGTGCGTTTGTGTCACATGCGACTGAGTGCATATGTGCATCCTGCAGTGTGTGTGTCTGTGTCATATGCGACTGAGTGCATATTGCAGTGTGTGTCTGTGTCATATGCAACTGACTGCATATGCGCACCCTGCAATGTATATCTGTGTCATGTGACTGAGTGCATATGTATATCCTGCCGTGTATGTCTGTGTCATATGTGACTGAGTTCATATGCGCGTCCTGCACTGTGTGTCTGTGTCATATGTGACTGACTGTATATGTGCACCCTGCAATGTATATCTGTGTCATATGTGACTGAGTGCATATATGCATCCTGTAGTATGCGTCTGTGCCTTATCTGTAGACTGCATATATGCATCCTGCAGTGTGGGTCTGTGTCATATGACTTAGTGCAAATGTGCATCCTGCAGTGCGTGTCTGTGTCATATGTGACTGCTAGCATATGTTCATACGTGCATCCTGCAGTAGGCTGTTGTCCCATTCAGGATTAGCTGATTTGCCTTGTAATCAGTAAATCCTGGGAAAGGCTCTAGCTCATCTGTGACATAGAAATGTCTTAAGTTGGTAATCAGAAAATCAGTGACTTGTTCAGATATTGCCTTCTGTGAAATAGTTTTGAATGCCTTAGAGAATGAAAAAATAAGCACTGTGTGTTATTTTTATCAAAATATGCTAGTGTATTTTAAAGAAAGATTAAGTATTCCCTTAACAAACTCATGATGTTATATACTGTATATAATAGAGATAAGTACACACACTTACGCAAACACACACACACACACACACACACACACACACACACACACACACACGCACACACACACACACACATGCACACACCACTCCCAAGTATTCCCATACAGTCACATACCAGCTTCCAATCACTGACACTCACAAAAGCACACACCCATACACCTGCTGATAAACTCCAAGAAATATAAACACACACACACACACACACACATCCATGTAGCTTCATTCATGCTCCTATAGGCATGCTCACACGTCTAAATACATATGCACAACAACATGTCTCCCATCCACATGTCTTCTCTGACCTTACCTGCACCACAAGTATTCCTGCAGAAGTAAAGGTGGACCATTTTCTTTTTATAGTGGTCACATTTTCCTACTAGAATAAAACTTTACAAAGCTGAGGTATTCTCTGAAATTTTCAGTTGAACAAATTAAGAGTCATGGACATTTCTGGGGGGGACAGCACATGGCTGATTAGCATTAATTAACTGGACTGGACTGTTATATTAACATACATCTCTGTCCATGAGACTGCCAACTGTGCTGAGGCCCCATTCAAGGGGAACGTGACAGCAATGAAGCAGTCTCTATATATGAGGGACTTAGTGCCACGTAAACACCTTTTGAGCTAAGTCCAACGAAACACAAGAAAACAAACTGCAAAATCCCAAAGAATAAGGCACCATGCCTGCAACAACAAATTCATTTATTGTAAAGCACTTTTCGTCCAAACCAAATAGTCAAACTTCATCAGATACGAGTACTTCATTCACAAGAAACAGTTTAAATAACCCTCTGATAGAAGACAAGGAATTAGTAGTGAAATTTGGCCCTTCTCTTATATTTATTTTGAGAAGAGCTACCAATTTTAAAAATCTACTCGAACGAAACACTAAGTACAATTTAATTTATGCAGGAATGAAGCAATGTGGGAATTGCCATTACTGTAGGTACATGGACATGGGCCCTCACAACAATAGTAAACAATAATAAGATAACCTGTAGAAGGAAACACAGCTGTAACTCTATGATGGTGGTTTATTTAGCCACATGTCAGTTGTGTGAATCATTCTACACAGGCAAAACAGAAAGAAGGCTTAAGGATATGAACATGTATATAGTATCAGTAGGCAAAAATGGAAAATGCTTTGGCAAAGCATGTCTTTATGAATCCTGAACACACATTTAAATTTTGAGTTATAGATCAGGTGGCACAGAATCCCAGGGGAGGCCCCATCCAGTTAGAACTTGAAAGACTAGAACTTATTTGGCAAATTCAATTAAATGCCTACAACCACCCAGGATGCAATGATATGTGTTCCCTAATGTTTTTTTTGAAATTGAAAAATCTAATGAGATAGTATTGGGGACCTTTACCCTAAATATACATTTACATTTTTTAAGTTTTTTTCTCATACTCACTGTTCTGTTAAATTGTTGGACAGAAGTCTAACATATTTTTGTTTTAATTAGTGTAATTTGTGGATTTTAGAAATATTAACATGGTCATTTTAAATATATGCTATTTCTTAATTAGATGTGACTAGCACTTTAAATTTTTAGCTGGGATGTCATCTGACTTAATGAGCTAAAATGTCATGTGACTTACTGAGAGGGTTATTTAAACTGTTTCTTGAGAATGAAGTACTTGCATCTGATGAAGTTTGACTATTTGGTGTGGACGAAATGCGCTTTATAATAAATTAATTTGTTGTTCCAGCCGTGGTGCCTTATTCTTTGGGATTTTAACTTTTGAGCTAAGGCCCTCTCATGTACTAAGCCTTTTTGAATCCCAGTGTATGTTTTTATATAAACCTGGTCTCATCGATGTCACCACGTCTTGTATATTCTTAACCACCAGGATTAATCGGAAAAATGGTAGAGACAGATTAGTGCTCTATTGTGAATAATAAAATAAAAAGTAAGTAAATAAATACAGATTTGTTTTTATAACAGAAACTCTGATAGTTAAGTAATACATTGTTTTGCTGTATACATGATTAATTTGGTTTACTATGACTTAAGTGAACTGCAGTAACACGGGTGGAAGGCGGGAATATCGAAAATGTTGAATACATATTTCTGTGTTTCCCATTTTCGACATTACGGTCTTCCGCTGTTTTGAAATGCAACATTATCTTTTGATGTTGCAACTGTTCAGCCCAACCCCTTTTGAATAAACCATAGTAAACCGATTAATTTGTTTCAGTTTTTTTTTTATTACATACCTGCTTATTTCTGAGTTTTCCATATATGTCCATGAATGCAGAAGTTAATTGAATCATAGAACTCGTTAACAGTATCTGGAAAAGATTTATTTTTTGTCATTGAGGACAGTATTCCACTATGTTTTCACAGGATAGACAAATGATTTATTTATGAATGAAAAAAGATATTACCTTTAGGTTAAAAATAATGATATAATGGACATACTTGCAATATGATGAGGATAGGTTTGTTAAGCAGTTTTTCTTACTTTTCTTACAATCACAGCTTTTCAGACCTCTTGCAACAATGTTTTATTAGCCAAAGGTGAAATTCATTTTTTTTGTTTCTTTTTACCCCCCCCCCACACACACACACACACACACACACACACACACACACACACACACACACACACAGTATTGCAGTCCTGAGAGTTGAGTATATAAAAGATAGGATGTAGGGAATCAAGTTACCCTGTGCTTGCCTCCCTAGAAAAAAAAAACACTTTTTCCTCTTGTTGTGGCATTGTCAGTTTCATTTCTTGATAATAGAACGTTATTGATGTATGTGACTGATTGCAGAGTGTGTGGATGGAACACAGGGAAAGTCATTGCCCTTCCTGGATGTATTCTTTATAAAACTAAAGCATATTTATCTCATGTTAAATGATTTAGCCAACATTCCTATGAGTACTGTATTTACACTGATTTTCACATCCTGGAGTTTCATCTGCAAATTGTCATGCTCTGTATAACACATATATGGTGTAAGGAGTTATTATTTTAATTTCTTGTGACATTAATTATTGCATGAACAATTTCAGGGACTCCTTATTACAGAAGTGTTATTGAAAACTTCAGGCTGTGCAAACAATTTAATTAAGGACAGAAAATTTCATATTTCCTGGTGTACAACCCCCCCCACCACCAACCTGAAGTCTGTCCCATTCAATCACACGCTACTTATATGCTCTCCAAGATGTCTGTACCTCAGAACAGAGCGAATATTTTGATGATCTGCCACCTACTTGGTAGTTCTAATAGGTTCATAGGCTTATACTAGGCTAATGACCATGAGGGTCATGGTTTTTACAAGCCTAACTCTGCAACCCAGCCCAGGTTTGTCCCAAAGTTCCTTGGATGCATATATTGTGGGGTATGTTAGTAAAGAGACAGCAGAAGGTTATGTGTGTGTGTGGGAGTGTATGTTAGTTGGGTTTCTTATGCCAAGGACGCCCATTTTTAGTTTAGAGCTGAAAGCATTACTATGAATTTGTAGTCCGCATTTTGGATCTTTAAACCATGTTTTAGTAAGTGTGTAGAAATCATTGTTCTTCAAGCATAGAAAGGCTTTAGCAATGACTTATTTAAAGGTTGAGACTACCATTTTACAAAACCAGTTTTACCTCTTTTTTTAAATCTTTTGTATGCTTTGCTTTTGTTTTCTTTTGAAGGTACGTGTTCATGATCAATACATGTCCTCTTCAGGAAAGGAGGTGAAGTCCACTGGGTTATATAACCCATTCCACAAAGGCCATGACTCAATTACCTGTTTAGGGACACCATACATTTAGCCTCTGACCGAATGCTGAAATAGTTTGCCTTGATATTCAGACACCATATGAGGTGATGGAAGAATTTTAATGAGCATAAGAGTTTTTCTCATACTTGCTAGGATGCTTGATAACCCTAGAATGTTGCATTACATATTCATGATGGAAAAGAGCTTCTTAGATTGCTCACATCAGTGTGAGCAATACCCATGTTATAATTATATTAAATATTTTCTAACCTACTTCAGGCATCCCTAATTTTGGATTCATCTAGGCACAATGCTCTCAAAGACTCCTTTCAAAAACCAGGGAGATGTGTTATCTGTTTTATGCACAGAGGGACTGACCAATTACAAGGATAGTTTTGAGGTTACCAGGTTGCACTTTTTGCCTTTTAGGTTTTCCGATCTGGCTTGTTTCAGTTTGTAAGGACAGATGTTTTGTTGTTATGGAGTCCTCTTTCATCCATGATATAGTGATTCGGTATGCATGATTTACTGTAATCAGATGGTACAAGTAATAAAGATTCCCAAAGTCTCTTCATATGTAGGTGTGTGTGTGTGTGTGTGTGTGTGTGTGTGTGTGTGTGTGTGTGTGTGTGTGTGTGTGTGTGTGTGCGCGTGTGTGTGTGTCTTCTCACATTGTACGATACAGTAAATAAACAGAAAAAAAAACATACACAGTCTCTAGGCATACTCCTCGCCAGCTTAGTGATAGAAGCATTTAAGTGATATCTGCCACCCCAAGCAAAGTGTGTTCCTTGTAAAAGTATATTTTCAACTGACTTCTGCACAGGTGCTTGACTGAGAAGTGGGTGAGGTTCCAGGTTCACAGCAGTTATTCAACCTGTTTTCTGATGGTTCTTTTCTCTTTTATTGCACAGCTATGGATATGGGGTATAAAAATAGAATAGGTTATGAGACTAAAACGTAGCTTCTGCAAAATTGGCAAGCAAAGAACAAAGGTAGCACAAGAAGCATTCTAGTAACAATAGTTATAAATCCCCCCTGAAAAAGAAATTGTGTGTGTATACATATATATATATATATATATATATATATATATGCGCTTAATGAAACAAACACAAAATTCATATTAAGAAAGAGCAACCTGCTTGAAAGTTTTGTCATCTTTTATTAAATATATTTTTGGTTTTGTAACCATTGTTCCTGAAGTAGTTTGCTGTGCTTTGCTCTTTTATTTCATGTGAGGGTATGGTTATTTAATTTTCGTTGTCATGTTAAAGCTTTGACCAGTTACGTTCATCTATTTGGAGCTTCAAGCAGTAGTTACTTGGGGCCAGGTAGTAGGAGGCCGTCGAACAGTTATTAGCAGTACAGCAACCTATATGCATAAGCTTCCCAATGATTTAACTTGTTTTGCACACTACCTTTATTTTAGATATGAGCCCAAAGACAAAAAAATGAGCAAACAAGTACAAGCAATATAATGTATAGTTTTTGCTTTACTAGTTATGTTATACCTTAACTGTATATATCAAAGCTAGCAATGACTTATAGTATAAAATACATCTATTTAATGCCTCTTAAGATATTTATACTACCATTTATGATTTATTTTAATTGAGGAGACTTGGTTTGACCTATCTGTTGTTATGTCAAATGTTCAGTAAAAATGATACTGGTCTGAATATTTTGAAATTTATTTTATTTTATTTATTTTATTTTTTTATTTTACATTTGTTTACTGGGATAATCCGAATGGATACATGTCCATTTTCAGTGGAGGCCCGGGGAGATAAGCTCCACATAGACAAACTTACATAGATTACACAGAAGTTAGCAAACCATTATTAAAACAAAGTGACTATATATAATGGGTTAGTAGTGTTCCCTAGTAGGGACTCACAGTTCTCATGGACAGACACAATTAAAAGTAAGAGACATCAGACTGGAAGCAGAGCTTGGTACATGGGCATAGCCAATTCACTTTGAGATACTGTTTGAGGGGTTTTTTTTAAGAGACTTTTGGAGGATTGTAGGGTTATATAGTTTGGCAACGGATTCCAGGTTTTGCCAATGAAATTGGCAAATAGGGATTCACCAGCAGAGTTATTAGCTTTGTGGGTTTGGTCCAGTAGTTTATCGGCTGATCATAGGGATCTCAGGTTGCTATATGGCTTAATAGTATTTTTAAGTGAGGGGGTATCCTCAGGGTGGTACAAAATTTTGTGCGCTATTAAGAGTTGAATGAATTGAATTAAGCTGGGCAGTTCTAGCCACTCTAGTTGTTTAAGGTTCTGGCAGTGGTGGGTTCTATAGGTGGAGCCATTGGCGAATCTGGCAATATGATTGTAGCTATGGGACAGCTTACCTAGTTCGGATTTGTTGAGGTTTGAGAGTATAGGCGAGGCATATAAAAGAGTAGAGAGTAGGTGTGATCAGGCGATTGCAGTCCTAGCTAGTGGGGTTAAAAATGTCTTGTTTCTATACAGTGATCCAAGCTTCTTATTGATGGTCTGTATGGTTTTGTTGACCTGTAGGTCAGATTTGAGATTATTGTCTATGATAACTCCTAGCAGTTTGGTGTGATGATCTGGGGAAATAGTGGTACCATTGCTAGATGTGACAGAGAATGAAAGTGTGGTAGATCTACTAGTGGGGGAGAAGAGTAGAAGTTTATTTTTATTGGAGTTCAGAAGTAGGCGTTGGTTGGTGAGCCAGTTCTCGAGAGTGTTAAATGTATTTTGGGTTAAGATTTGCAGTTCGGATGGGGAGGTGGCTGAGCAGATCGAGTGGAATCATCTGCATATTGAATGCAGGTAGCTTTAGGGATAGCAGTGTGAAGGTTGTTGATAAAACTTAGATAAGAGTAGTGGACCTAGTATGGACCCTTGAGGGACACCAAGTGTGAG
Organism: Protopterus annectens; assembly: GCF_019279795.1. Lineage (NCBI taxonomy): Eukaryota > Metazoa > Chordata > Ceratodontiformes > Protopteridae > Protopterus > Protopterus annectens. The sequence continues at coordinate 659,754,260 of NC_056743.1, read as the reverse complement.
AGGTAGCTGGCTGGAGAGTTTGCCCTGCCATAGTACCGCCTGTTGTCTACCAGTCAGATAGCATTGGAACCACTGGATAGCAGGCTTGTTGAGGGAAATAGATTTTAGTGAAAGAATGAGAAGTTCATGGTTGACCATGTCAAAGGCTTTTGATAGGTCAAGAAAGAGGGCAGAGGTTAGCCTATTGTCATTCATGTTTTGGTTTATGGCATTAGTTAATGAAAGGAGGGCTGAGGTGGTGCTGTGGTATGGCCTGAAACCATGCTGGGAGTTGGATAGTAAGTTATTCTGTGTAAGGTATTGCATTAGTTGCTTGTGTACACATTTCTCCATTATTCTGGCTAGTGGGGAAAATATGGCAATGGGTCTATAGTTGGATATGTCTGAGGAGCTACCATCTTTATGGAATTCTGGAATTCCACTTAATTTATGGGAATTTCAAGATCGTATTGTATGTTATTTTTTTTCTAATTTTATTTTTGTAAACCTTTATATGATATTGTGTTTCATTACTAGCTATGCCACATATATGGAACGTATTTGTTTTTTAAAAATATGTATGCTTTGGGTTTTTGAAATGTTGATTCATCTTGCATAATACAGCCACATAAAAATGTCATAAGATTCAGATGTCGGGGTATTTCATAGAATAATGAAGCATTCTGGGTAAAAAAATAATTTCTTAAGAATGATTGGTATATTTAAAAAACTATTTTGAAGTGTCAAATATATTCATTTTCAAATGAGGCATTGTAACTGCGGCATCTGGTTAGCAATACATCTTTACAGGAGTATCTTTCTTCTGTGGTTACAGCCCTCATAGGACTAAGTGTGTTATTTCAAGTCAAAGATGTTATGTCTAGGTAGGTGAACACAGGAGAGTAGTGTCTCAGAGGGTACACTTTTTTTTATTTTAACACTTTCACCCTATGGAAATCACCACTGAGTACATCAGAAACATTTGTAATTAATTTCCAGTGATTTATATATACTTCATATATATGTGATTGAGAAGTCGTCAGCTGACCAAAATGTAAACAAATCCAAGAGTGTTATAAAATTGTCATTAAAAGCACACAAAAATATATTAGAAATACAACTACAACATAGTAATGCACTTATTCAAAAACATATTGTATAATTCAAAAATAATATTGCAACTTTGCAGTTCTCAGGCATTTAGTTTTGGTGAATTAGTAAAATCCAAAAGGAGCTACCAAACTAATTATTTGTAATCAAGCCATTAACCCCATGGACAATTTCTTACCTTCACAGGAACCTTTTCTAAAATAAATAAACAAATTAAATAAATACTTTAAAAAAAGTTCCCAAGTCGATAAATTTCAGTGAAGTGCATTTCCAGTGTCATTTCCTTTCATCACACAAGTGTTTCTTTATTATTTTACTTGATTGTAGAGGAAATTTACTTCACCCTGTCTTGATGTCAGAGGAGGGAGGTGGGAGCTCTAAGAAAATCAGAAGTTGCAACCCCTGTCACTAAAACAGAACACAAAATATCTGATATTCACAAGTGTAATAGCATATGAATAGTTTAGTCTGGAGGTGTATACTGTAAGAAGTAACTGCCAACACCATATATTTATTATTAAACGTTTTACAAACTGGCACTTTAAGTGAAGAAATAACACTGACTTTGAGGACCTGCAGTGTCCGAGAGCAAATGAGCAAGATTGAAACTGAAGCATATGAAGAGGAAGATGTAGCCCAAGATGGCTGACAGCTGAATGGGGGTGATCCAAGTTTAAGTTAAAGGAATTTGAGTTCAATAAAAATTTGGTTGATCACTGAAACACATTTGTCAGAGATATTGATAGACAGTAGGCCAATAGATGACTTCAGCAATGTCTAGATGGATAACTAAAGGGATCAGGAATTGGAAGGGAATTAACAAGTCCACAGGGGGTAACTACAACTTGTAGCCATATTAAATATTAATAGATCTTCTTTTTCTTATATTTTTTATGTTAAGATTTATATGGAAACCAGAATAGGAATGATTATAACTGTCAAAATGTTCTAATTGGATTTTGCAGCAAATGCAATGTAAGAATGTAGTTGGAAATTACCACCTTACCATATCCAGTAACAAATTACATATTTTTCAGTAAAAGGCATGCTATTTTTAATTAAAAGGGGGCCATTATGTTTTTTTTTTTCTTTGAACTTATATCCCTCTTTTATTATATTCTAAAAAACTAAACACATAATGCCTCAGTACCAAAATTAATATCCAGGCAACTGCGACAACTGTTGCAACAGGAGACTTCTGAAAAATGGGTTGTTGTTAACTGAGTCTTGAAGATGAAAATTAATGCACATGATGCTGTGGAACTCATAAACACAGTATAAATTATTTTTAAAGGATATGAATTTTTTGTAGACAATGAAATAAAAATCTCATGGAGTCAAAAATTGCTCCTTTATGAGACACATTGCCCATCACAGCATTTCTTGTGTAGAAAGCAGATGTTAATGTGTGTTTTGTTTTCTTTTTCAGAGAGGTCCCTCCCAGTTGCAGCATTTCTTGTGCAGAAATCAGATGTTTATATGTGTTTTAGTTTGTTTTTAAGAGTAGTCTGTCCAGGTTTATTAGTAGTACCCTACCTCTCCTGACTTCCTGCCTGGCTATTGTCATGTGTTTCATTTGTACTCCTTTAAATTGTGATGATGTTTTTTTTGGAATGTATTAGCACTGAGGAAGGGTTATTACCCAAAAGCATTGCATTCTTTCTGTTGTCAGTAAATAGTTTGGCGTTTCTAAGTTGGAGTTATTTGTGTCCTATTTATTGGTTCATCTCTGGCTTTGTTTTGCCACTGGAAATCCTTTTGTGATTTATTAAGTAATCTTAGCTTGATATGAGTGTGAAAAAGGAATGTATACAGTTTCATCCATGTAGGACTTATATGTCAAAACAAACAAATTTCATATTAAAATGCATTCAGTATAGGACAACTGTAATAAACAAAGAGGGTCACCAAGGATCACAAATAATACACATGGAAAAATACTGGCATTCATGGCAGATTAAATGTGAAGAAAAGCTGACTAAATTCTTACTAAAACAGATTTTATGTTTGCTAAGTAAACTGAATGACTTCAAAAACAGAGAAAGGAAAAATAATCTAAGGATTTATGGAGTACCTGAAAATAGAAGGGAACAAAAACAACATTGTGGCTAACTTCTTAAATGTGAAAGAGGCATCACCTTATAGTACAAAGAGAGCACACTGTTTATTTCTGAAACTAGCATAAAACCAGGATATCCTCCAATGCCTAAGTGTGTAAACTTTATTTCTTACATTGGTAAAGAGCTTAAAGCAGCTTTGGTAAATTCTTACTTTAGAAGCTAGATGCAATCTAAGAATAAAAAGACTTAAAAATACACAGGAAAGAGAGATGAATAAAACATTAAAAAATATATATAACATTAAAACTTACATTCAGATCATGGGAACAATTAATTTGGAGTTATGATATCCTTCAGCCTTTCTGGACATCCTTTTGGAATTGGCTAAAGCATTTTGGATAGTCTGTATTATTAGAACGGCAGGTAGCATGAATAAAAGTGGCCTCCATATCTGTCTATAATAGACTCTCAAGATTAAATAATAATTTGACCCCCAGAGAAGGCAGTAAGAATAATACCTCCTATGCTGCATTCTTCTGCCTTTTGTCCATTTATCATTTTGAATATTGACTCTGCATTACCCCTGCATCTTTTTTGTAAGGTGAATATCAAATTATTACCCAAGTGAGTTGTGCTGTTCTTTAGGTACATTCTTTTCTCTTCTCTTTCCTTTTGTCTTTATACTTAAGCTTCTTACCTGTAATTATATACATGCTAACAACCTGAAAATACTGTCAATAATTTCAGGGGATGGTAGGATGGTTCACATAGTTTATATTTTCATTAGGTGGTACATTATTTTGTCTAAAATTTATAACAATAAAGATCAACAAATTAAGGGTTATATGGGTTAAACTCTGGAAATTCTTGATATCAGAAGTGGCTGTAAATAACTAAATAATACAAGCCTCATATCCAATATCCTACAAGACTAAACATATTTGTATTACATGAAACAAAAGTTTTCAACACAGATCAGCTTTTCCTTTCATCTACAAAGAAAAAAATCTAAAAGATAATGGAGACAAGGAAAAAGTGACAACTGGAAGGATGTAGCTACACCAAAGAAGAATAAAAGCAGCTCTAAGCAGCTGCTGTCCCTGGTGTTGTGAGCTCCCATTGTCTGTACATCATGACTACATAGTGGGTCCAGTTTGTTCCCCTCCCCATGCTTAAGAGTGCGGACACTCCAAACATATAAACGTAAGAAAACTTTTGGACTAATAGTTGATCACCTCCACAGCTTCTCTGCTTCTATCCAGGTGCTTACAGTAGCTATTTTCAACTATGCTGCACTGAATTGTGTCTTTTAATCCTTTCAGTAGCACTAGCTACTGCACTGTTAAGCATACGGGTACTTGTAGTGTTTTGGTTGCTCTCTGCATCAGTACTGACAGCTGCACTGTATCCTTCCTATGACTTCCAAGTTATTCTTACATTTTTCTCTCTTCCCCTGCCATAGTGTTTAAACTAGGCTGCATATAAGCTTATATTAACTCCCCCTCCTCATATTGTTAGTAACACTCCTCCTTCCTTGTTAAAAGTATATCTAGTAAAGTATCTCCCTGGTACAAAATCTCCTAATTTCTGCTTGCTTCTTTTGACTTCTGTATTTCTCCTAATTTCTGCCTGTTCCTTTTGACTATAGGACTCAGTAATACTTTACTTACCTATCCTTCTGTTCCCACTCAGGCACTACATCGCATCTGAAATCCCTCTAATTATAACTTCTGTTAAGCCCTTTGAATTATTCTATTGGTTAATTACACCATAGGGCTCCACTGATGGTTTTTGCATAAGTTCAGCATACATTGGTTCTGCCCACTCCATTTGCCCTTCGGGCTCACTCTGCTCCCCTCACCTGCCCCCCAGTACTTCCACATTTATCACTCACTCCTCCCACTCCATTATTCATCCAATCACGCACCACCTCTCTCACACACTCACATACCTAACTTAAAGTGATTAACTCCATCAATACAATGTCTATCACTGACACATTTCCTTAACTTAATACTGCCAATTGTACTCCTTAGCAACCTTACTTACCTTACACAACTGCCTTATAACTCTTACACCATTCCACTACACTATATCTCTAACTACCAAAATACTACATCATCCTCCTTCTCCTCTATAACCCATGACCTCTATCCAACAAACATAACCCTCTTATATAAACCCAAAGTACTACCTGTCATACCTTCTTCTAACTTGCCATACCATCCGTTCCCCTAACAAATACTCTACCTATCTCCTCTCAAATTCCCCCTCCACATTAGACTTTATCACCCTCATACTAGAACAAATCTCCCTGTCTCTTTCTGGCAACATTCACCCCAATCCCAGGCCCACCAACCCCCGATCTATCTCCTCTCCCCCTACATCAACCCCTCACACCCACAAGATCATTTGCATTAACACAATTAACTCCCAAAGTCTCCATAATAAAATTCCTAACCTACATGCCTGGCTTACCCGCAACCACCCAGACATAGTTGCCATCTCAGACTTGTCTGAAACCACACATAAAAGATAATGAAATCATGCAACCTGGCTTCCGTATGATTCGTAATGAAAGGCCCAACAAAAAAGTTGGTGGCGTAGCCATAATCTACTCTTCCTCCTACTCAGTTACCCCATACAATACTCCCACTCCAAAATTTGCCATCTCTAAATTAACCATAGCTCTTTTAAAATTGACCAAACACAAGTCCATATGCATAGCTGTTCTTTACATCCCTTGAGGTAATAACATCCCAATACTAGAAGACATTCTTTCCTGGTTTTCCTCCAATGTTAAAAACAAAACCTTCATCCTAGGTGATGTAAAGATTAACTGGGCCAGCATTAACTCTCAATTCCCACCCAAACAATCAACTTCTTTAACTTCACCCAGTTAATTAACTTCCCCACCAGTCTAAACAAAGATGCAACCTCCGGCTCCATCATTGACTGGATCGTAGTGCCTCATCCAAATCTAATCTCAAATTCATAAACCCTTCCTGACCCCCTCAGCAACCATTTACCAGCCTTTGCTGACTGGTACTCCTCCCCCCTTCATAAACAACATCACTACATTCAAACCTGAAACTTATCCAACTTCAACCCTCAGACATTTTCAGACTGCCTAAAACTAATTGACTAGACACCTTTAAGAACTCTGTCCCTTGACAACACCATCAACTACTTTAATGAAACTTTTCTTTACCTACTCAATAATCTTGCTCCTCTCAGGAGCAAAAGATTTAAAGCTATAACTTGTCCCTGGCTATCTAAGGAAACTAAACAGATCATGCTTCTAAGAGACAAAAAGTGGAAACAATACCAAAGAAATAAACAACCTAATACCCTACTAGAATTTAAACAACTCCGCAACTCCATAAAAAAGTAATAACCAGAGACCGCAAAACATATTACTCTAAGCTTCAATCTGAACATACTAACAACCCTAGAAAATTCTGGAATACTACCACCTCCCTCCTTCACCCTGGCAGTAAAGACAACCCATGCCCAAACCCTAACTGCTCTGATCAAGAAAAAGCCATTCTATTTAACTCCTTCTTTGTGAAATGTATAGCCAAACTTACTGCCAGCTTCCCCAGCTCCCCTCCAATATCATTCCCCCAATACCTTCCCTTTTTATCACAAAACACATACCCCTTCCTTCAGTCTCAATCCTGTGTCCACACACATAATAAAAAAACTTCTCCTTTGACTGAAACCATGCTCCAATGCACCAGATAATTTACCTGCATTCTTCCTCAAACTATCTTCCAGCTGCATAGCCTTTACTGTTTCCATCATAAAAAATAGGTCCATCCAAGAATCCTATGTTCCCTCACTTTGGAGAAAAGCATTTATCATCCCACTCCATAAGGGTGTTAAAAACACTGGCACCCACGGCCAGCCTTAGGCATAGGCGAACTAGGCGACCGCCTAGGGCGCTGTACAGGCTGGCTTTGAAAAGGGTGCAATTTTTATCTATTTATCTATTTATTTTAGTTAGCATAACTTTTTATCTCTTCTCAGCACCCTGTTCAAGGGCGCCTGAACCATTGGGAGAGGGGGAGGGTGAGTGCCCTCCCACTTACAGTTGCAGATTGGCCAGGAGGTTTTAACATCACAGCATGCGTGATACAAGAGTCTTCTCCTTTATGTGTGTATCATGATGCTAACGTGGATTTAAATACGTTCTAAAGTTCCGCGAGGAATTTAAGCCAGCAGTTATTTTAAGCGATGAGTTAAATCCATGTGTTTGCATGTGGCCGTTTGGTTTAGAAAGAAGGTAAGTGTGTGTGTGTGCGTGTGTGTGTGTGTGTGTGTGTGTGTGTGTGTGTGTGTGTGTGTGTGTGTGTGTATAACTTAAATCGTTTGTTTGTGTATGAGAGAGAATATGTGTGCGTGTGTAATTTAAATCATTTGGGTACTTTCCCGTTAACGGGGCAGCAGTCGTCCGCAACATAAATGTTGCCGCGAAATGTACAGGTCAAACTTCCTTTTTTTTTCTTGTAGATTTGTTTCTGTGTTTTTGCATTAACTGGTCAAGGGAACCTGGATTATTTATTACAGGTTGAATTAGGGGAATGAGAAGCAATAACCGTTGTTTCTACAGACTACGGGTTGTATCATACCATTGGGTATAGTAGATGGCAGTGAAAAGAAAGGATATAATGGTGTCTGAGCATGCGTATTCATGTGATGTTTTTGTAAACAAAAAGTGGGAACTTTTATTTAACTTGGTTTATGTTTAGCTAGATATTCTGGACACATTCATGTATTTAATGGTTTGTTTAACTTTGTAATAAAGTGAAGAAATGAAGTAAAACAAAAATCACACAATGATACAACTTTACGGATGAAATTCTGTGTTGATAGATGGCGAGTAATCTTACTTTGCACTTATCGGAGACTGAAGCAGTGTCGTTTGTGTATGCGTGTGTGTTTGTGTCAGAGCATGAAGTGATCGAAAATATTGTTTTTGAGTGTTAGGGATAATACGATTTGTTTTGTGTAAAGGGTTTGTTCTTTATTTGTATAGCATTAAATGCCTTTTTATTATTGCAGAATAACATATGCTTGTATGTGTGTAGATTGTTTGAATATATGAGGCATGACTCAATCTTTACAATCTCCAGTCTTTATTCTTATTTTTTTTTTGGTTTGAACTGTTCATTTGTCATAACAGACATTTCAGAATATAGCATAGGACAGCTTTGCTTATCCTGTTTGAACTTATGTATGCTAGTGTGACTCCCAAAACTGTTTATTAGGTTTAAAGTGCTTTCATAACAGCTCCCAGCATACACACAGTCAGACAAAATATGATAGATTGCTTTACATTTTGTGGTTTTACTACCAAAAAATAACAGTTGCAGACCCAAATGCCTCACTCATCTCTACCTCATTATAAAAAAAAAGTTCATCAATGTATGTATATATATATATATATATATATATATATATATATATATATATATATATATATATAGAGGGAGAGAGAGGTATATACGATGTTACAATAAGTGTAGGTCATACACCTTTATTGTCTCTAGCGCTTCAGCTAAGAAGGTACAAAAGCCTTTGAAAAACAGCAACATGTGTTGAAAATGTCAACTACAAAGGGAGATAAAGGGTTTTGAGAAATAGGAAAATAGGGTGAAAATGGGAACATGTAAGTAGGATGAAATGTGCAGGAAGTTTGACCTGTACATTTTATGGTAACATTTATATTTGCAGACGACTACTGCCCCGTTAACGGAAAAGTGCCATCATTTGTTTGTGTATGAGAGAGAACTCTCTGCATCACTTACAATTCTGATTTGGACTTATGTTTTTTTATTAGCCAACTGATTTAGGACTCTCTAAGATTTTTTTTTTTTTTTGAGTCTACTTTCTCCTCCCACCTTCTGGCTTATGGAGGCCTTTCTTTGCAAGGTATTTGCAGGCTACCTGTAGGTCCCAGCTACTTTATTGGTGTATTTATCTGTTCCTAACTGGTAGATGAAACACTGAAATGTAAAATTGTTTGCCAGTAACAGACTATTCATTATTAAAAAATCTCTTTAATGTAGAATTATTCGGAGGACCTTTACTTCTGCAGAGATTGTGCTTATTGACTTGTGGACTGTAATGACAGAACTTTGAGTGGCCTTTTATAGGTTCATAGATTAGTACTAAGCTAACTGCCCTTGTGAGCCATTTTAAGCCTAGCCAATTATCCCTTGTAAGACTCAAACCCTGCACTTTGTGTTTGTAAGGCAAACACCATAACCAAGAGGCCACACTCCCATCCCCTCTTTATGGTTAAAATTTTTTAAAATGGGCAGGTTTGTCATTACTGGGTCATGCATTTTGTTTTATTGCTTACTGGAAAAATGTTCAAAACTACAAATTTAAAAAACACACTAACAAGTGGTGCTTTATTATACAAGGAATGTAATTTAATACAATCAGGAAGTTGAATCAAAGAACACATACATGTATGCATGGCCCTAAAAATGTGTGCAAGGAGGCCATTTTGAAAATAGCCCAAAGGTAAACTTAAGCCTCCACTGGCCAAATGCATTTTTTATGAATGTGGATTTTCATGCCGTTTCAATGGCAGAGAAGTTTATTGCTCATGCTAAGTCTGTTTTCATTGTGAGACTGTATTGTTTAGCAAATGTCTATCTGTGTTTGTGCTATTCAAACTTAAGCTACTGTGCACAGGGAGGAGGGAGATTGCTATTCTACTTTCACTGAGCTGTAAGGTTCACTCGCCTACCCCAAAGTAAATTAAAATGTTTAGATTAACTTAAGCAGCTCTTTGAAATAGGGCATATGAGCTTCAATTTTCTGAGGACATGATTTTTATACTAAAATATATGTGAAGAGGCAACTGATAAAGCAGGTTTATTAAAGGAAAATTACACTGTCCTTCACTTTCAGTTTAACTGAATCACAAGGTAGCTTTTCTTCATATGCATTTAAATGAAGGAAATGGCTGGAGTGGCTTTCCTGGGGAGTGACCGACCTGTGGGTGTGGCTTATAGGGGTGTTTCATGAGCATGGTATGGGTGGGGCTTAAGGGGCGCTAGAGTACCACTTCACCTAGGGCACCAGTTCAGCTAAGGCCGGCCCTGCTGGCACCACTAATTTCCATCCTTTTGCCATACTTTCCCCACTCTCAAAAGTCCTGGAAAAATGTATTCACACAACTGATACCTTATGTAACATAAAACAACCTCCTAACCCCCACACAACATGGATTGCATCTTGGCCACAGTGCCATTTCTGCACTCCTCTCCTTCCTTGAGTCCATTAACCATGCTCGTGACTCTGTCAAAGTCATATCAACCCAGTTCCTAGACCTTTCCAAAGCCTTTGACACCATCTCCCACCCTATACTGCTATCACAACTCTCCTCCCTCAATTTCTCCTCTTCCACCATAGCTTGGTTCACCAGCTACCTTTCCAAAATCAACAAGCTTTTAAATGGAAACATTCTACCTCTTCCTTTCTATACAGCCCTAATGGGGTACCCCAAAATTCTGTCCTTGGCCCCTTACTTTTCAATATATTCATCAACAACTTTCATCACTCCTTCTCCAATTCTATACTAATCCAGTATGCAGATGATTCAACAGTCATCTGCTCAGCTTTCTCAAATACTGAAACCTGGATGCAAAACAAACACCTACCTTTTAATACTAATAAAACCAAATAAATGATTTTTTCCCCATCTAAACATTCCCCCATTGATAAAAACTCCTTCAAGATCATAAGCCACACTGCCACCCCCATTGAAATTGTCCCTCACACCAAACTGCTTGGCGTCATTATTGACAAACATCTAAAATTCAATATCCACATCCAAACCAACATAAACAAAAAAAAAACAAAACAAAAATTAGGATTCCTATATAGGCATAATAGTTATCTCACCCCCTCCACCAGAAAGACCTTTGCCTCCACATACCTTCTCCCCTCCCTAATGTATGGCACTCCTTTGTTCTCAAATCTTCAGCGCAGTGTTGAAACTAAATTAGAAGCCTGGTACAATAAAATCTGCAAATCCGCCACCAACTCTAGGAACTCACCCCATCACTGCATCTCCCTCCACTCACTGCAATGGCTCGAGTTTCCCAACTATCTGAACCTCCTTAAACTCACTATGGCCTGTAAGCTCGTATTTAACCCATCCTCCTGCCCCTCTCTCTCCACCTCCTTAACCCTCTATATTCCTAATTGCTCACTTAGGTCACAAAATCAGAACATGTTCGAAATCGACAAACCTTTACAGCCACCTGGGCATTCTCTGCTATCCTGCTCCTTAGCTAAACTATTAAACTCTCTTCCTCCCTCCATTACAAATACTCATAATCACTCTAACTTTAAATCTCTCCTCCATTCCTATCTATCTCCTCCAGGTGGGAATGCCCTTATTCCTTCCCCACGTAGGACCCTCCTATATCAAAACCCACCTTCTACCTCTGTGCATCATCTCTGCACTCACATGATTTGCCCTCCTACTCCTCCTTAACCTCCAGACTTTATTAATAGTTTATTTTCAACAGTTTCTCATCCTCAAATGTAATTCACTGTTAGTGACCCTTAGGCTGTACTGTTGTTAGACTTTTACTACTATTATTGTGGGATGTAAATTTTCAATTGTAATACACTGTTAATAACTCTTAGACTGTACATTTGCTAGATTTTGTTGTTATTGTTGTAGAATGTAGAGTTTGTTTTACTGTAGAAGTCTGCATAAAGCTGTATGACTTCTTTACTTTGTATCTGTATATGCTAATATGTTTGTCATTGTTACTAGAGCATTTCTCCCCGGGCCTCCATTGAAAATGGGCTTTTTTTAGGCCCATTGGACTTCCCCGGTCAACAAAATGAAATAAATAAATAAATAAAAGCAAATAACTGTACATGAAGTAAGAAAAGTAGCTTGCAAAGAATTTGCACGTTCCCATGTAACCCATGTGGATGTGTTTTAAATGAATGTCTACTAAAGGCTTTCAAAACAAAATTGAAAATAAAAAGGAAGAAATATGCTCTTTTGATTTGTCCAAGAAGCTTGTATCAAAAAAGTCAGTCAGTATATTAATATTTATTTTAAATTTAAATGGCATAAAAGTGTGAAGTAAAAGTTTGGTGACAACCTTGTATGTTATTATTCATATAGTATGTAGCAATTTGTTTTATATTTGTTTTCTCCAGGGTATAAGGATTTCAGAAACTAAGGGAAAATGTAGTTCATGCAACTAAGGGAAAATGTAGTTCATGCAAACTTTACTTTATATATATGACAATGCTTGAATTTATCATATTTAATGGTTATGTACTCATACTGTTTTCAGTGACATTATTTTAATTCCTTTCAGTCAAATTTCATGCCCTGCAAGGTCATGCAACACACAGCTTTTCCAGGGAAGAGGCCTACAAGAGGCCTAGTCAGATTAGTTTTCTTCCTGTTTGCATGTTAATATGTCCTCTAAGAAGAAGCAGGAACTGCTTTTACAGTCTTCATGAAGGAATGTATAAAGTAAACTGATTATGTCATTTCACTATTTAATTAATTTGAAGTATTTATCTTTTTCTGGGATTAGCTTTGAGTTATATAAATTATTATGAAAATACTTAAAACAATGATTTCAGTGCTGCTCAACACTATTGACATTGTCACTTTGCTTTTCTTAGAACACTGTCTATAAATAGCAGGATAGACCGCTCATGTGAATAATGCAAAAGGAATAGTACATTATATAAAATCCCTTTCCGTAAATTCTTACAATAATATTACACATTAAAAAAATTAATATTTAATTTTGAGACTGCTTTTAATAGTAGAAATGCACAAATCTTCGGTTCAATTTTCTGATTATTCTAGTCTGTGTAAGGCCAGATATGTCTTGACTATCAAATATGTTGACCTCTGTATATTGCTGACTCAAAAATAATTATTAATGGACAGATTATGGATGTAGATTCATACACGTCTTTTCAATGCTATCTGTATGAATGGTTATAGAAAGATGGGGTCACAATGTATTTTGATGGTCTCTGCTGGAATGGAGGAAGGCCTGAAATGTATCCTATTAAATCACCAATTCAATACATGTTTGATCTGTAACCAAAGCAGGTATTGTGAAGTACTGGAAACAAAACAAAAGCAATAGAGACACTGCCAAAAATGAAGAAATAGGTTAATTTTTTAGAAGCATTTATGAAGACCTTGTTGAGTATAACCAGGATACCAAATGGCTAGAAGAGTTAAAAGAAACAGTAAGAAGCTTTAACATAGAGGATACAAAATGGAAGGAAGCGGCAGAAACAGAAGTCAAGACAAAATTTTGAAAAGCTCTTCTTTGGGAAAGCCTTTGTATGGGATGTATTACCTAACTTCATGCAAAAAGCTATTAACATCTTTACGGAAAGATTAGGGCTGGTGTTCATAGTCTAGGGCTGTGCATTTTCATAGTTTCTTTTCGCTCTCCATTAGACTGTGGAACTCTTGGGAAAAAATGAACCATGAGTCTGTTGAAACACTCAACCACTTCTGTTACATTACTTGATATCAAGTAATGTATTTTATGGATGTACAATAACTAAGTGCAATAGTAAGGTAGTTCACCTACACAATGAAGGACTATAAAGCGCAATATACAAACTGTGCAGTAATTCAGTCTAATCATAGATATGCTGCTATAGTTTCAGTTTTACTTTGAAAATATTACCTTCATATCGTTCCTTGTTGTCCTGGTCTCCTGTTCTGGGATAGGTGTAGGTCACTGCTGTCCTACTTTACTTACTAATTGCTATTTATTAAATTTCTACTGTAATATTTTATTAATTTTTCTCTGTCTGTATGTGCAGCTGTTTCCTGCGTTGAGAATGAAGCATTGTAATTTCATTCATCTACACTGCTGTGTAGTTCTGAATGACAATAAATATTTTCTTTGACTTTTGCCTTTGACTTTGACTACTGCATGGATATACAAATTGCAGACTTGCACGCTGAATGCATAACTGCAGAGGCCTTTTAATAAACATGTCTCCCTATCGCAAAACTGTAATATTTTTAAGGTATAATCGATAGAGGACAGCTGAAAAGCAAATAAGGGGCATTACATGTTTGCATCTCAGTAGGATTCATAGAGAGCTCATTTGCATACCAAACATGTAAATGCCCCCACATTTATGCCAGTAAGCAGTTCATTAACAGAAAAATATGGAGATGTGGGGGAAAGGGAAAGGTTTCATTTGGTGTCAGAGATGTGCATGCATTGGCAGACTACTGAAGCGGTCAGTGGGGAAATGCTTCATTCTGATGTCAAGGATATGCTTGTGCATAGATGGGGAGACTACTGAAGGGGTCAGTGGGGAAATGCTTCATTTTGATATCAGGCAGGGACACACTTGTGCATACATGGGTAAAGTACTTAAGGGGTCAGTGGGAGAAATGCTTCATTCTGATGTCAAGGATATGCTTGTGCATAGATGGGGAGACGACTGAAGAGGTCACTTGGGAAATGCTTCATTCTGATGTCAAGGATATGCTTGTGCATAAATGGGGAGACTACTGAAGGGGTCAGTGGGGAAATGCTTCATTTTAATGTCTGGGACATTATTGTACGTTCGTGGACAGACTACTGAAGGTCTTGTTTGGGGAAATGCTTCATTTAGATGTCCAGTATGTGCTTGTGTATACTTAATATACTTCTGCAGGGATCAGTGGGGACATTTTTAATTTTGGTGCTTGTAGATACTTGGACAAAGTACTGAAGGGAGGTTAGGGGCCAAGTTCACAGACTGTAACTCCAATATGAAAGGTCAAACATCACATTTAACAAGGGATGTGCATACCATGTGGATCCTGGACTATGAATTACAATAGCACCTCTTTAGCATACACTGCTTTACAAAATTTCTCATTTGCATCACATTATAGCTTAAATGGCATCTATGAATTTTACCTTTGCTGTGCTCATTCTTAAACATCAATGATCCCCCATTGCATTTGCACAAATGACTATGAATGCCGGTCTAGCACTGAGTAAAAAATTACTTATATGCACATCCCAAGCAGACACAAACCTGGTTAACAAAAAAAAAAAAAAACATTGAACATGCAAGCCATCCTATAAAAATATAGATCTATATATAGATCTATAAGTTGCCTTCCAGTGACATATAAATTATATTATGGAATTGATTCAGGCACAGTGTACAGCCATCTAGAAGAAAATTCAGTTATGGCATTAGAACAAAACGGTAATAAGTGAATGTCATATGGAACAGAGTATAATCTTTTGTTAAATAATAACATAATAGCTATAAAAAGGAAAGAATTTAACTATGGCAAATATAGATTACACATTCAGCAGTATCTCACATTTGTGGATGTTGGAATTCTTACAGATAAATAAGATACACGGCTCATTGATCACTTACATTGGTGTAACTATGAAACAGTGGAAAACCACTTTGCAGCCAAGCCATGATAAAGGGTAAATAATTATCTCAGGGATAAAAATTGAGAGAGTGATATTCCAGTTTATGTTTTTTGCCACCACTGCTGTTTTGTTTTCCCCTTAACCATCATGCTATTTAGTTAATAGACTAGGATATGATTACAGTTTAACTTCTAGAAACCAATATTTGTTACAGACATTCCACCTACTTTAAACGGATGATTCAAAAGTATATAGTTCTTCGGATGAGGATCTGAAAGCACTACAGCAAATAGTTAAAACTTTCTCAGATGGTATAACAGTGACATTTGATTTTGATAAATGTGCAAAAGCAACATTAACTATAGTAAATCTGTAGCATTCAGAAAATATCAACCTGGAACAGGAATATGATCTAAAGTAACTTGAATACAGTGGAGTGTATAAAAATATAGAATAGATGAAGGGTCAGCAATAACACATGAACAAATGAAACCAAGGTTTGGTAAAGAAAATTATGAATAGTGAAAAAAAATATGTATGCTTGTGTCAGTTAATATGTACATTTTATAAATATGTAATTAATTTGTTTTTATGTTGTGTTAAACAAAAAGGACACGTACTATTTTCATTTGGTGCCATGTGATCATTTACAGTCACCTGTGCTACCACCAACTCAAGAAGATGGGACCTCAGTCTGAAAGATGACAGACTCAGAACTTCTGTACCATGCTTATGTTGTACTGTAGTGTCACAGATCCATCTACCTGGCGTGGGAATACAGCCCACAACCTACTAGAGCAAAGGCAAGCATGCTACCTGTTGCACCACTGACACTACTAAATGCATCAAAATAAAAATAAATGCAGTGCCCAAACAACTATAGAGCTATTGTAATATGTGATAGTCAGACAAACAGTAGAAATGGTGATACACACCAATTTGCAGTTACTATTAGTTGGAAAGGCATGGAGTGGACCTACTTATGCCCGTGGATGTAGTGGCCATAAAAATGTGTTTGATCATATTATAGTTTTTACTGTAGTTCCTTCCTTTTGCAAACTTTGTTTGAAGTTAGAGGATTCACAATTATGAGATTTGCACTTGGATTAAGAAGCCCTGGCTGTGATTATAGAGTTATCTATCAATGTCTACACATCTATGACTAAGCTGGATGTCACATTTGAACCACAAAATGTATCTTATTTTCCAGAAATGTAGTCTGCACAAATGATTAGCTTTGGATGACACCAGTTTGAAAAGTGGCAGAATATTTAACAAGTTTAACATAAGTATAAAGTATAGGCATAGCTCATTTCATTACACATGGCTTCATCATAATAGTGTGCATAGCAAGTCTGAACCACTGCATATCAAAAAGCACAATGTGCATTTCCTACATTTGTGTGTGTGTGTGTGTGTGTGTGTGTGTGTGTGTGTGTGTGTGTGTGTGTGTGGATATGTATATGTGCGAGTTACATACATATGCAGACATGATCTCACTCTAGACTGATTTCTCAGACAACTTTCCCATTCATTACGTATATTTATGTTGTTATACCTTGAAAAAGTATATAACTAAAAGCTGTATTATCAGTCTGATCCAGCTAGACATGCTCAACAAACACAGACAAGGGCATCAGGAAATGTTATTTGTCCACATCGTCAGAACAGCTGCAACATAGGATAAGCCTCCTCTGGTATTTAATGTTGACTTCCAAATCATGTGCAGATTCTTATGTGCTCCAATCATTTTGTATTTTTATTCCTTTCTTATCGAGAGTTACTGTAGTACACAATGCTATACTGGCTATCTGTCTAAATCTCATGGAGTATTTATCATTGCCTGCTTCAGTGTGCTTTGCTTCTGTAATGTGCAACATGTCCCAGAGTCTCACTCAGAGTATGTATTCTATTGTATATCCATACAAGTTGTGGAAACAGGAGACTGATACTTCCTGAAAAAGTATGGTGCCAAGAAGTTCTTGCATGTAGGATGCCTTACTTTGAAAATTATGATATGTGGTTATATAATATTGAAACCAAAAACTAAAATGTCCCCCATTTCTAAGCAAGTATTATAATTTGATGGCATAGATTTTTGTATTCTTGAATTTAACCAGTGCCTAAAGCTTCCATAGCATAATTTTTGGTGTGGCCATTTAGCACAACTGAGCAGGCAAGTGTTTATATAGATTAAAAAAAACTGAACTGTTACACAGAAGTATAAGATCTGTTTATTCCTTTATCATTATTACTGAATGAATTCATTACATGATGAGGGTTATCAAGGTAGCTTAAGTATAAATATAATGCAAATATTAGAGCATTTAAAAGTTTTTGAGCTGTAGCCTGAATGAATGGGTACTAAAAATAAGCAGAGATAGACTGTCCAAGAAGACACCATTCAAACATCCCTTACATTTAGTTCATATCAAACATGTACACGATACATTTTTTGTAATGATCAGAGACAGCAGAAATACTGAAATGCCAAATGCACTGTGGTATTATAACACCAAGTTATTTATTAAAACATTTTTTCAAGCTTTCTAATTGTAATAGTC
The DNA here is from genome assembly GCF_019279795.1 of Protopterus annectens. Classification (NCBI taxonomy): domain Eukaryota; kingdom Metazoa; phylum Chordata; order Ceratodontiformes; family Protopteridae; genus Protopterus; species Protopterus annectens. The sequence goes on along the minus strand of NC_056743.1, from coordinate 659,736,101 downwards.
GAAAATGCCACCGAAAAACATTAAGATGGAGATAATTATGTTGTACATAACCAAATAAAATCCACATGGCTTCAAAGTAAACACCAGTAAACCAAAAAAGAAGCCTCCATGGCAAAACGATAAAGCCCCGAACAGCCTGGAATCCTTCTCAGAACTTTTATTAGGCACAAAAAAATCCACCGTAAACATTCACAGTATGTTTTTTGTTTAGAACATACTTCATCAGATGTGGGCTGGCATTAATCTATACCTCATATATAGTTGGCAAAAAAACGACAATGTAATAATTAACCAATCACATTCTAAGTCAAATTATAACATATTGATTGCTTACTAGTTCGTAAAAAACAAGCAAAACACAAGTTTAAAACCTGTTAAGATTTTAAAAGTCCATTGTGATTGTCAGAGACAGTAGACATACTGAAATGCTAAATGCACTGTGGAATTATAACACCAAGTTATTTATTAAAACATTTTTTCAAGCTTTCTATTTGTAATAGTAGAAAATTCCACAGAAAAAACATTAAGCTGGAGATAATTATGTTGTGCATAAGTATAGTTGTTTATAGTAGAAATTTGTTAGTTCATAGGTAAGAACTTGGCTAGCTGCTCTTACAGGATATTTTAAGCCTAGCCAGTTTGGTTATAGACTGGCCTTACCCATCCGATGGTTGATAATTATATATTACTCCTAATGAGATATGAGTTTTACTTAGGTGGACAAACATGGTATATATCAAAATTTAGTACTGAAAAGCTGTTATTAAATCATGACTTTATACATTTAATATGTGTTTTTCTCCAGAATTATATTTGTCTCCCATTAAGTGTAGAAAAACACAAATAATAAAACTGGGAAATATCAAACCGATATTTAAGATAGGTCTGTACCACAAATTCAAACATATGAGTACAGTATGAACAGAGATTATAGTTGAGTGTCCTGATATATTCTTTTTAAAGTTTATGGTAAAATGTCATAGTTTGAAAGCTGCAGACTTGTAAGTATAGAAAACAAAGCAAGGATAGCATAATCATTTGGAACTGATAAATTCCAATGTTTACCACTTTTGTTTAAGTTAAATGCAAATGCTGACATGTTATAAATATACTGTGTTTTATTAATTAGATGTAAAACCTCTATTTACTTGTCAAAGCTTTTTAAAGTTTTTTTTAATTTCGAAAAAATAAATAAATAAAAAGAATGAAACATTTCACAAAAGTTAAAAATTCAGCTTTTTTATTAGCATTGACCCTGAAATATATGTAGCATGCTTTAGATCAGAGCTGTTTCAGACTGTACGTTTCAAGTGCAGCAAAAATCAAGGAGAACAGATTACAGCTTCTGGGTCAAATGTGCCAGGAAGCTGAAGACAGTTTGGTAAAGAAGATTTAGGAAAGGCATGAAGAGGACAAGAGAAATGAATGATGTCCAGCCGTGAGATAGATTGATTACATGAGAGAGGACAAGAGAGGATCTGTGACTGCCCAACATGACTGTGAAAGAAGGCAAGAGTGGCTTTGGATCAAGAAAGGTGGTGCTTGTTGATGCAATATCCCTGAACCCATGTAGAAAATGGGGAAGTGGGGGCTGATGAGGATAACGAGGGCTCACACAAATAAGTTGGAAGATTTGTACAAACATTTGCCAATTAACTTTTTGACCATTTATTATCTCACCCCAAATGGTCACCTTTGGGTGGTGATCATGCTAATAGGACCTTTGTGACTTATGAATGCCTCATTGGAGGCTGGACTATAATGGAGGGAGACACATCTTCTTGAGGGCATCATTTTGCCTTTGCTGACTAGTATTCAGTTTCTCAAATCATTCAAATATTCCTAATCAGAATGAATAGTCTTTGTTTCAAGATGTCTCCACTTTATCAGGCAGTAAAGAATATATCTTCCAGGCCATTTTTAGAATATACATTGCATCTTGACTGCTTGTCTGGAGGGCATTTACATTCATACAGTACAAGAGCTCCTTATTTGATTACATACCTTTATTAAACGTCACACTGAATAATTTTTAAATGCTTTTACTATGTGCTACTCCCCTCCAAACTTTAAATGAGCTCAACACTAATACAGTTTAGAGCACAATTCCAATTTTCATGGATCAGCCTTTTCATAAGTCAGCTGTGTTGATGTCAAGAAAGTGGTTTTAACTTTGAATTCCTGGCTCTCATGGACTAGATTCTAGACCTTCTAGGCTGTCTGCATCTTATATATATTGTCTAGGTCAAGATGTTTTGCAGACCCTGCATTCTCTCTTGAGAAAAGGCATGTCTCCATCTGATCTTACAGAGGCCTTAGTCACCTTGATCCTCTAGAACTCTACTTTACGGCCATGTGAACGAGAAAATTACTGCCTTATCTAAAATCCTTTTTTAGGTAAGGTCATTGGAAAACTGGTTTACTTTCTGTTGTATTCCCAGCATACTCTCAGGATCTCTTAGATCCTTATCAGTCCAGGTGTAGCTCCAGACATAAAAACATCCTAATGATGTGACATCCAAGGCTGTGTTCTGTACGTGTCCTTCATGACATCTGAAATGTTTCTGAAGCTTTTACCCAGAGAATTTTTATTGCTAGCCTATGGAATCACTTTAGCCTTGCACCCATATTTTTGAGTGGTTTGCCCCATTTATCTCAGGAAGCACTTAGTGAATTGCCAGGTGAATAGAGTTCTATAAGGTTTGAGTCTTACTCTACTGTTGTTCAAAGTATTTGTGCTCCCACTGTGAGGTGTCATGACAGGAATATCATAAAAAAGCGTGACATCCATCTCTGTCTCCCCTCCACTCAGGAGCAAACATGACTTTTCCATTCTTACGAATTGTCTAGATATCATGTCTGATTAACTGAATTATATTTACTAAGCCTAAACCCATCAAAGTCTGGAGTGGTATGAGTGTAAGTAACACTCTGGAATAACTTTCAGATTGAAGGACCATGTCTCAGCTTTCTTAAAATATCTGTATTTTTCAGATTAGAAATATCTCAGGATTAAGCATTGTACCTCTTGATCTGATCTCAGAACAGTCATTCTTCTTTTTTGTTATTACTCTGATTAGCTTTAACTTAGGCATGGTCATTCAAGTCAGTTGATTGTAGTAGATGCAGGAGAATCCTGCATCAATTAAGTCTAACTACATTTTCTAGTTTGTATTGATTTTTATCACATTATAGCTCATCAGAATCTGCACTGGCATGTTTTGTTTGGGAGGTTGGCCTAATGGTTAAGATATTTGCCTTGCAAACACAAGGTGTAGGGTTTGAGTTTCATAAGAGGTGATTGGCTAGGCTTAAAATGGCCCGTATGGGCAGTTAGCCTCATATGAACCTATGAAACATCTAAACTTTTAACTTGAAACATCGCAACACCTTGAAATACTTATGTAACTTCATCTACATCATCGCTGGGATCAGATAGTCTTGCCCCCGAAAAAGGTTTATCTCTACCTTCCCATTCATCTGCCACTTGGAATGTAATAAGGCAGATCAATTCTCTTGGGTAACCTCTATCAAAAAATATTTTTTCCAACTTGACTTTCTTTTTCATAAATAATTCTCTCTTTGAAAGCATTCTTGTTATTCTAATGAATTGCTCTTCACTATATTTCTCTCAGTGTGTGGGATGGTGACTAGAGAAATGTAAGTAACTATTTGAAATATTTTGGCTTACTATAAATTTTGACACTAAGCTGTTATCCTCCTTTTTAGTAGTAAAATGATAATAATAATTAATTTCCTTTTCATGGAATGCATGGTAGAATTTAATAAAATCAGATGATCTGTTAAATAGTCCACAAATTAATTCAGCAAACCTTCCAAGTAATAAACGTATCATCCAGATATCTTATATATATATATATATATATATATATATATATATATATATATATATATATATATATATATATATATATATATATTCTAACTATTAGAAAATGTGGACTTGAAAACCATTTTCTTTTCCCAACTCCAAAGAATGAGGTTCACATAAATGGGGGCACAAACTGCCCCTATTACTACCCCTTTGATTTGTCTATAGTACTCTCCCACAAGATATATAAGTGTATATATATATATATATATATATATATATATATGTGTGTGTATATCTGTGTGTGTGTGTTTTAAATGAAAATTAAAAGTAACTTGATGTCTGCATTGCTTAGAAAATTACAATAAGTTAAAGCCTCATGAAACCAGTGTTATCCTAGTTCATGTGTAATACAAGAAAACAAGTCCATAACATCAATTGTTAAAAAAACATAATCTTGAAACAATTCCCCATGAATCTGACCAAGAACACCCCAAGAATCTTTAAAAAAATAAGATTTTCTCCTAAAAATGGTTTTAATATTCAAAGACAGCTAATGGGTAGGTTTTAGAACCCCTTGCTGCCACTACAGGGCTAAACATGGGTTTCTTAACATCCTTGTGGACCCTAGGAATTCTAAAGAAACTCAGAATTCTAGGAGAACCATTGTAAAGAAATTTATAGATTTTACTAGTAATTTTTTCCAACTGCCATTCATCTAATTATAAGTCTATTTTTATACAATGTATTCATCTTATTAATTGAGACAATACAGTATTTGTTGGTGGGATAAAAGCTCGCCATCTTAGATACAAAATCAGTAGTGTCATAAATAACTGAACATCCCCCCTTGTCATTCGAAAGGGGATAAAAAAGTTCTTTTTCAACTTGTGTAAGTTTCTTTCTCATACATTTCTTATTATTACTAAACCAATTATAAATATCCCTTTCACATGCTTTCTCAAAAATCTGCACCCATATATTTGGTAGGGGGATAATACTGTTCTTCCTAAAAGAATCACCGTTTTTGCCTCGTTTTGTTGAACATCCTTTCCACCAAACTGATATGCCAAGCTCAACTTCCTAGTGAAAGTCTAAGTTCAGTAATCATATCACCCAAAACAGACATGATTGTAAAAATAAAAGCAAATATTTTTTGCAGTAAATTAAAATGGGTGATAGTTATCTTCAATTTACTATAATTAAAAATATTATAACCCATGTAACTATACTGAATACCATCCACAGAAGTGATAGCATTAGTTGGATCTAATATCTTTTCTTCCCTTTTCCTTTTGAGGAATTCCTCCTCCCTTCTTCTGTTGAAAACAACAATCATATTGCTAGGTGTATCATTTTCAGTCTGAGGACAGTGTGGATGTTCACTGTCCATATGAACTTCACTCAATGACCTATCAATATTTTTCAATGATGGGAAATTACTCAGATGCATCATGGGAGATAGGGTCTGTTTGTGTAGTGGTCTCCTCCTTCTTATACCGCCCTTCATTCTCATTAATTGGTTCATAATTTAAATCATCACCAAGAATTTAGTGTCCCCCTGCCGACTCTTGATGACATAATCTTTATTCTCTTTAATCTCCTGTAATCCTTTTCATCACATTTAGATTTCCTCTTTATCCTTAACTAAATGGTTTCAGAATCCTTGTCAATTTTTTTAAACATCATTTCATACTTACACTTAAAATATCAAACAATAAATCCTCATTAATCTTATTTAATTCCATAATCTCTTTATTCAGTTTTAACAAACACAATTAATTGTGTCTAGTAAATAAATCAACCTACTCAAAACCATGTTTATCAAGTATTTGTACCAACTTTTTGTGTAAATTGGATCCAGGAGCGATGTCATTCTGAAACCGATAATGCCTTAGGCACTTTTTTTTTTACCCTAACACAACTTCTTCAAAATACATTATCTAATTGAATACTTCAATATTTATGTAATCTATTTTCAAATGATTTCAAAAGTTCATTCATGTCCAGAAAATAACTGGTGACAGTGTTATTACCACAGTTTCTGTAAGAAAAATCTTAGCATAACCAATTTACTATGTTGAAACCATGTGTCTGTTTGTGTTTATTTGCAAATTTATTGTTGGAACCAACTTGCTGTTCTGATTCCTCACCAATGACAATGTGATCAGAAATGTGAATGTTGAAATCCCAACAGTACCTTCATTGGAAATATCTTACTCTTTGCTGATGTTTGGCTCAACATTGGTGTCTACACCATCAACATCTGTACTAAACTGTTTCTCACCAACCATAGACACTGAGGTATTACCCGATACAAAAGGTAGCAAAATCTATTACAACAGTTGCGTTAGTTCCCCAACTGCCTTCTCAAGCCTGGAAATCCATGTATCAAGGTCCTTTCCTTTTGGTGTTGACGAAAATAAATCTGGACTGGGAGTAGCAGTATTCATAGGTGAAGAAACAACTAAGCATAACATTACCATATGTGGGTCAGAACTTATTTTATGAGACCTTATTTTAGAAGGTCCAGTGAGTGCTTCCTTTTTTTGTAATATTATTTAAATTCTTCCCAGGATAATTGTTTAGTTTGTTGATATAATTATAATTGCATTGTTTATATATTTTCCAGGTTTGAGTGATGTGCATAGCCTTAAACCTTTATTGTAAGATTAATAATAATAATCTTTAGATGTTTTACATGCCTAAGAGTATTTTATGTTAAGTCTGTGACTGTGCTTTTACTTGTACTTGATAAAGCAGTAAACACTATATGGCAATGTTTCCTTGTGATAAACCTTTTGTATCTCACATTTATTAACATATCACAAGCACTTTGTCTCAAGAAGAAGAAACAGAAATGTGATACAGAGGCATTTATGCATTATCACTGATCCTTTAGCAAATTTGTGTTGAATGTACAGTACATGTCTTATACTGGTCCAGTAAATACTGTCCTTCCTAGAAGTTCAACGGTGTACATTCTTACAGGAATGCAGCATAATGCCCTCTCATGCCTTTGTCTGTTGAGTACTGTTGGAAATTCCCATCTGCAAAGGTTAACAGTTTCACCTGTAGCAGATTTAGAGGTTTCAGTATGACATCCTAACCGTTTCAAGTTTAACCACAAATGTTTTTATCAAAATGAAATCATACATCAAGCTAGCACGCAGTGCAAGCTTCATCTTTCATTAATGATGACCAGACCTCATTTGGCATCTGGTTTAAATTCTGGATAGCAATTCCTGAAGATGACATTTTTATGTTCTTTGAATGTGTTGTACAAGCAGTGGGAGAAACATCTGTTGCCGATTATGTTTTGGCACTTATTATTATGGGTTATAAGGCTGACAGTCCTGGTAATATTATTGTATATAACTAAGTTTACTGCACTTTATTATCTAATTCCATCAAGCTCTTTGCTCTTTTTTTGTACTGATGTGGAATTATTGCTGCATTACTCATTTTTTTAGTATAAACTTAACATCTTCGAAGATGTCATTGTTTTGTCATTTCCTGAAATGTCTTCATAGCCCACTGAGATCAGAGTTCTATCTCAGTTAATAAAATAAAATAGCATTCAAATAACAGAGTGATAAAAAGTTTAATCGCTGGTAGTTTGAGACAGACAGCTGTGTAAAGATAGAGTTCTGCATGTCCGTGCAATCAAGCAGAATCCTGAGATGTTGCCCACAGTCCGTGAATTTACCTGTGATGCTATATATACATGCAATTAGGCTGAAGCCTGATTTGGTGCCCAAAGTCTGTGAAATTAGCTACTCTACCAAAAGTAGATACAGTCAGGTAGGTGGCACCCTCAGACTAGGATATAAGCTATATTTCCAGATGTATTTGCAATGATGAAATGGAGGTCAAAATCCCATTCTTCCACAGGCAGGTACCCTGGGTCATAAAAGCAAAACAAACAAAAAAAAGAACAATGCCACTATAAAGCAGTCAACAATATCACTCTGAACACATGCACAGACATTCACATTTACCAACCTGGTATAACATGATATCCCATAGGAGAACCAAATTTTATTAAGATCACTGCTGTAAAAGACAGAACACAGTTTAAAACAATATGGGACACAGCAGAAGTATTAAACTCTTATAATATTATTTGTTGTATTCACCATTTTTCTGCTCTCCTCACTAAAAGAGCTTCAGGTCAGCAGTGCCAAAGGATAATCCTTTTCGGCTTGAGTTACTTACCAGTTCAGAAAATGCCGGAAAGCTTGGTGAGCAACTTTGCCAGGTGATACAGCCATTCATCATACAAAGTGAACTCACATAAGGCCTCAGAATCTGATTCCTGAACTAGCTATACAGGAGACTCCTTTATACACTAGAATAGTGACTTCTACAGTGTACAGTCATCAGCAGCTTTTGCCGAAAATATTCAGCCAAACAAATTGAGAGGCTGTGATTCTTGCTTTAAATGTGAGTTTGCATACCTCAGTGCCACTGCATAGTATGATAAGTGCAGACACCCATCCTGCATGCTTTAGTGGGCATTCACAATGTTTGCATACCTCAGTACCACTGCATAGTATGATGAGTGCAGACACCCAACCTGCATGCATTAGTGGGCGTGCACATCATATGTTGGTGTCATGTAGCACAGGATACCTATGCTGTATGTCACTGATGTGCTACATGACACCAACATGTGATGCCATGTAGCACAGTATACCTATGCTGTATGTCACTGATGTGCTTCCATGAAGCAAAGCAAGTCACAGTCATCAAGAGAATATAACCTGTTTAACATATCTATCCATCCATCCTCTTTTTCACATTTTTGCACACAGGGTCAGAATGTCACTTCAACAGTGACAATCATCTAGAGCCAAGGTTTAAACACTTTGGAGCTGCCATCTTAGACTCTAAAGTGTGCAGGACGGAAGCAGCAGCAGTAACCTGAAGCGCCATCTAAGAGTACAAATGCAGCATTTCCATAGTAATGAGTTCAGAGGAGGAATTCTGTGTTCCACAGTACATTGGTACCATGCATTTCCATAGTAATGAGTTCAGAGGAGGAATTCTGTGTTCCACAGTACATTGGTACCATGCATTTCCATAGTAATGAGTTAAGAGGAGGTATTCTGTGTTCCACAGTACATTGGTACCATGCATTTCCATAGTAATGAGTTAAGAGGAGGTATTCTGTGTTCCACAGTACATTGGTACCATGCATTTCAGGGTCATATAACTGGGAAGAGACAATGATACGACTAGTGTTCTGTACAATGGTTTCCTGCAACTTTAGCATTCATATATAGATTGTGCAACAGATACACCACACACACACACCCATATACATTTTATATATATATATATATATATATATATATATATATATATATGGGTTCATATGAATCCGACGACAACCGAAACATCGACTTACCTCGACACCAAAGCATCGACCATTCAGAACATCGACAATCCAGGTAAGCAATTTTCCCCCTTACAGGACCCATGGTAGCACTTGTTTCGCTAGTGCGACGCTATGGACAACGCAAATTCTCAACAGTCGCTACCATGGGTCCTAAGTGCTACCATGGGTCCTGTAAGGGGGAAAATCACTTACCTGGATTGTCGATGTTCTGAACGGTCGATGCTTTGGTGTCGATGAGGTAAGCGTCGATGTTTCGGCTGTCGTGACATATGAACCCATATATATATATATATATATATATATATATATATATATATATATATATATTTATATGGGTCTACTTTAATATATTGAAATACCAGAAAATCGAATCTTAATTCGAGACCATTTCAACAAAACCACTATACATTGAAAACTGAGATCATCGATTTCCATTTAATTGACATTCCTCTCAGATATTATAAGTCCAACACCGATGAATCACTCCACTTTTCAGAATACATAATAGAACCTTAAAGCATTCGAAAAGAAAACATAACTAAAGAAAAAAGGAACTTCCCATAATCCATTCTGAATTTAAAGCTAGAGTCCATTAAAAACATGTAAATAAAGTTACATTTTTAACACTGTTGATATAGTGCAAATTAATTATAGACAAGTGAAATCACTTGTATGTTGCAAAATATCTTCAAATTGTTTATGCCTTTGCATCAGCTTTCTCTTCTTTGGTGAAGGTGGACAGCAAGCATTCATCTATAACCTAACTTCATCAACCCTGCTTTGTTCCTGAATGACAGCATGCACCACATTAGAAAAATCTAAACTCTGCTTTCCAATCAAACATTTTAACCTCCAATGCCACACCTCTACTGTGTTTTGTGTTCTTAGTAAGCATAAGTCATTAAGAGCAGAGACATTCCAAAACTAAATGGGAAATAATGGAGGAAAACATGGAGTAGATGTTGATCTAGTACTAAATGTTCTTAGGTTCCCCAACAGATAACACTCTGAGAAAGACTTTAATAGCTCTTTGCCTTCAGCTGGGAAACTATCCTTTAATACATTATACATGACTAACACATCACTTTCTGAGAGAAATGCTAGAGCAGCAAGCTTCTTAACAGACATTTTAAACATTATGTTTAAATTAGATATACTTGTCAATTCTAAATTCTGCACCTTTCTCCACAGATTTTGTGCAAAAATCCTTTGGGTATAGCTCCACTGACATTCAATCTAATGCTTTTGATAGCTTCGATTTCAAAGGCGCATAGTATAAACTGTATATTACACTGAAATTTATCATCCAGCAGCTCAAATATGCAGTACCACATGTAATTATAGCATTTTAGAGATTTCTTAGACATAAAACAGAACAATAAAGATAAAGGTTTCTTATTCCCTCCATAATTCACAAGTCAGTGAATACTGTATAGTTGCCTAAGTTGCTTGTCTTTGCTAATGTACGTACTGTCCATCATACCTATTGTAGCACTTCTAAGATCGTATACGTTTTCTACCACACTAAGTACCAACACCGCATTTTCAGTGCTAGAATTGCTCAACTTTTTTTCAAGAAAGTGTGCTATTTTTAATGGATAATTCTCAACCTGCACATTTAAGATATCTACTATCTCTTTACCTTTACTGAACATGCAAGTTTTCTAACTCTACTGACCTGCTGTAAAAGTGCTTTTTTACTTGGCAGGCTAGCTGCATATTCTAGCGAAGTGGACGCAAGAGCATCATCTACTATCAGACGTGGGTTGTCTCTAGAAATGGAAGCTCTCTGCTTCATATCACTGCAAATTGTATACCTTTCCACTTCTGCTGGATCGGCAGAGTGATTATGACAACTGAATTTCAACAAACAAGCACTTTTACAGCAGGTCAGTAGAGTTAGAAAACTTGCATGTTCAGTAAAGGTAAAGAGATAGTAGATATCTTAAATGTGCAGGTTGAGAATTATCCATTAAAAATAGCACACCCAAGCAACCGCTCCCCAAAACAAAACACGTGCAACACATAACTCACAAAGCCAGTGTGCCGAACAGTCACAGCCCTTAAGGCTAAACAACACACCTGATACACTTGTAATAGGTGACTCTATCGTCAGGCACACTGACGTCCCGCTCACCAGGCTGAACAAGGAGAAGGTCACGGTGAGCTGCCTGTCGGGCGCTAGGATCCGCCACATAACACAAGCACTCAGGTCACTCCAAGGCAAGTACAAATATGACTCAGTCATTGTCCATGCTGGTGTGAATGACCTGAGATGTACCTCCCTGGACTACATGAAAAGAGACATAGAGGAGCTCTCTGAGCATGTAGCCCAGGCTGGTATGACCCTGACCTTGAGTAGCATCTTACCCTCACCAAGAATGATGCCACAATATGAAGACAAGATGATCAATTTCAACAACTGGCTTAAGTGTTGGTGTCATTCAAAGGGGATCCAATGCCTGTCAGCCTGGGATGACATGCTCGACAAGCCACGATGCTTCGCTAGGGACGGCTTGCACTTGTCACCCTGGGCTTTGGATATTGGCAAAGGCTCTTGCTACCCCATAGTGCCTTTTTAGGCAAGGCTCAAAAGACAAACCCACCTCCATAGGTATCACAAGGGATAAGAAACTAAGAGTAATGCTACTCAACGCCAGAAGTCTAAACCTCAAGATGCACAAACTCAAAACTCTCCTTAGCATGGAGAACATCGATATCTGTGCAGTAACAGAAACCTGGTTCAAGGCTCGAGAGCACCCCAGCACTACCAGGTTATACCTCATACCATGCTTTTCGCCCCAAAACTTGGACCGAACCACAAAAGGAGGGGAGTATCAATATTCGTCAAAGATACCCACACCTCCAGGTTGGTGGCACAGCACGAAGCATCAGAGACTATCCATGTGCAACTAACTGTGGGTAAAACTGCCTTCCAGTTTATAGCCTGCTACAGACCACCCTCCCAAACACAGGAACCCCACTTGGCCTTCCTGAGAATACTGGAAAATATGAAGGTCTCTCCAAACACCATTATATTGGGCGACTTCAACTACCCAAACATAGACTGGGAGCATTACTCTAGCTCCAACACCTAGCCCAAAGGTTCCTAGAATTTATAAACTCAAATGCTATGGAACAACTTGTTACCACTCCCACAAGAGGGGAAAACATACTGGACCTGATCATCACCAACATGGGGACACTATGCTCCAGACCAGAAGTGTATCCCTCACTGGTAAGATCAGACCATAAACTAATCTCACTGGATATTCACATCCCGACCTCACCCCCTGCCCAGAAAACCACAGTGAAAAACTTCTCTAAAGCAAATTTCACACGCCTCAAAACCGGGAAATCCTTCAAAGCCCCGGCCTGTGGAAAATACGGCCCAGACCGCAGAATCCTTTATAAACGCATTCTATGAACACCTTCAGGAATGCATGGATCATGCAATCCCAAATAAAACCAAGACCCAATCCTCCAAAGGCAGACGTCCTGTCTGGTGGACCCCAGCCATAAACAAACTATACAACAGAAGGAGGAAGCTACTACATGATAGAGCAAAATCCCAAAAGGGAAGGCATCTCTGATCAGTATTAGCAAAAAACTACGGGCACTCATAAAATCGTCTAAGGCCAGCTTCGAGAGAAAGATTGCACAGGACACTAAGGATAATCACAAGGCTTTCTTTAGTTATGTTAGGAACCTGGGTGGGAACTCCCAGATATGCTCATAATTAGTCCAAAATGACAAAAAATACACAGAGCCCACAGACATTGCCAACATCCTAGCTGACAGGTTCAGTGCAAACTTCTCCCCCCCTCCCCACCAAAAGGGCAAATATCTATCCCAACAGAGTGCTGCCCCTGACATCTCAGATGCTCAGGTAAGAGCCGCCCTCTCCAAAGCAAAAACACAGCATCAATGGGACCAGATGGTGTCCCGGCTGCGTCCTATATGAACTCCAAGAAGAGCTAAACCCAAACATAAAACTACTGTTCAATCTTAGCCTTACTACAGGATATGTACCCAAAGAGTGGCGTACAGCAACAATGGTCCCTCTCCACAAAGGTGGTGCCTCAACGGATCCTGGAAACTATCGCCCCATAAGCCTGATTAGCTTGGTCTGCAAAGCTATGGAAAGGATCATCATGGACCTCATAAATAAAGATATTGGGGACCTACAGACACTGGATCCTACCCAGTTTGGCTTTGTTAAGGGCAAATCCTGCCTCTTAAACCTGGTCGATTTCTTTGAAACAGTCACCAAGGCTATTGACGAGGGGAAGGTGGTCCACACAGCCTACCTGGACCTCGCAAAAGCCTTCGATACAATACCCCACTCGGGCATTATAGATAAGCTCACCAGCTTAAATATAAACCCCTATGTCACTAGATGGGTTGCAAACTGGCTCAAGGACAGAACCCACATGGTTAGAATTGCTGGAGCCATGTCAGACTCCAAACCAGTTACAAGTGGCATCCCACAAGGCTCAGTCCTGGGACCTCTCTTGTTCGGTATATATTTCTCGGCGGTACAGGCCAACAAAGAAGGACTGTGGCTAACCAAGCTCGCAGATGACTGCAAACTGGGCACCATAATCAACTATCCAGCCGACACAAGCATCCTCCAAAAGGGCCTCATAGAAACAGACAACTGGTGCCAGAGCCATGGCCTCAAGCTAAATGTAAAAAGTGTATAGTCATCCCATTTGGCAAAAACAAAGTGCCCACAAATTATCACATAGGTAGTAATCCATTAAGTACAGAAGAAGTCATTAGGGACCTGGGGACCCAAGATGATAGCAATCTCTCATTTGACAACCACGTGGCCAAAGTGGTTAGAAAAACATTTTATATAGCCCACCTAATCATGAAGGGATTCACATCTAGATCAGGGGAGGTCATCGTGCCTCTTTACTCATCCCTCATCATGCCCATAATTGAGTACCATGCCCCTGTTGGGATGTACCTTACCAGACACCTGCAGCAACTGGAAAGACCCCAAAAGTACCTCACCAAGAGGATCAAAGGGCTCAAACAGATGCCATATGCTGCCCGGTTAAAGAAACTCCAGCTCTACTCAGTGGCATACCACCTGTTCAGAGGCGATCTGTGCCTCGCGCATAAAGCCATGTCCAACCCAGAACTAATGGATACGCTGCACCTCCGAAAATCTAAATCCCATCCAGCTACGCTCGAGAGACTTGAACCTCAGCACTGAAATAAATAGGACATGCTGGAGGGACAGATTCATAACCCAGAGGCTCCCTTCACTCTGGAATAAAATCCCAGTCCAGGTTAGGCAGAGTCCCACACTGACTCTCTTCAAGAGGAATCTTGATGAGTGGATGGGAGATCATAGGTTTACCCTGGCTATCACTTCTGTGTCACTGTTAGACAGAGGCACAGTATACTAACCTCAAAAAAGGCATAGCGAAATTAATTTAAAATGGGTGGCGAAAGCCAAACACACTCTGGCTAGGCTTATAAATGCCCTAGGGCAGATAGCCTAGTATGAACCTATGAACCTATTAATTCCTCTCCATTCACCACACAAGTGAAAACTCTACCCTTACATTTATCGGTACTTTTCCGTTTAACCCCTACCACGTGTCTCACCTTATTCCTAAGAAGCATGATTATGTTGTTGTTTCAACTGACCTGTTCCCTCTTTTACCTGCTTTTTTACCTTTTACTTGATCGGGTTGTTACATTTTTGGCCTTTAAATTATTCTTGGAGTCAATGATTGCTACACTCTTCAAAATAAGAAACCGCTTCTCTTTCTGACCCTCGGCTATGGTTTTCAAACAGTGTTTCTATGATGTTTACTGGTCGGAGATTGAGATCTGCTCTCATATCAGGTTTCACTTATTTTGTTTAGTGTAGTGCATTTCTTTGTGTGGGCCCGGTACTACCCAACGCACGTAACTCAAACAAGAAAAAGGTTAACCCAAAACTTCTCAGCTGTTCACATTATTGCAGAATGTCCATGTTTTGGCTCATGGTTATGATCTGTTTCTCGTAAAGTGTGTGTTTTTTTGCCATACCATTGAGGATTGAAATCAGTAAATAATGACAGACATATTTTTGAGATTAAGACTTTATCCACTCATCATCACCTGGCATGGGGTTAGGGTGCCACTTCGACAGTGAAGATCATCTACAGCCAAGGATTACATGACTGGGTGGCTAGCATACCTTTCAGAAAATGCACAATGCAAATCCCATTATTCTACCAACTTTCTACCTGTATATCAACATTTACAAATGACAGCATTTTTGGATACTTGTCCCAAATTGTTTTTAACTTTGTCCAGAGTTCTTTTATTGAAAGGTTAAGAAGTGTGAGGTTACCATTTTTGTATTCGGAAGTGTTCAGGGCTGGGTTATCATGTCCTCCTGCTGTTGTGTAAGACAAAAACATTAACCACACACTACTTTGGACATGTTCCAGTTACTACTTTTATTCTGAGACTCATTACTCGGATTGGCACCTTTCTTTTTCAAAAGTGGCATTTGATTTGGACCATACATCCCAACCTGTTAGAGCAACAAATCTGGAGAAAGCCTAAAATAACGAGGGGAAAAAGGCCACAAAAATACAGTCAGATTTTAAATATTTCTGTAATAAACTTAGTTGATAGAATAGCGGGGTTGTGTTACCATGCATTTCTGAATGATGTCAATCCACAGTGATTTGCCTTTTCAAACTGATCCATCTTACTTACTTTTAATTAATGGCATCCAATTTCTTTTAGTTTCATCTTTGTCAGTGCTGTAGGAAAGAAGGCAATCCAGACTGGCGAGGAAATACCGCCAAAACACAACCCAGTATTTCTTATTTTTTGCTGTCTTCTCCAGTTTGTAAATGTAATTATCCACTACTAAAATTTGTTTTCCTCTTTGTGATGTGAACATGGTATAAACAACTTTAATGCTTCTGGGTTTGTTTTTATAAAGATGACAATTTACATCAGTGATTTACTGCTTTGAATAAACAGGAGTCAATGTCAGTTTTCGATGTATAAGGGTTTCGTTGAAATGGTCTCAACAAATTGAAGTTTGATTTTCTGGTATTTCAATAATATATATATATATATATATATATATATATATATATATATATATATATATATATATAATCTCGAAATACTGAAAGCTTGAATCTCAGTATCTCGAAACTATAAAGTCGAACAGCCCACAATCCCGAAACACACAAACACAAAAAATACAATCCCGAACATTCACAAACCATACATCACACAACACGCACACCATTCGACACACAAACTACACAATCCTACATTATATCTATGCAAGGGGGCAAGCCCCATGCACCCCCCCTCAACTCTGAGATCGCACTAACAGTGAAGAAATGCATTATTCACATGCAGACATTCCACACTCCCTCGTGCACTCACACACACATACACAAACACAAAGACATCCAACACTCACACTCATGCTTTCACCTCCCTACCCTAACCCACACACACAACTTACAATAACACTCACATACACTCACTTACCTTCACTTCCGTAAAACATCCCGGCCAAACACTTCCCATCCTGTTGCTGCAATGCATAAGTGTGGATTTGAGATATTCGAATTTGCACTTATGCACTTTCGAGATTTTTCATTTTCACATTTACGGTCCCGAGATACTGAAATTCGAGCTTTCAGTATTTCGGGATTGTAAAGAGGAACCTTATATATATTCACTTCAGAAGCTCAAAATACTAAATCTCGAATTTCAGTATCTCGACCCCAAGAAGTCGAATCCACAATACAACAAAATCTAAAAACCATGAAATTCATAACCTTGAATACTGGAAGTTTTGCATTTTGCGGTTTTACTACACACACACACACACACACACACACACACACACACACACACACACACACAGAATCACTCTACCATACCCCCCCTACTTAAATATTCTCACTCCGAGGTAGCACTACATACAAACACATACAAAACACCACCACACAAGGTACTTTCTCTTCGCACACACACATCACAGCAACAAAACACACTGACACACACCACAGACCCTACCCAAACCCCTTAATACACACACTTACCTGAATACATGACCATAGCGGAACTTTAGATGCGCGAAATTCAAAACCTGCGGTATTCAAGGTTTTGAATTTCGCACTTCTAAACTTTCTCTATTATGTGGATTCGGCTTCTTGGGCTCGAAATACTAAAATTCAACATTTCAGTATTTCGAGCTTCTGAACGGAACCCAAATATATATATATATATATATATATATACATATATGGATCTACTTTAGTACATCGAATTAACAGAATACCGAAATTTTCAAAACAGCAATAACTTTAAACAATGAAAAAAAAGTACTTACGGATATTACACACTACTCCCGACACCCTATATACACTTCTGAAAAGAAACAGAAAATCATCTTTCTTACATTCGTGAAAAGAAATTATCAACTAAAAACTGTTAAATTTATTTTGCAGAAATCGCCGTTAACCACAACGTAATTTAAAGGGATACACTTGCATTTTTAGTAAACTGTCTATTTTATATCTTTAAAACTGGTGCTAAACCTTTAGTAAACTCCACTGAATCATAATTAGTTTCACAATGTAATAAAAATTCAATTTGATTATGGCTCCATAAAACACTCACGCCATTACTGCTCCACCTTTAAATGTATATCTCACTTTATACTTACATGCCTAATATTTAAGAGTTTTAAAACTGCTTTCCAGATAAAGTGTATATCCTACTGATACAAGTATATTTTTTCTTTTTCAAACTTCTTACTAGTGTAAACAATGCTCAGAGTGCAGAGTGCATGATATGTAATATCCTCCATAATGTTTTTCTGGTATGTATAACAAACCAGTAAAGTGAGAATGGTAATACATACTAACTCCAGAGTAAAGGAACAATTACACATTATTTGACCTTCGAATTTTCTTTGTTTTAAGTTATTGCTATTTTGAAATTTTGATGTCATCATCTCGATTATTTTAATCCCAATGTTTGTTAATTCGATGTACTAAAGTAGATCCACATGCACACACAAACACACACACAGATATATCTATATACATACACACACACACACACACACACACACACACATATATATATATATATATATATATATATATATATATATATATATATATATATATATGTATATATATGTATAAATCTATATCTGCAGGAAGTAAGCTTGCAACCCACAAACTTAAACTAAACTTACCTATCCACTTCTGCCTGATGTAATGCACATATGTATAGTGTGGGTGTATGTCAAGGGGACCACTATTCTGGATGTGTACACTTGCAGCTTCAGTCAGAATAACCCACCACCCAACATCACATATGACCACTGAGACCCTTGCTAATGTTTCTTGTGAAGTTCTGTGGTCCTCTGTGTGTTACCTACCCCATCTGCAGAAATGCACGTCTGTCCATACCACTTGTCCTAACACGGGAGTACCTCAACATTTATAACATATCTGTGTCCTCTACTATCTTCTTATCATTCTTCTTCACTTCCACCTATTTCTTTTCTTCCTGAGGTGCTAGAACCTTGAGTATTTCCTTGAACCCTTGTGCTTTCACTCTAGTGAACTTTCATGTCTTCAGCCTAGTCTTTGTTGACCATAGAGCCTTCTCTGACCACTGATAAGCAACTGATTGTGCCACCAATGGTTTATGCTGTGGGCTGACAACTTCACTGCAAATGACTTTACAATCTTTACTTCCTTACTAGGAGGAAGTCGATCTGAGTAATATGTTGACTACTCCTGTATGCGGCCTTGTGACTGTCCCTCTCAGTTAACCATGTATTGACCACCATCAAGTAATTTTCTAGAGAGTTGTCTGGGATGACCTCTCCTTCTTTATTCTTGTTACCCCACATATGTAGTCCCAGGCAGTCATTATATCCTGTTGTGAGCATTCAGGCCTCCCATTATCAACACCCAATCACTCTGTTCTCCTTTGTCTAGTAGGTTCTGCAGCTGCTGCCTGACATGCACAATTTCCCTCACCATGACAACCCCACTGTGGGGCATATGCTGATAAGTCTATCACTAATTCTGATTATGCCTTTCTCTGCTTTCAGAAGACTCTTCCTCACCACAGTTCCTAGACCATTCTTAGTATGTCCTTCCTCTTAGTAGCAAAGTGTGGATCCCAAGTCACGTGGCTTTGCTGCACTGCCCTTCCACCTTGTCTCCTGGATACACAGTATGCTCAGTCTCCTCCTTACCATTGTATAACCATGATGTGCAGTCTGTGACCAATATTCTCCTGTCTGGAAGTTGCTGTACACCTAAAGTTGTTCGTTTAGACAGCTATTCCCTATATAGGTACCTCCATGAGTCTGTGCTGCTACAGCTCCATTCACTTTTGGGTGCACTCTGTTGGCATACCTCCTGAGTTGTGGTGGAAATACCCAACATGTATTTTGGAGGTAGAAGGAGCCCTACACAGACTATGGAAGAGCATGCAAACTCTACAAAGGCATTACTCTGAGGTCAGGATTGAACTCTGTACCTTCTGCCTGGCAGGCAATGACCTTAACTGTTATGTCAAACTGAAAAAGAATGGCAATGTCTCACAACAACATGTGTGAAAACTACAGAAAAGAGATGCAGTCAAGTCAGGTA
This sequence comes from Protopterus annectens, assembly GCF_019279795.1. Classification (NCBI taxonomy): domain Eukaryota; kingdom Metazoa; phylum Chordata; order Ceratodontiformes; family Protopteridae; genus Protopterus; species Protopterus annectens. The sequence goes on along the minus strand of NC_056743.1, from coordinate 659,716,186 downwards.
TAGAAATAATAAGGTACATAAACAAAGTTAATATGGACTGCAGAAGTCCAGGAAGTTATCAAAAGAATGAAGAAGCACATGAAAAGTGGGAGATAGAAAAAACATATTGATATCGTGTCTCCCTTTTGGGTGTTCTTATACCCATTGTCCAGGGAGAAAGTACAGACTCACCCATACCTGCACTCTGGGCTGTGTAGCAGAGACTCAGCCTTCTCTGTCAAGGAAGCTTAACTATGCCTGAGAGCACAACCAATGCTTCTCCTAGGCCTGCAGCACCAAATGAGCACACTTCCACTAACATGGCTGTACCCAACTATAGCAGCCTACTAGGGGTTCATGGCATCATCCAGTGGAATACCCCTGTTATGTGAGCATTACTTGTGGTCAATCAACGGATGATCAAGGCTATAATAAAGGTGCACTGTGCAGCTACTTATCTCAACATGAAGATGAGTGGTGTGCCACATGGCTTATTTGGGGATGTTGCCGACCAATGCCAATAACTTCAGGAGGCAATGAAGTCTGGTCATGATGCCATGTACATCTTATGAGGTCTGTGATGATGCCATGTATATCTTATGAGGTCTGTGATGGCTCATGCTGCTGTAGCCACCCTCTGTGTGATGGTTAACAAGTGGCAACATTACTGCCATATCTGGCAGTACTTCCATGACTAGGGGCATGGATTCACAGAATTACTGTATAGGGAGGTCATCAAAGGGAGCAGAGACTTCTTTGAGATTAGAAATATCATATTTATCCAACCCATACCATGACTGCCCATGATACTGTACCTTCAGAGGCAGGGCACCTTTTCAGATGATTCCATACAGGTACAATTCTACCAGTGCCACCACATTAGAATCACAGGGGGCTTCTAGTCCCACCATAGTGTGGACATGCACAAGCTTCTCCATTCAGCCAACAAAGGAAATTGTCTATAACAAAGATGTTTCCCTTCCACATAATACACATTGCTCCCTCCCTTTACCACATTACAGAAATCTCTATCTGCCTTTACCAGTATATCCCTACAGGATGTGTTCACAGCAACTTATAGTTTTGTCTTTGGGCACCTGTGCAAATGATGATGACTGTCACCCACATCACCCTCCCTCCTGTGTGATGTAAGTGGAGGTATTTGATGCACATAGTATGACTCAGTCATGCACTACTGAGCTTAGATGTTGCATACCACTGCAAGAATAATTTTGTTATTGGTGGCACTGTACTGCCACTGTGTACTTGTCATGGCTAGAGATAGACTAGACATTATTGCTTCACCTGTGTTTCACCTGCACGACCGTATATTGTGCATGCTGTTGTCTGCAAATGTGAGATGTGACCTGTTATTTCTGTATATCAGCATCATTGGTATCACTACTGAAGGATATCAATTAGTTTGATCAGGACCATTGAGGATCCAAAGATTTCCATTACTGAGGGCTACACTGTCTGCTTCATGATAATCTTGTTACGTAGAATATATTGTGCTATGAAGAGCTTGCAGGCTGTGGCAAGTGCATAGCATAGCACCCTTACAAACACACATGGACAGTGAAACTTGGCTTTCAGCCAGCTGAACCCTCACTCTATCATGTTTCTGGATTTGGGCATGGCTGGTGTTGTATTAGATTTCAGTCATACTGTGCAGGTTCCTTAAGAGCATCATCAATCAAGACTCCAAGGGTTATTTTGCATCTCCAAAAATATAACAGTGACATAAAGGTGGGGTGAGACAGTTGTACATACTGTCACTGGTAGGAGATAATGTGGAACTATATGGCCCCGTGGAATTTGTTTTTTTTCAGGGAGGGCTGATATAGATGACTTGGCAGACACCAGACAGATTGGTTATATGCTCCAGTACATTACACATTGCTTGTCAACTGATGAATTAGTAATCCTTTTTATTGAGCTGCCACTGTCTGTGGACATCAGCTGATGCTTTTCCTACCACACCTGTGCAATCTGTGACTCCCAGTACTTCAGGCAAGTGGATAATGCTCTAGATGCTGTGCTTATGTGTAAGAGAGACACACACTAATAAAACGGTAGAAGACATTTAGTGATCTAAGTCCTGAGTATGTTACAGGCTGATACCTGCAACATATCCAATGTATCCCCACTTGCCTTTGAAAGGCATCTGCAGCTAGAATAGTAAGAGCTGCACATACCTTGTAACCTCTTTCCAGTGCCTGTATAATACCTTTATCTGTTATTGGATGTTTCGTTAATGGTATTTTATCCTCTGCCAATAATGGTTTTTGATTGTACCAGCCACAGCCACATCACTTTTCCAGATGGTAGATAGCACTGCGTATAGATATCATACACTTTTTTCATTGAGTACACCCTTTTACATTCAAGCTTTTCCACCTTACCCAATAAGCCCATCCACCTTTGTTATGAGGGCTCAACTTATACATTATTTTTTTTTCACTCAGCAGAGGATTGGGCTCTGTGTCAACAGTGTTACTGTCATCCTCAGGGTCTGGGGATTTTTTTACATGCCCTAGACCTTAACCACTTCATGGCTAGTAGCATGCTATGGCTGGATAGTTATAGGGAAGCTATGGTTTGTACTGCTTCCTGGCACTAAGGGACATGGATTGTGCCATCCATCCTGCTCCTCCCCACAAGCCTGGCATCAAGCTTATCTGAGGTTCAACCTTCTATGGGACTCCACTACAGAGACATCAATATACACCCCCCCCCCCAGTATATGAATGCCCTATCCTCCCTGACAACTTAATCAAGCTCCTGATCTACTAATTGAATTTGGGTAGCCCAGGTTGTTCTCAGTACTTGGCTGTCTCTACCACTGGAATGGCTAGGACAGAGATATCATATATTGCTCCACTACATCTGTTTCTACCACTAGTATTGTTGCCAACTGCAACTCCACAATTTTTGGTATGCTTTTTGCATTTATACTTAAACACACCTACTTATGTGCCTTTGTTTCTGGTGACTATGAACTATGACCTACTGTTGCATGCTTGAATTTTAATCTCATTATGCACTCATTAGACGGCACCTCTTCATTTGCATATCATAATACAGCATTTACATAATCCCTTTCCCAACCCTTTTTTCTTGTTACCTTACAGCTTTATGCGTCTCTACATAATTGTAGGGGCTTGCTTTTTATTTAATATAGAATGCCATGTATTGCATAAATGTCAGCCATAATATTTCCCCTTTAACTGATGAACTCCAATGGAGCTCAAGACATTTGCACTGTAACTTTCAATGGACAGAGCCTAAGCCTTTTGACAGAAACAAATTATGTCCTCACAATTCAAACAAATGTTCATATTTCTGGAACCATAGGGGTTATGAAAGAAGTACAAATGGCAAAATGTTCAGCACAAACTATTTTTATAGTGGTAGTATTCTTTAGCTTCTAGTCTTAAACTGAATTATATAAGTCACAGTAAATGCAGTAACTATTACATATGTAATATTTTGTAAACAACTTACAGTATCTCATAAGACACTCAAGTTACACACATGCTGTCAACAGCATTTTATTCACCTACCTGAAAGCTTTCACATGAGGCTAAGGAGTTCTGTCTGTAGTTGATGAAAAATTTTTTAGAAAAGTGTGAACATTATATCTGTATAAATTAATATCATAAAAGCAACAGTTAATTTCTATTTACCTGCACCAGGCAGAGGTCAAATGTTAATTCAGTCGAGTTTGACATTGTGTAAGCTTTAACATGACATCTTTTAAAACCTTGTACATAGCATGGTTTTGGAATTGCTGATGCAAATCTGAACAAGCAATATTTGACGCCTAGAGAAGTAAGTAGGAGTTAACTGAAGATGCACCTGGCGGCATCACTCAGATGTAATGAGTTAACTGGTTTATTTTATTTATTTAAATTGAGACAATGTAAACCTTCTATTAGACTATTCAGAAAAGTAAAACACAGTTTATTTTCTGTTTTTAAATATGCGATAGGCAGCGATGTTCAGAAGTTTGACAGCACTGTTAAAACGTTACCTTACTGCCTTCTGCATGTGTGTGTGTATATATATATATATATATATATATATATATATATATATATATATATATATATATATATATATATGCTTGAGTTAGGGGTGGACTGATGCAATCTAAAATCAGTTATATAAGGTGTGTTTGTGGACTTGCTTAAATCAATAATCCATTAATTAGGCTGCAAGGATCAGTTCTCTTTCCTCTGCATAATTTATGTCAGCATTGTGACTCGTATATAGGAAGCTCTTGCTCAGTTATGTAGGTATTTCATTTTCCTTATTTTTCTTGATTTTCTGACTTTATATTGAACAAATGATGTTACTGAGAGCTCTATACTTTTGTATATTTCTCATCTATGATGGGAAATGTCCGTTGTGTTGCTTGTTATAGTTTTCATTGTTTGCAAATTTATTGTAGTATAATATTCAATTACCTTCTGTATGCTAATGACATAAGCAAAAGTTGCCTATATTTTTTTCTGAATAGATGATCATTAGATAGTAGACCCAGTATACTTACTAATAATCTTTTTCTTTTTTTATATATAGGTTTACTTCGGGTGTTTATTAGATAATCGAACTTTCAAAAATTCGACTGTCATATAGTCGACACCATATGATTGAATTTTTGAAAGTCTGAATATTTCAACGGAGATCTCCGTACAGCACAGAATGAGAAGATTTTCCTTTTCTGCACTGTAGTGCGATCTCAGAGTTGGTATATTTAAAGAGTGGGGGGGCACAGGGGGCTTGCCCCCCTACTTAAAACATTCAGGTGTGTTATTTGTCTAGTTTATTATTTTTTTATTAGATGTTTGAACTTTTAAAAGTTTGATCATATGGTGTTGACCATATGACAGTACCCGGTTTACTTCAGTTTATTTTTAAATGTATGTAAGCAATTCTAGCTTTATTAAGAAAATCCAGAGATTCTTACACTTGATAAATAAAAAGTGTTTGGAACAGGAAGTTAACAAACCAGGTAAAGGACATAATATTCTTGTCCTGGCCCTAAGTAATATAGTTACTACATATACCACTTCTCTAGTTTCCCCATCCCTGATTAAGTCTGACAATAAATTGTAATTTTTTCTTTCAAAATATTTAAAACTCCTGATGTTAGTATTTTTTAATTCAGAGATTTCAAATGGAAAGACCTCTTCAAACTCTATGATGAGCTATACAAATTCCCTTGCAACATCACCAGACCTGAGACTGACACAGAGAAGTTTCTAGAACTGGTCATCCCTATTACAGCCAAATATAATAGAAAGTTTAGAATGACAGTAGTGGTTGACCAGCTTAAACAAACTCTATCAGAAGAGAAAAAATGCCTTAAATTATCCAGCAGATCTAAAATTCCTTATATTAAAGATTTCTTCAAGAATGTCATTAAAGAGCTAAATGTTAGTATCAAGGCTAATGAAGAAAATTGTGAACTTAAATGACCTTTTTGAATTCAAGGATAAGACATGATTTTCCAGCAGTGTTCTGACCTTGTTCAACATGGTGAAATCCATCTCAAAACAACAAACCACCCACACCAGATTATATAAGTGCACTTTTATGCCAATGTTTAGTGTTTTCATCTTGCACTTATTTAGACTTCTTTAGAAAAGGAAATTGAGAGGTCCCTAATAAACAAGATTATTGGTCTAAAGTGCCTTCGCTACCAGAAAAGTATTGAAGTGCCATTCTTTTATTTGATCTTGTGTAGAGTCATGCCTGGATATCTGTGCCTCGCATTCCATTCCATTAGGGACCCCATCCTCTCTGCTCACCTGTATCTTTGCGAGTCAAATAACTCTTCTAATACAAGTTCTAGAGACTTAAATCTCTACCAGCACATAAATGATATTCTGGAAAGACAAATTTATATCCCATCAACAATCACACCAGTAAAAGAAACTTTCTTTGAAAATTGAACAAAGTAACACCCTAGCGTCCTTCAGATTAAGAGTGAATGACTGGATGGGTACCCATACGTTTAGGCAAAGCGTCCTTCAGATTAAGAGTGAATGACTGGATGGGTACCCATACGTTTAGGCAAAGCGTCCTTCAGATTAAGAGTGAATGACTGGATGGGTACCCATACGTTTAGGCAAAGCGTCCTTCAGATTAAGAGTGAATGACTGGATGGGTACCCATACGTTTAGGCAAAGCGTCCTTCAGATTAAGAGTGAATGACTGGATGGGTACCCATACGTTTAGGCAAAGCGTCCTTCAGATTAAGAGTGAATGACTGGATGGGTACCCATACGTTTAGGCAAAGCACAAGATTTAGCAACTTCCACATGAGGAAAACGAGATGATACAGCTCCAGAAATAAAACAGCACATGATATTTAATAAAAAACAACAAAAATCATTGCGACAACAGCTAATCGCTTTCTCAGTTCTCAGACAGCTTCATCAGACCTTATGTTTACTCTGGGAGTGACCTAATGTGTCTTTCATGAGAATGTGGATACAAAATGAGAATGGATATTGGAAAGGTGTAAATGGTCTTGTAAGTCATAGGATTTTATAATCCTAAGAATCATACCTGAGTAGATTTGTTTGCTATGATAAAGGCCAAATAATCAAATGCTTATGAAAGTTATGTCTAAATCTATGATACACTCATTCATAGTATATATTTTTATTGTCTTAAATAAAAAACTGGAAATGCTTGTGTTTGTGTGTGTTTTATTTTGCATGCATGTAATTACTTTTTAAATAGATCTGAAAAATACACTGAAGTAATTGACAGCCTTTCAGCTGTAGGTAAATAACACCCATGCTAGAAGTCCTAATATATAATTCTAATTAGGTGAGAGGATTGCTATGCATTCATTTGTTGTATAATCACTCTTAACATGTAAATCATCCCACATTAAAAGTAAAAAGAACAAAAACCTGAGGATAGGTTTGTTGTATTGCTTGGAAATAAAGAAGTGGGTTGCCAGAGGACAAGAGAAATGCACAAGGAAGACTCCTAGCTGACTGTTTAGAAATGAGGTTTGGAAGAGACTAATTTGTCCAGGGACATCTTCAAGTGGGGTTAAATAAATAGAGTAGCAGGAATTAGGAGGATAGGGTTAAATAGGAATGTATGAGGTTTGGGAGGAAATGAGGTAGGGGTAGGGAGAGGCTTAAAGGATTTTAGGCAAGTTTTTCTGGAGTAGGAGTCATATTTTGGCGTGAACTTGCTAGTGCGAGTTTACGTCCAAGACGACCTGTAGTGACTAAGGTCCAGGTAGGCAGTGGATTTAATCATATTTTATATGGGGGATTAAATAAAAGTATATATAAGTAGTAGTAGTATTATATATGTAACATGAGTGTGGTAGGGGCTGTTATTAACATCAGGGAATGCTTTAAGTACAGTTATTAACTTAAAATCTCTTTTCACAGGCCACAAGGCTTGCAACGTAGGCATGGTCAGCTTTTGGGCTGTTAGTGGGAGGGGGGTACAAGTGAGGCTGCAGAATGTTGGTAGGCGTTCAGTCATTCCGTACATTTGCCGGTTTTCTGGTGGGAGAGCTTGGTATCTGGAATTTGTATTAAACAAACAAAAAAAAAGTTCTGAGAGAGAGTTATGGATGCAAGCCATGTGATGGGAGCACTGAAAGGAATATTTTAATGATGATTTTCCTTGTCTTGTTATGCTACAAAAGTGGGGGGAAACTGATGGCTATGGTATATGTTTTTGGCAAAGAAAGAATTCCAAGTAAGTGTCTTAGTTTAAAGACAGACTTATGATTGTAAAGGTTGCTGCCTTTTTGGGGCTGCAGGGAAGTGCGGTATTTGTAGTGGTACTGGCTTCAGCTTTTGGTACTAAAACAGTTAGGAGATGTGTAGTTGGACCGGCAGAGGCCTTTTTGCAGGCCTTTAGCTTGTTTGGCATTTTGGTTGTGCTTTGTGCATGCGCACTGAGGAACCAGCCAGTCGGAGGTTCATGCAGATGCAGTCCCTGTTTGTGGTAACTGTTCAGATTTTCTGGCTCTTCTGTCAAATTTTAAGTTGTAAACCTTTAAAGTTGCTCTTTTTAATAGCTCATCAGTTCATGAACGATTCTGTGCATGTTGTGGTGGGGTAGGGCAAGATCTCAGTGAGGATTTAAAGATACAGAACCTTTTGTCCTAACTGCCATTTGTGGTGCTATTATTAATTAAAAAAAAAAACTACTAACTAAAATGTGTTTCCTTGGAGATGTTCCATGGTTCCCTGGGCAATGCAATGCCAGTGAGTAGTGGCTGCTCTCAAAGTACTTGCAGAGTGGCATTATCCATTATGGGGGGGTGTTCCTTTGTGACCTGCATTTGAGTTTGCATTTCTGTCTTTTGGAAATGCTTGCCATCAATAAGCCTGGTATTCTAGGCACTTTTAAGGGGTAGTAACAGTACTTAGGTTTGCAAGAGCAGATCGCTGAGGCTGCATTCAAAGATAATTGTTACTGAGCATGTAGATAAACAGGTATGCTAGCTAAAAGGGCAGTGCCGCTGTATGTGTGATTACATTTCAGGGATGGAGGCTGTCATGCCAGGTTTTAGATTGCGTACTGGGAGCATTGCTGATGTTTTATTGGTGCCGTTTTCATTCAGGGGAGATAGAGTGCTGTGTTTTCACACACATAAGCTAGATATTATAATAGAGATTGGGAAGGTAGTTGACGTTGGTGGAGATTGCATTTTCTGTTGGGAGGTTTGGTGCTTCATTTATGGATTAACTGGTAGTTGGTCTGTATGCAGGGAGGAATGCTCCGGTTGTGTGGTCCGCAGCTTCGGATATTTCCCTGTTGCACTAGCTGGTTTTCATTGAAGGCTTACTTTAGTAGTTTTGTTCATTGGTCGTTTTATCTCCCTTGTTTGTTGCAGTCTTGGTGTGGTGGTCTTGAGGGTTCCTTGGGGTGCTGTTGTAGCCTTGCAGTCCCTCTGTCACTGCTGGCAGCCAAGGTTCATTTCTGTTCTGCTATTGACTCGGTGGTGGTCTACAGCTAGCATTTTTTTTTTCCTCTCACAGGCTGTGGAGCCTTTCGTGCTCAACAGGCATTTCTGAAGAAGGGGGTTATACCTATTAGTGCATATGCGTGAGAAGCCATCCCAGTTTGTGAGGGGGAGGTTTTCTGACCGTTAGGCACCCTTGGTTCTGAGAGGTGGCTTTCTTCAGCCAGGCGTGAGGTGATGGTGTTACTTTTGTTGTGTTGCAGTTTTCAGAAATGGCTTCTTTGGTTTATTTAAAAGATAGTGCAGCATTGCATAACTTTCGTGTAGGTAGGGAAAGATTCACAAAGTTTAAGGACCAGGGCAGGACAAAACGTGGCTGCTACAGACATAAGTTTAAAGGCTAAAACATTTAAAGAGAGATACATAAAATTGTTTTGGGGATGTCATACCTAATGTTTGCACAAAGAGAGAAAAGAAATGCTGAATTTGATTTTTATTAAGAACAGAGTCAAGTTATTTGTATTGCCAGGGTTAACTGACCATTTTAATATGTAATGATTACATACAGGAACACTAAAGACAAACATCTAAAATTAATTTTGTGTATTGAATAGAGTAAGAGCACTAGCAGGGGAGAAATTAAAACAGATTAGTAACACAATTTCTTATTTTTTTCTAAGAAGCTAATAACATTCATTTTAAACAAACTATTTCTAGAGAATAATAATTCATTTCAGAGGAGGCCAACTTATATAACCAGTGTTGTCCAGAATTATTTTGTTTTGACATATCATTGCTGGAGCCTTCCTGTGCCCTGACAGAGTGCTCTTCAAACTATCTGGAGATATACAGAGCTGAGTATATTTTTCTGGCACTTCAGAGTTGTGTACTGGTAATTGTTCTTTGACTAATTTTATATCATTGCTGGCTGACTTCAGAGTTGTGCACTGTTATTTTTGCTTCACTATATAGGTTTTCAGATCTTTGCTGAAGGTGTTTCCCTCCTCCCCCTATTTCTCTGTGTCTTAAATTGATATAACTGGTTTTACATCCTGTGTGTTATCTGACCATCTCAAGGATTACTTGCATAAAATTAGACCCTCTTAGTAAAAAAGTCTGCATATCATTGCTGGAGCCTTCCTGTGTCCTGACAGAGTGCTCTTCAAACTATCTGGAGATATACAGAGCGGAGTGTATTTTCTGGCACGTCAGAGTTGTATACCTGTAATTGTTGTTTGACTAATTTTATATAATTGCTGGCTGACTGTTATTTTTGCTTCACTGTATAGTTTTTCAGATCTCTGCTGAAGGTGTTGGCTTTCTCATACCTACCCTCCCTATTCCTGTGTTGTTGTTTAAATTTGGAGGCTTTTGCAGTTGCCCGCCCCCACTCAAGATTTGATCTGGGACACTCCCCCCAGTCCCATCTCTTTACCTTATTCTGCTTAATAGACTCCTTCTGCACTTGTTTTTAGTCTTTTAATTTAATTGCATTTTTTTAAACTGTTTGGTCTAACATTGCTACATACTCAAGTGTGCTAGCTTGCACTGCATTTTAATTGTTTTGACTGCTGTTTTAGCTACTTTTCTGTATATATATATATATATATATATATATATATATAAATTACCTTTCCTGTAACTAGTGTAGTCCAGATTCAGATTTGTTGTATCCAGGACTGTATGTAAGCTTCTGAGCCTCCCCCAAGCTTTCTGTGTTGGAGGGAAGCCTTCTAGCTTATCAGTGGGAGTGGTAAGCACTAGGTAACCTATCATAGGTTCATAGGTTGGTACTAGGCTATCAGCCCTAGGGCCTATACAAGTCTAGCCATAACAATTCCCTGGTTATTTCTTCCCACGCTATTTACTTCCCTGGACCCCTGTCTAGCAGGGTGACTGACGTGATCCCCAGGGTGAATTTCCTTTCTCCCATCCAATCGTCAAGGTTCCTTTTGAAGAGGACCAAAGAGGCACTCTGCTTGACATGTATGGGCAATCTATTCCAGAGTCTGGGGAGTCTCTGGGTCAGGAACCTATCCCTCCAGCATGTTTTGTTTATTGTGATGACAAGGTTTAGATCCCTGGAGCGTGTGGCTCTGAGTGATTGGGATTTCTTTAAGTGTAGCATGTCCAACAGCTCTGGGTTTGACATGGCCTTGTATGTTAAGCAAAGATCTCCTCTGAGTAGACGATATGTGACAGAGTATAGCTGGAGTTTTTTAAGGCGGTCAGCGTAGGGCATCTGCTTTAGGCCTGTGATTCTTTTAGTGAGGTATTTCTTTGGCCTTTCCAGTTGTTGCAGATGTCTTGAGAGGTACATACCAAATGGGGCATTGTATTCTATAATGGGTCTAATGAGGGATGAGTACAGTGGGACAATGACCTCTTTTTTTCTAGATGAAAAGCCCTTAGTGATGAGGTGTGCCACATAGAAGGATTTCCTGACTGTTGTGGCGATGTGGTTCAGGCCCAGAAATTGTAGTTATTGGCCGTTTGGGCAGTTTTTCCATCTCTCTCTCAACTTTCTGATTTAAAAGCCTGCATTTGCACTTGTTTTCCCCCCTTTCCTGTAACTAGTTTAGTCCAGATACAGATTCTTAGCTTTAGCACTTGAATTTGCTTATTCGTGATCAGCACTTGTTCAGAACTTGTAAGCACTAAATAACCTACTAATTACTACAGCACTCAACCTTCCTCATTACCTAGAGGAAAACAGTTTTGGTACTTACTTTCCTCACTTGCTTAGAGAAAAACAGCTCTTGTACTCGCTTTCCTCACTTATCTAGAGGAAAATTGTTTTTTATTCAGGAATGTCCAAGGGTCAGCTCCCAGTGTTCTCTCCTGTCTATCTGATGAATTTGGGTATCTTGGGGCAGTGTAGAAATTGCCTCCTGTACACAGACAACCCTCTCCTCCTACCACCCAACACTACAACCTGTGAGAGATGCACTTATCTAGCCAAACTGGAGGTAAAGCTCTCTCCAATCAAGACTGAACTTGACAGTCAAGAGGAGAAGGTAAACGCTTGCACCACACCACACTCATCACATAGTCTCACTAAATCTAGACCACCAAAATCCACAAATAAAAACACAAAAACATTTGCGGAGGCTCTCAATAATAATCTGCTCAAGCAACAGAGACCTCCAAAGCAGAAATGCAAGCAACCTCCACCCCCAAACACAACCCAGATGACACATAGCCTGCAGACTCAGTGTGCCACTCAACCACAGCCAATAAGGCAAAACAACGTACCCAACACACTAGTCATAGGTGACTCTATAGTCAGGCACACTGATGTCCCACTCATCAGGCTAAGCAAGGAGAAGGTTACTGTCAGCTGCCTGTTGGGTGCCAGGATCCGCCACATAACCACGCACTCAGGTCACTCCACAACAAGTACAAATATGACTCTGTCATTGTCCATGTTGGTGTGAATGACCTGAGATGTACCTCCCTGGACTACATGAAAAGAGACATGGAAGAACTCTCCGATCTTGTAGCCCAGGCAGATATGACCCTAGCCCTGAGTAGCATTCTGCCATCACCCAGAATGATGCCGCAGTACAAAGACAAAATGATTGACTTCAACAATTGGCTAAGCTTCTGGTGCCATTCTAAAGGGATCCAGTATCTGTCTGCCTGTGATGACATGGTCGACAGACCACGATGCTTTGCCAGAGATGGCCTGCACCTGTCACCCCTGGGATTCCGGATACTGGCTAAGGTTCTTGCCGCCCCTATAGTGCCTTTTTTAGGCAAGGTTCAAATGACAAATTCACCACAGTAACAGGAACAGGCAAGCAAAAACTGAGGGTGATGCTACTCAATGCTAGAAGTCTAAATCTCAAAATGCACTCACTCGAGGCACTCCTTAAAATGGAGAACATTGATATTTGTGCAGTGACTGAGACCTGGTTCAAGGCTCCAGAGAGCACCCCTGCACTACCAGGCTATAACGCATACCACACTTTCGGCCATGTTACCTGAACCGGAACACCAAAGGTGGAGCTGTGTCCATATTCATTAAGGATATCCACACCTCCAGGCTAGTTGCTCAGCATAATGCAGCCAAAGTTATCCAAGTGCAACTAACTCTGGGCAAAACTGAAATTCAAATTGTAGCCTGCTACAGATCACCCACCATGCCCCAGGATTTCCACTCTACTTTTCTTGATGTACTGGAAAATATTAGAGTTCAACCAAACACACTAATAATGGGCAATTTCAACTACCCCACCATTAACTGGGAAAATTACTCATGTACCAACTCCAGTGCTCAACGCTTTCTGGAATTCATAAACTCCAATCCCCTGGATCAACTTATCCACACCCCCACCAGGGGAAACAATATCATAGATCTAGTCATTACCAACATGAGTGACCGGTGTTCCACACCTGAAGTAAACACCTCATTGGTCTGATCCGACCATAAGCTAATTACTGTAGATATCCACATCCTGTCCCCATTAAGGAAACCATGGTAAAAAAATTTCTCCAAAGCCAACTTCATGCTTCTTAAGACAGACGTGGTGAACTTCATGACACCCATGCAAATGGAGAATACGGTCATGACTACTGAATCCTACACAGTTGCACTTTATAAGCACTTACATGAGTGCATGGATCGTGCTATCCCAAACAGAACCAAGACGTTATCCTCCAGAAAAAGGAAGCTAATCTGGTGGTCCCCTGCCATAAACAAACTGTACAACAGAAGGAAGAAACTGTTGCAAAAGAGATTAAAATCCCATGAGTGGAGGAGCTCCCTGGTCTAAAGATTCTAAAGACAACCACAAGGCATTCTATAGCTATGTCAAGAATCTCAATGGCAACACTCAGATCTGCTCTGAGTTGCAGCATAATGGCACTAAATATACCGACCCAACTGATATTGCCAACATCCTGGCAGATAGCTTCAGTGCTAACTTTACCCCCCTCTCACCCCCTAAAGAGCCCATCTCTATACCGGAAGAATGCAAAGTTCCTGTAATCACGGCTGCACAGGTAAAAACCACACTCTCCAAAGCTAAGAACACAGCAACCATGGGACCAGACAACATCCCAGGCTGCGTTCTACACAAACTACAGAACGAACTGGCACCCCACCTAAGTACCATGTTCAATCATAGCCTCCCCTCAGGCTTTGTGCCTGCTGAATGGTGCACAGCAATGGTTATCCCACTCCACAAAGGGGGGGCCACCACGGACCCGGGAACTACCGCCCCATTAGCCTGACGAGCCTGGTCTGCAAGGCCAAGTAACATATCATCATGGAACTTATAAACAAAGACATTGTAATCTCCAAACTCTGGACCCCACCCAGTTCGGGTTTGTAAAAGGCAGATGATGTCTCCTAAACCTGATAGACTTCTTTGAAGCAGTCACCAAAGCCGTAGACAAGGGTAAGGTGGTTCACACAGCCTATCTAGATCTTGCCAAGGCTTTCAACACCATCCCCCACTCTGGAATTATAGATAAACTCACTAAACTAGGTATAAATCCCTATGTCACAAGATGGGTTGCCAAATGGCTCACTGACAGAACCCATACTGTGAAAGTAGCAGACTCCAAATCTGACTTTAGACCAGTGACAAGTGGAGTACCACAGGGTTCAGTCCTGGGTCCTCTCCTGTTTGGTATCTACTTCTCTGAAGTACAGGCTAACACAAAAGGTCTTTGGTTAACAAAGTTCGCAGATGACTGCAAACTAGGAGCCATAATCGAAACTCCTAATGATGTGGATATCCTACAAAAGGGCCTCACTGAGACAGATGCCTGGTGTCAAAGCCATGGCCTCAAGCTCAATGCCAAAAAGTACATTGTCATCCCCTTTGGTAAAAACTCTGTACTCATGAACTACAACATAGGCGGTAGTATACTTAACACTGAAAGTGTGATAAAAGACCTTGGGACACAGGTGGACAGTAGTCTCTCCTTTGATAATCACATCGCCACAGTAGTCAGGAAATCCTTCTACGTGGCACACCTCATCACAAAAGTTTTCATCATCCCCTCTACTCATCACTCATTAGACCCATTATAGAGTACAATGCCCCTTTTGGTATGTACCTCACAAGACCTCTACAACAACTGGAAAGTCTGCAGAAATACCTCACAAAGAGGATTACCAGCCTCAAACAGATGCCCTACGCAGACAGTCTCAAAAAACTCTAGCTTTACTCTGTCGCATATCGCCTACTCAGAGGTAATCTCTGCCTAACATACAAAGCTATGTCAAACCCAGAGCTGTTGGACATGCTCCACTTAAAGAAATCCTACACACTCTAGGGACCTAAACCTTGTCACCACAATAAACAGAACATGCTGGAGGGATAGATTCCTGTCCCAGAGACTTCCCATACTCTGGAATAAACTACCTATCTTTATCAAACAAAGCTCCTCATTAGCACTCTTCAAGAAAAATCTTGATGATTGGATGGGAAATAGGAAATTCACCCCGAGGATCACCTGTGTGGCTCTGCTCGACAGTGGCACAGGAAAATAATTTTCTTGGGTGGCAAAATCCAGGGTACATTTTTGCCTGGGCTTGTATAGGCCCCAGGGCTGATAGCCTAGTACCTACCTATGAACCTATGAAAATATCCCTTCTGTTTTCATGACAGAATACATCCATTCTAGAATGTGATGACTGTGGAGGTTACTGGGATAGTCGGTTGGAAGTCATTGGGTGGTGGTGCAGTGCTCTTTCAGATGTTTTGTCTTTCAGAGGATGTGAACCTGGGTGGGTCAGTTTGGGTTGGCTGAGTCATACCTCTCAAATGTACAGATTTTGCAGAATGCCCAGATTTTGCCTCGTATTTTAGTCCATTTCTCATAAAAGGGTGGTTTTGTGGCAAATCATCGACAAATTATTGAGGCTTGAACTCCTAGACTAATGATAGACATTTGAGTTTCAGACTTCATACCTTTCAGAAATTTATGCTAATGCAAACCCAGTTCTATTCATTTTTGGAAGTTGAAAAGCAATATTTAAGTGTCAAAGTTTTGGCCTTTGTTCCTCCTTTACTGATGGCTTTTCCAGATTTCTTGCTCTAACAGGTTGAGAGATACGGGCTGAATTTGGGGTGGCGCGAGACAGGTATGACGTCCTCCCTGTTTTGGGCTTTTGTCCCAGCTTATTAAACAGTGGAGCTGCGAACTATGAATCCGTCAGGTAACTCATGCCAATGCAAATTATTTTATCAGCATGACAGGTTAAGTTGTAGGGAGTTGTGTGGTGGTCATACCTCTCAACTGTCCAGGTTTTGCTCATATTTTGGCCTACTCTTCATAAAAGTTGTGATCTTCTCAAACCACAGGGAGGAGCTGATGAGTATAGTCACTGCATAATGACATACCTGTAAGTTTCAGATGTCAAATCTCTCTGAAAATGTATGTTAACAAAGATCCTTTTACTCTAACATCTTAAGTTTATAAGAGCAATAAAATATGTCCGTATTTTGGCAAGTAAAAAAAAACATTTTTTTCCATGGGTGCATTTTGAGGGCCATATTTTTATGGGTGGAGGTTGAAAGTATGTGAAGTGATTACATGTAACTTGTTCCTATATCTTTCTACGGAGGGCTTTGAGGGGGGGCAGTTGTCTTCAAATGTGTTTTTATATCAGATGATTTACATTTTTCTCTTTCTTTGCAGATGGTGGTGTTATGTTGGGTCTTTAGATGTCAGAGTGCTACGTAAGGCAGTCAATCTTGATCGGCGCAGAGGTACTATTAACTGATGGTCTGAAGGAAGCAGTCTTAGGTGATGAAAAGTTGTTACCAAGAGGTTTTCATCTGCTGCAGGGAATGTGGCCACAGGTTTCAATGTAATTTTACTTGCTTATTTTGGTGAGTTTGCATTATGTATGGAAGGGACATCTGGTCATTGAGACTGCAGCAGCCTGAATTGGTTGCATGGGTAATACATGGGGGGGGGGGTTAAAGACATTTGGTTTATTTATTGAATCAATGAGTGTTGGAGTTAAAAGTAGAACTATCCGTTTCTTACAAGGAAGGTAGTGTTTTTGCAGCTACAGTGGTGTGGGAAGGGGTAGGTTAGTTACTTGTATGTTTCAGGGGTGATGTAAGGATAAGTAGAGTTTGTGAGAGTATTGCAGGTGAGTATTTGGGGCCAAATTAGCATTTGCTGTTGGATGCAGAGGTGACGCTTTAATAGGGAAGCTTTGAAGGGGAATTAAGGCTAAGTGGTAGATTAAGGAGGGTGAGCACTTGGTAGTTGTATTGGATCATTCATGGAATTTGCATTGGTATCAGGAGGGGTTAATAATTTGTAGTTTATCAGTAGGCTGCCTCTGGCAATTCTCTGGAATGGTTGTTGTGGTAGGTGGATAGGATTGGTCATGGGGTTTTGAATTTCATTTAAATACTTTATAGCAGGTGTTGAGTTTGGGGCGTATAATTTGGGGGGTTCGAATGAGGGGATAGAGGGACAACTGGGGATGCTGAGTATCTGGAGTTCTGCTCAGTTATGGGGTGGTCTGGGAATATCAAGTTCAATTTGTTTCACGTGTACGACCTTATGATCTATTTCTAGACGGACATGGGTGGACATTCTAGGCTGAATTTACAGTTACTCATTAAGCTGTGAATAGCACTCTGAATTGATGGGAGATGGTTTGGTATGTATGACTTAAGAGTCTGTAGGGTTTGATGGAGCTCTTCAGGTATGTAGGTTGTGGGGGATAGGTGGAGAAACTGGTTTAGTATTTTGGGGGTGCATTTGGCAGGTGATTATTGGGGAATTAACGTGGTTAGACTTTGGCAGATGAATGGGAAGTCGTGGAGAATTTTATTGTTTGACAAAGGAGGCATGTGGGGAGCAGCTGGGGGAAGTTTGGCTGGTGGCTGGTTAGATGGAAGGAAGGGTAATTGGCAGGTTGTATATAAGAGTTGCATATTAAGTGGGTGTTGGAGGTGTATTTGGAGTGGTTGGGGATTAGGATTCATTGCCTTTTATTTAATTTGGTTATTACATTCATTGGGTGGTAAAATGGGGTCGCAATGTGGCATGATGGTATGCAATTGTGTTGAATAAGCAAATGGTATGGCTTGTGTTGAGTTGCTAGAATGCCATAATGGTTGATGAGCTATTTTATACTTATAAGGGATAGTTAGCGTGATGGCAGGATTGATAGACAATGGGATTTTAATGATATTTATTTTGGTTATCTTAAGCAGTGAAACGGGGCTGGGATGTGGCATCATGGTCTGTTCTTGCTTCTGTGTGGCTTCAGATAGTGGTGGGTTTAGTGTTGGTTGTCCATTTGAAGGGTAATGATTGGGGAGTCATTAGAATTGTTATTGCTCTGGAATTAAGGAGAGCTCATTTGGTTATTACTGGATTGGGTGGTAAAAGGGGTGGCAATGTGGAATGATGGCATGTAGTTGGCTCTGTGTGGTTTTTATAATGCCCTTGAATTCATTGCGGAGCTGCCATTGGTCATAAAATAAGGATTATTTAGTTCATGTGCAGTGGATATGCTAGGTTATCTCAGCATAGTAAAAGGGTCAGTGTTTTTGTTTTCAGCTGTTTAGGTAACTGGTTATTTTGTTATGTGCTGGGTTGTAGGAGATGATGGTCCCAGCTTGGTTTGTGGGGACAGGGTACCCCGAATGATGTTTGGCCGGATGCCTTAATGGCGGTTAGATTGTTGGAGCTTGTTGAAGAGAGGGGTAACAGCCTCAGTGGGCAGAGAAGAGGGTACCCCGAATGATGTTTGGCCGGATGCCTTAATGGCGGTTAGATTGCTGGAAGTTTGTTGAAGAGAGGGGTAACAGCCTCAGTGGGCAGAGAAGAAGGGCAGGCTTGCCCTCTTCTGTTCCCCCTCTGGTGTTGGATGGTCAATTCAATAAGTTGGGAAGGAAAACTGAGCAGTTACGCTGCTTGATAAGTACATAAGCAAGCAGAGGAAGCTGCTTATTTGGTTGAAGGTATAATGCAATAAATGGTAACAGACGTGAGCGCGTACGCTCCTTCATAATTAAGTGAGTGGAGGTATGGACGCTGCTTACTGATCAGGATGAGCAGGTTTACGCTGTCCTCTCCCATGATAATGTTACATGGATGGTATTTCACTTGTATCATGTTTGGTTGAAATGAATGAATATTGTTTAAAAAGTATGTTTATGAAAATTCAATAAAGGTCGTCAAATGTTATTCGGTGTGATGTATTTCTTGAAGGGGACCAGGACAAACAGCTCTAACAGAAGTTATAGTTGATGAATGTTTCTTACTGGTTTGCATTGATTATACAGAGGGTTCATGTAACTTAACAGGAGCTATTTACTGTTTAAGTGTTTATGTTTAGTGCCCATGTGAGGACTGTATCCAATGTAAAAGCAACAGTCATGTTTGCGATATGTGTTGGCAGCAGACTTGATTATGGTTGTTTGACTGACATAATGAACATAATATTATCTTGCATCAGTACAGGTGTAGCCTGACACAAAGAGGGAATACAACAGCATATACTTTTTAAAAGTAAGATATTTGTTTTGTTCAAAGGAATGTGCTAGAATTTACTTTTAAAGCATATTATCATTGTTTGGGACTTTACAGTTTAATGGCTTCAAATTTCTCAGGGTTTGGGGATGTCTTGGTTTCAGATGCAAAACTCTGGAAAATGGTACACAGTTCTAAACAATCCTGGTATATCCCCTAGATAGCCGAGGAAATCTTTCTGGTATGTCTCTGTTTTTTTTTTTTCCCTTTAATTTTTATTTTGTAAGTGGCCATCAACCTTAATGTAGAACACAGGTATGTTTTTTTTTTTTTTACTTTTCTACATGGCTACCTTATAAATGTACTGTCCTGGCTGACTATATTTATTATTAAACAGACTGCCAATATACCATTTAATAAAGTTATCAACAATGCAACCAGATATTCTGGTTTTACTGGTGTTATAATTGCTTTTAAAACCTTTTTTTTATTATTGTTTCTGTTTTTTTTTTGTCTGTTTAACAATGTCGTTTATAAATGTCAGATGTAATGCGTTGTTTTATTGGTACCCTTGCTCTGCACCTGTAATACTGCTGAGTAAAAAGAATTAAAGAGACCAGAAACTTGCTGAGAACTACAGATTTGAGCAACTGTGGTAAGAACCGAACAAAGCTTTCATGTTCTGAGAGCACTAGTTTACCACATCATAGGACCGGATTACCACATGTCTATTTTCCAAGTTGACTCTGAGGAGGAGAAACTGAAACACTGTAGCATTTCTCTCCCCTACTATAACCTGTGTACTGTGTTCTCTGACATTAACTCAGCCTCTGAAATGTTGAAAGGTTAACTGTTTGTGGGATATCACTCTATTTTTTTTTTCTAATCTGATTAATCAACAGATCATAGACAGGAAGGCTTTAGATTTCTAGGATAGCTCGTGTAAAATCAGAATAAAGTTGTAGAGCAGTCATACAGACCTGCAGAGCTGCAACGAGCATGCCTGTACTGTTCTCAAGCGACTTTCTTTTCCTGAAAAAAGACAGCAAAGGTCAAAAGCATCGAACTGATTATAAATCAGATTGCTGCTGCTACAATGACCAGTGACTGTGGTTTTGCTGTTTGTCTCTCTCTTTCTAATGGCAACTGCATGGACTACATTGAAAATTAGGAAAGAAAATAAAATAGCTAAGAAGAAAAAAGGACTCTGCAGTGTGTTTCATAGATTATAGATCTCACCTTCTTCTTCTGTTCTTCGCACACAGAGAGGAATCAGCCTCACCCTCTTCTTCTGTTCTACTCACACAGAGAGGAATCAGTCCATGTCCATTTTAGGGTGTTTTTCAGTTTTTCAAATCTACATTGTATTTATTCACTTTTTTGTGATTGTGTTACTTGTCCTTGTGACATGCCTAGGATTGTATATAGTGCCTTCTTGTTTATCATCAGACTATCCTTGTTACCATACCATTGTTGAACATTTGATGATTGCTTCTCAGGTTATAACAAGGGGAGCTAGTGCAATTTTTTCCCGTGCTTAGTGACGGAGAGCAGTGTATCTGGGAATCGACAGCACATGAAATGTAAGCAATCTCTTTGCTGCAGTCTTCCTGACTTTTTAATCACTAATTTTCCCAGCTAGACTTGCCATAGTACCTGCCACCAGCTCGAAATGGCTGATTCTTTTTAAATGTCGTATGACTCCAAACCATTGTATTGACTGTTGCCTTCTCTCTCAACTGCTTTTTTACTGGCAGAAATTATGGTTTGCATGTTTTGACACATGCAAGGAGGTTTGGGATTTTTTGTATGCTTCTAGTTGTCCACTCCCAAAGTGTTGGTCTTCATGTGTACTATATATGTGTGATCTGATGTGTATGTGTGCTGTCTCTGGAGTTCCAGCTGAGATCATTCTACTCTGGGAGCTCATGTCCTGATTTGAGGCAGACAAATCCTTACCAGTGCCCCCTCACTCTCACCCTTCCCCCAAGGTGGTGACATTGTCATTTGCTCACCATATCTCATCTAATGCCACTAAAGCTACATGAAGCTATATTGTTATAGCCAAATCCTGCTCATCATCACTGATGGCATTTTTGTTCTTAAAGTTTGGGAATGGATGATCCCTCCGTATTTATATTATCTTTCATCTAAACTGCTAGACAGCTGAATGTTTTGGAGGAAAGCACATGCTATATAAGCAGAATTGTATGTTTCTTTCACAGGTGTAACTCAGCAAACCATAATTAACTATAATGTATCTACGTCTCACATTAGGTGGCTCATGTTAAATAATGATAATAGCTAACAGAACAGGGAAGTATAAAATTGTTACAATTTTGGCATCAGTTGAAATCCAGTCCTATACTGGAGATGCTTTATAACTACTGTCTATATGACAATGTCTAAGAATGCCAGCTGTTTGATATAAGGGAACCTCTTTCTGTGAAAAATGTAAAAAAAAAACTGACTGTGTAGATGCCAGACTTGCAGCAGGCAATGAAGCTACAGAAAACAGTGAATCTTTAATGCAGATGAACACATTTTATATGTTTGCAACAACAGCAGAAATTATATATAAGGCTTTTTAGGGTCGGGAATAAAGGAATTATTTGCAAGAATATAACAGTGAAGAAATGCCTAACTTTAGGTAATTCTTTTTACAAGGCACCAGACTCAATTAATATATTAGAAATGCTGAACTGGTGTACCCATGGTGTCAAGAAATAGACTACAAAAAAAGAACAACACTAAATATTATGGATTTATTTATATATTTATTTATACTGGGAAACTATGATTGGGTAATACAATTCCCTTTTCAGTGGATGCCCAGGGAAAGAAATCTACAACATTTAGATACATTAGCAATCAAGTAAATTATTTATATTAATTTACAGAATGCATAAGATACAAACAGTAATAGAACACTATGTCAATAATCATTGCAATAATAGGAAGAAAGCATAACAAAATATAAAGCTTGCAGAATTTCAGGAAGGCATTGGAACTAAAATGAAAACAAGGGAGACATTTTTACAATTTAGCTAAATTTTCCAGTAGGAAGGAGGAGGGAGCCTGAAGAAAAGTCAAGTGGTGGTTAGTAGGAGAGAGGCAGAATTAGATGCACTCTGAAGATTTAGATCTAAGGACATTTATTCATAGACGTAAGAGATACTGGGTAATGTTTAGAAATGCTAGGAGTATTAATGACAGACTGTTAGGATAAACAAATAATTGATATATTTAGAAAGACAACATCTAGATGGCTAGAGGAATATAATGCAAAAGCAATGCCAGAATGAGTAGTGACAGATTAGAGTAGACTTTGCCTAGAAAAACAGCATTGGTATACCTACATGGAAAATAGATACAATTTAAATTCACATTTAAATAGCCTGGGATTAGTAATTTCGCTAATTACCCAAGTTGTATATCCATGGGGGTTAGAGATTTCACTCATTACTCATGTAGAATGTCCAAACTATGGAATTTTCTCCCCTTAATAAAGGTCTCAGACATGTGATTTTGTGGTCTGTTAAATGCATTTTATGAAAATAAAGGCTCTCTGTTCCTCAAGAAAACAGTATGTAAAATTTCCTAATTTCTCGGGTAAAACAACATATATGTTATTGCATTTGTAAGTCTTACTGTTAATGAGTTCATTAACAAACATCAGCGAAGTGTGGTGAATGATATGCTATTCTGTAAAAACATCGTTTATGCTGAATAAGAGGGCCGATCAGTTATATTCTGTTACAGGTAAATGCAGCATTTCCCATAGTCTAATGAAATTCAATGCCATTATATGTTTTTTATTAAAAAAAAAATGAAACTTTTTAAACAAATAAATGGTATACTCTTAATTAATGTAAATGGTATCTATGTGACGACAAAATGTGGTAAAGTCATTTACTGAGTGTGTACATCTGAGATGTCAGTAATGTATGCATTCATATTTGCCTGTTTGTGTCACAATAGTCAGTAATTTGCGATGACACACTCATTGTGTCGCAATAGTCAGAGTAATTTGCTCAATTCTTGAATTCATTTGTTTGTACAGTACATTTTCAGATCAACAATTAAATGTATCACATTTGTCCCGGTCCTCTTCAATAAACATATCACACTGACATTTGACTACCTTTATTAAAACTTCCATAACATAGCCTTGTTCACCAACTTTATTAGTTATAACTGACCATAATATAGTTGATTCAAAACACAGCATAAACATCCTTGTAATGCTAATCAGGGCAGCATACCTACTCACCCTGCCCAGTAAGCAGGGTCCATACCTCTGCTCGCTTACTTTACTTATGAAGCAGTGTCCCATCTTACTTCATACACCATTCATTAAATTACCTTCCACCAAATAAGCAGCATCCTTACCTTAGGTTATTTATCTATTCAGCAAGCTTCCTCCAGCTGCTCATTTTCCTTTCCCAAGATCCTTGAAATGAACATCCAGACACCAGAGGGGGAACAGAAGAGGGCAAGCCTGTCCCTCTTCTCTGCCAACCAGGCTGATCCCCCTCCCTTCTACCCAAAATTGTTCAACCAACTACCTCCCATAACAGGAAGAGTTAAGCAAAACATCATTCGGTGTACCCATCATCTGTAAAGCCCTTAGAATCCTGCATACCATCCCTGAAACACTGCCTAATGAAACTAAATAAAGTAGAATTACCCATGACTCCACTGTACCACAGGAACAGCCACTGCAAGAGAATACATTCCCTTTTAGACTGCTTCCTTCCAGCCACTAATCATGGCTCAACCTAAACAGAATGACAACCTATAGCCACAACCCTGTCAACTGTAGCATATCACCTTAGCCACCAAACTACTCAGTTCTGGATGTGCAGTAACCTGATTACTGTAAGGAATAGTCTAACTCCAAAACCTTAATGCTCTAACCCTAAATGGCAGAAAACCAGCACCCCTTGACCTAGTTCCTGAAAACTTGCCTATGCTCAGCAATAAAGTACTCTATGTACCCAGCCATAAACACCCCCAATTCATTCATTACCAAATGACAATCTGGACTAGAACCCAGGCCACCCCACTCAGAACCTCCTAGCAACCTTCCTAGAACAATCAAACTACTAATTATCCTTAATCCCTGTTTGTCCAGGGCCTTTCCCCTCGAAGGCTCTCTTCCCTTATGTTATCTATACCACTAGTAATTAAGACCTGGCCTACAGCTACCATATCCTGCAACCAAGCTTCATGTAAACCTTCTAACTTCCCTGTAACAACTCACCCAGTTTCTAAAATTACCCCAACACAGCCACCTACCTACCATGCTTCCTAAAACCCTATCTACAAAATTCACCCAAACCACAATTTAAATGATCCTTGTGCTACTCTGTAAACCTTAACCTGGTATGTAACATTAACACTACCTACTCAAGGGACAAATTTGTCACCCTGAAGATACCACCCATTAGGAACAAACTCCGGCATCCTGTCAAACACCTCATTGGCCCTTCCCCCAAATACAGTTCAAATATCTAGATGAGTAAATATAACCACCCCAAGGTTCCAAGTTCCTGAAAGCAAGGGTTGAACTTCACTGGCTTGCAAGAGCCATAGAGCTTTAGCCTAGTAAGTTCCTCTGCTCTAATGAATGTCGTGATCCCCACACTCCCCATAAACCATCCCCAACAGTTTTTCCCTGAACCCCCTACCTACCTCTTCCTTACTTACCCCCTGTACCAATGCAATAATCAGCTCCCACTAATTGAACACAGTGCTCTAACATGCCTTAATAAGGTGATTTCTCAGACCATCATTGAGCCCCATTCCAGTGGCAAGAACATCGATCCTATGAAAACGCATCACCTTTCAGATCTCCTTTTCAAGCCACCACATGACGCCTTCTGCACTTCAGCAATCTGCAAGAAAAGAAAAAACAATAAATTCTATGTGCACACATACCAATAATTACTTAACATGGAGGCACTGACAAGGACTCCTGCCACCCCCATCAAGTGTTTGCCAAACTCTTCACCAAAGTATGGGACCAGCACCCTTTTTTTTTTTTTTATTATGTTATGACTCATATCTCCTTGGACAAAAGTAATAAGTGCTACCCGCAGAAATAAGAGCCAAACTTGTCTAGCTTGTAATCACCCCAGAGAAAGTAGCCTAATAACTTCCTATGATACTAAGAGCGCTGTGAATCCACTCCATGTACCTGAACCCCATCCTCAGTGATGTGCCTTAATGGCACTAAATAAAATGCATTACCTGTAACCTCATCAAGCCCACTGCAGGAACCCAAACTCTTACCTATGGCCAATGGCTGTTGCTCCCTTTTACTATTGAATGCAAATGTCCAAAGCAGGGACAACTTTCAAATATTGATCTAACATACTGAATCAGTTAATAAAGCAGATTGTACAACCAATTAACCCTGAGATCACAAACTCAAATGCCTGTCCTTCTCTGGCTAACAGTGTAAATCGTCTACCAAAACTCACCAACTTTGAAATCCACTTACTTTTGCTCCCCATGTGTAACTACCTCGCTCGCCACTGCTTCCATCATCTGCAAACTCACTGTGTAGCACCACAGTTGGTACTCATCACACCACCATCTGCAGAGAAAAGGACAAAAGTAATTCCTCTAAGATGTAAAGAGAAGGCTCCACCTTATACCCACCTATTCCAAATTATAGCAGCAGCGTTCCAAAACCCCCATCTGCAAGAAAGAAAAAAGACATGTAAATCATCTAAAATACATAATGCACATTCCAACACATCTTCAAAGACAACCTATCCTGCCAACCCGGGAAGGAATGTACCACCGCCACACACATTTATGACAAAGCAGCCATAACTGAAGCTATGCTTCCAATGACCCTATCAAATACCCAATATAAATTTAACTACCAGTTGAGTATGTTACAACTAAACCCCCACACATAAGGGGACCTATCAATATCCACAACCAGGGTAACCTTGAGATTCCATACCACATCAGTTAGCACACTGTATAAGCCAAACTAACTTATATTGTAAAACCATCTGCCTAGCTCATAACCTTCCATCTCCAAATGAGGCACACTAACCAACATAATGTCGAACAAATGGACAAAATGCAGCAAACCTAATCGCTTACTAGCAGCTTACAAAATACAATTAGGTATTATTTTAAATATTCCTCTTACAAACGTAAAAGGTTGATAGAACAGGTTTGTGTGAGCATAGATATTCAGAATGGTATGAAGTCTGCAACTCAGATTTCTGACTACAGTCTTAATACTTTGCCATAACTTGTTAGAAACCACCATTCTAAGGAAAAAAGGGGTAAAAAGTGTGCAGCAAAATCTGAACATCCTGTGAAAATCTGTACCATTGAGAGGTATGCCCTCCTAGCACGGCAGACACAAGTGTTGTTTTGCTGACCGGTATCCTCAGCTCTAATCATACCCTCCCCCACAGCCATTACCACAGCACTGCACCTGCAGCCCAGGAACAGACACCCTCTACTTGGAAACATTCCAGTCACCAAGCACAGGAATTGACTATTCCACCACCAACCTAAGTTAATCCGTAAGCAATGGACACAGGTCTGCACAACACCACGAATCTCCTGCTCACCGCAGTGACAATGACAAATCTCTGACATTGTTTTTAATTACTTCTACAGCAAAGTAATGCAGAATGAAATGACCACTTGCAATATTTAGTGAGACACAGCTATACTTCAAAGGCAAATTGCAATAACTTATGCTGAAAGTTTGCTCAGTTTGTACTCGAATCTTTGGTACAATAACAGCCAGTATGAGGCTAAAACCAGAATAACACATACCCTTGAAGTGAAACAGAAAACAGGCATAACAACTTCAACAGTTGTCAGGCTCTAGTCTGCTGGGAGCCGATCGTGGAATACCACCCTCCAGCCTCCTCAAACAACACTAATATAATTCAGACATAATAGCCAAACCTACCTTGCCACTTAATGTAACATACCATTTTTTTTTTTTATAAACAAGCCACAACCCTCCAACCATTACTGCCACCGCATGTGTGGCAGCAGTCAAACCGACTTGCTCCAAGCCTGCGAAACCATTTGGAGCTCCCTTGAAGAAAATATCCCAACTGCCAACAACAGACCGCCCCGTTGTGAATCCCGAGCAAGAGACACAAAGACGCCAGCAGTGATGAATCTCCACCTCCCTGATGTGAACACGTCTCTACCATCCCATCAGGCTGCACCTGCAAAACTGCAACAAAATACTTTGGACCCCAAATTACCCCCCCCCCGACAAGGATCCGTGCCTGTTGAAAGCCTTGATTCCCCGACCTTAAGTGAACTTGTGCTGCTACTGTGCATGTACATACTTGAAAGAAAGTCAGCAGAATGCCCATGTATAGCAAGTTCGCGCCACAATGTGATTGCTTACCCAGCTACACTTGTCTAAACCTCTTAAGCCCCTCCCTACCCTTATCTCATTTCCTCCCAATCCTCCCTGCCTCCACTTAACCCTTTAACCTCCCCAACCCACTTAACACCCACTAATATCAATCTAACCCCACATGAAGATGTCCCAGGACTACTTGGTTTGTTGCCAAACTTCATTTGATAGCAAGAATTGCAGAGTTTAACCCCTCCATTGTGAAATAAAGATTAGTATGCCTGAAAATTATATTACACTTGTAATGACCTGCTTTTTTACCAAGATCATGTTTATACAAGGCAACCACTGTTATCAACTTGTTATTAAGAAATAATCCGTGAGTTCTGTCAGCCATACTGTGGAGGAGTTCACCATTCTGTCAGTCATTTTCCGAGTATCCCTTACTTTTCTTCAACATCCTGATCTGTAGATCATTTAGGCTGTGTATGTTTTAAGATCATTGACTGCTACTTTACATATTCTCCTGTTTATCTACCCGCTCATCTCTCCTACTACCTGCTTTTCCTTACTGAGCTCAACCTTAATGACTGTAAATAAAGCAGTGAAAAACTGATGTCATTTTGTTTGATTTGTCATATTTGCCACCTTATAATAAAGCATTGTCCTTCTGATTCCTCCTGTGATCCCCAATGCATCATAAATATTTATTTTACTGATCCATCACCCCACTGCAGTTTTTATTCCCTAGGATTTGCTTACCTTACTAGATGGTCTGTTTGTCTTTAGTCTAACATCCTCACAGGCCCTTTCATCATCCTATGCACATTTCTCATTCCCCTGTAGTCCTTCCTCATTTTATTGATAACACTTATTTTGTTTGTCCAGTCTGGTTGATAATTTGTCATCTATTTTTTTCCATAATACTTAATTTAACTCTTTTTTTTAATGCTTCCATAATGTTGATTTCTAGCCTATCCCATGTTCCCAGCTCCTTCTATCTTGAAATATTTACTAATGTTTTAAAAGCAATTGACATTGACTTTCTAGCAATATCCAATCTTTATTCCTGTGTCATATTTACATATTAGCCCAAGGACAGTAAGACATACCATGGCAGAATCAGTAGTCGCTGGTGTCTCTTTTTCATCTCAATCCCTATCCTCTTCTCTAAATTAGCTAGGGTAGGGTCATGAATATTTACTTTTCTGGCTATAGACCTTATTGTCTGCTTGACACTGACTTCCTCCTGTTTGAAAACCCAAGTAGCCCAGAGGAAAACATAACAAAGGTGATGGGTAATTTAGAAAAATTTTCTTTTTTGCATACAGATTGCAGGAAATAAAATGAAAAAAAAAAAAAAGAAAATCTTAAAATAAGAAAAGCAGTAGTAGATTACTTTATTATAATAGGAAATAAAATTGAAATGTTTCAACTAAGGAAAGATGGTGGACTGGCTCCATTACTGCTACACTTACACAGCAGTGATAAACCACAGTGCTAAAAACAAACTACGAGTTACATTGATGGGGGCACGTGAATAGACAGGAAGTACTACAGAAGTAACTCAAATACATTGCAAAGACAAGAGACAAGGCCTAGTTGATCTACCTTCTTCACTTTTATAATTGTTTACAGCAGTGCTCAGAGAATTAGTTGCAGGAAAGGTGTCAGAAGAATGTTAGTTGAGAACAGCAGCTCTCTTGCTTAAAGATGGACCTCAAAAGGAGACAGAGACTATAAACCTGTTAAGTCAAATTTCTACTCAAGAGAAAGACACGAGAATGATTCTTCATGACAGGCTGGTTAATTTCAATAATGCTAATTTTCTGACTTCATGTAGCAAAGGTTTTGCCAACTGAAGTGCACAAGAAAAATGCTGGATAATCATGTGTAGATGTCAGCAAAACTTTTAACCCTGCACTTAGAAGAGGTTAGTAGGAATAAAAGAAAGTTTAGGCCTTAATTGGTGGATTAAATTGGATAAGAGTCTTGAGAGTCTACCTGTAAGCAAGTGGTAGATGTTAAACAGAAAATTAAAAAAAAAATGTCTTGAGAATATTGAAATCCCACAAGGTTCAGTTTCTTTTCTTGTCCTTTTTGGGGTATATATATGTCAGGTATCTGGATCATTTTGAAGAGCAAGGAAACTTTATATGCTAATAACATGAACATTGGTTGTTTAATCTGGAATAGACATTCCACAGAAAACATACAGTGAATGGGATATCCCTAAACAGGATACAATAAGGAAATTATCTAACATCAATGATCATTCCTAGCATTAATTATGCTGTGAATGTGAAATGCCACTACATTCCCACTGTGCTGCAATCATCCCTGATTTTACTGAGCACTAGAGAGCTCCATACAGATCAGTGCATCACACAGATCAAAGGAAATGTAAATGCTAGAAACTACAAAAAGCAAAACTATCAAAATATTAAAAAGATGGAAATGGCAGGACTTGGAAAGCTGAGAGAAAGAAGGTCAACAGGCAGACTATTGTTTGGAGCGAGCAACTAGAGAGGTTAGCATCTTAGGGGAAGGACTGGAGGAAGAGAAGTGTAAATACAGGACATCAAGAGGGAAATGCAGGACATCAGGAAGAGGAAGATTTAAATTCAGACTTGGTAAAATACCTTGTTAAGGTCATTATTGATAAAAAGCTATTTAATAGATAGGCTGCTAAGACTCGGGACTATATTAACTGGAGCGATGTTAAAGTGTAAGTAACCAATGAATTTCATAGTTGTTTTTAGACAGAACATGAAATAAATGGTGTGAATGTGTGTGTCGGTGGGGGGGGGGTTAACTGCATAAAACCAGGACATATACCATATACCATAGGTCTTGTGCAAACATCTCTTTGCATATTTGTATATAATAATCCCATGCTTCAAGACCAGACAATGCATTATGAGGGATGAAAATATTCCAAGTGCTTCCAGTCATAAGATAAAGCTGTCTATTAGTGCACTGAGATATCTCAAAGAACTGTGTGCCTCTCAAGACACTTGTGTGATGCCCTTAGCCAACCAGTTTGCTATAATTCCTTCACCTGTTTAATAAATCTGTTCTCACAAATAAGCATTCTCACTGATGGTATGAAAGGATATTACTCATCCAGTCTGTCATGCCCAGTTACATCTTCTGCTTCAGCCTTCTGCCATGTACCTTACAAGAAACTGCCCAGCTTCTGTAAAATTTATATTTAAGGTTGCTAGTTAACTTGCACTGCAGTGGCTTCCATTTAATAATACACGCCACTTCTTCATTGACCTGTGTTTGTGAAATTGCCTATTGTCATATATCCTAAATTTTCCAACAGATAGCTTTATCGAGTCTCTTTTCATCCTTTTTATTTAGCGTAAATTCTGGAGGTGTTTGTTGTTTACTCAGTAAGGACAGATCATCTCAGCTGTCCACCTTAAAACAACACAGGAAGAATTTTCAGTTTGCTAGGTGTATCCTCCTTTAAAAACACTTTCCTTGATACTTAATCAAGTCATGTCTGTCATTACCTTGGGAGTCATTATGTCAGGGTTTACCCTGCTTATGCAACAGACGCTACCAGTCTGAACAGTGCAGAAGGTGATGTACACCTGGATCATATTACAAGTATATTAGTGTTTCAAATGACGCAACTTATCCTGTAAAAAACGCAACATTCTTCACCTGCATGATGTTGCTTCTTTTTCTAATATCCTGCTTAGTGTTGAGCTCATGTTGCACATGTTGGTAAGCTGGAAAAAAAAAATATTCAACTCTACAGCAGAATAAAGTTCTATCATACCTCCATTATAAGAATAGTCAGTAGAGGTAAAGGAAATGCAGATTACTGCTTCTGTAAGAATATCCAGCCCACGATAGATGGACATGGATGGACACACAGACACACACACACACACACACACACACACACACACACACACACACACACACACACACACAACTGCTACAAGTAGCAATAAAACTGCCCTGTACTGTCAAAGGATACTATGTAAAAAAAAAAAAACTTTTAGAAATCTTAACTGTATATAGTAACCACCCCTTATGTTCCACTGTGATGATTATTATCCTTCTGCATATCTAAAACGTGTGTGTGTGTGTGTGTGCATATGTACATGTGTGTGTGTGTGTGTGCATATGTACATGCATGTATATGTGTGTGTGTCTATGTGTGTATGTGTGGGTGTGTGTGGGTGGGGGTGTGTGTGTGTGGGTGGGTGTGTGTGACTGTGTGTGTGTGCATATGTACATGCATGTGTGTGTGTGTGTGCATATGTACATGCATGTATATGTGTGTGTGGGTGTGTCTATGTGTGTATGTGTGTGTGTGTGGGGGGGTGTGTGTGTGTGTGTGTGTGTGTGTGTGTGTGTGTGTGTGTGATTGTGTATGTGTGCATGTATATACACACACACACACACACACACACATATATATATTTATATCTATATATGTATAAATTACATGATACCTGACTGAACAATTTTATTGAGCCCCCAAAAGACTGAGTTTAAATGTTCTAAAGATGACTATATTAAAAGACCTTTTGTTTGAATTTCATGTAAGAGAAACATACAGTAAAAATCAATTAACAGAACATGTTGAAAAAAAAAATTAAGCAGGTGGGGCTAGCCCCCTGCACCCTCCACGTGGGGCAATCTTCATCCCCCACAACCACCCTATGTTAATTATTGTAACTTTACAGTCATACAAGTGTGAAGAATCATTGTCAGCACACAAAAATAAACTATACTAGCTGTCGTTGTGTATAGTTAATTCCAGTCACCAGATAATGCTTCCTCATATAATTTTGCATATTCCTCTTCTGTTTTACAGAACTAAATCTCTTTATGCAATATTCAGACACATACACATACATACATATATAGAGACAGTGAGAATAAGAGAGAGATAGTAGATAAATGTGCTTGTATGTGTGGTTATATATAAATATAGATTAAATATATATATATATATATATATAGAGAGAGAGAGAGAGAGATAATTAGATTATATAGCTATATATTTGTACTATATAGATAGATAATATTATGCATTTGTTTAAACTTAATACCAGTTTGTATATAACTCTTCAGTCTATTGAAATAGCATTAATAATATCATCACTCTCTGGGATATTCCAGAAGGATGAGATTGTCTTGGGCTCAAGTTAAATGCTCCGTACTCTATTATATAAGGGAATTACCTACCTGTGAAATCCAAGGTTAAAAGAAAAAAGAAAAGAGGGCGATATAATAATCAGACTTGCCTTATCTTATGTTATTAAAACAGAGTCTGAAAATCATTGTATGCTCTCCCTAGAAGATACTTAGATTTAAGAATGCTTCCTTTTTTTTGTCTAGGCCATAGAGCTGCAATGTTGTGCAGCTGGCTGTCTACTTCATGATAGTATATTTAAGCAAGCAGTCAGCTATGGTAGATATGCAAGAGCTATTAATAACAATCCTTTTAGGAACAGTCCTTAGCTTCGCAATTTAGCTGGTTTTCATAGCTTTTCTGTTTAAGTGACTTTTATATATGAACCAAGCAGAGATAAAATGCATTATTCAGACAACCAAAATACATTAATACCACCATCCTCGTTGTATTCACTTGCTTCTTAATACACTGTAGAATTTTAAATAGAAACCTCAAGTTCATTAAGGAGATCTGGTCTGCATGTCAAATAAAAAAGGCATGGCCCTTTAGCTTGCCTAGCAAATTGTTTATTTTCAGATAAAAGTAAAGTCAAATCCTTGCTTAAATAACATTCTTAAGAAACAAGCCATTGTTATATAATTAATTAAGTTTGTAATAAGCCTGTTTTCAAGGATGGGAATACAGCTACATTTGATTTTTATCAAATTTTTCACAATGGTTAAACTAATACACAGAATGCTATATAACATGACAGAGAAGGAAGGTGACGTATTATGATTATGAGTTCATGTCTTCTATTTATGGGGAGGAATGGAGATATGATGGTTTGCATGTGTGTGTGCATGTGTTTGTGTGTGTGTTTGTCTGTCTAAACACACACACACACACACACACCTAAGTAACTGCACATCTGCTGCTTAAGCCTCATTTTTTTCTTCCAGAAAACATCCAAGGAGTGCAGCAATTTGTCATCCCAGGAACAACCGCTTGTAAGAACAGAGACCAAGACAATGGTCTCCTGTCCCCTACTGCCTACAGCCCAACTTCTCAAGACTTCTCCCTCCCATTCTTATCATTAATAATTGTTTTCTCATTCATCTGCCTCAGCTTTAGTCAATGTTTGGTTTATCACTCCACAGCACATCCCCTTCCTTACAGAAAGATGTCTAAAATCATACTCAAGTACTGACTGTAGAGACCGTATGTTTAGATATGTAGCTTGTAATGACCTTCTAGTAAGTTTCTAATGAGGTATATTACTGTCACAGTCTGCTTTACTCATATACAAAAAGAAAAATCCTCAAACCTGAAGCATAAATCAGAAAATTATTTTAGGCTTACCTATACAGAAAAAAACATATCCACTTTAACCTTCCCACATAGACACACACATGAGATAGTAAAGAATTGTTTTGATTATTCTTAGACTATTGATTTGCAGAAAAATACTGAATAATTCATTATTTTTATGCATTTAATTTGATAACACATATTGCAGGATAATACCATTACGTGGAAGTATGTCAGGATTACTAAGAGTAACTTACTGCAGTGTCAAATAGGAGTATAGCAACAATGAAGGGAATGTGACAGCAGAACAGGTCACTATGACATACACAGTAATCACATACAGCAGGGTGTCACTACTCCATATTATGTGCATGGTAATCATAGACAGCAGTGTGACACTATTGTCTGTGGTATATACAGTAATCACTTACAGCACTGCGCCACAATGTCCTATGATGTGCACAGAAATCACATATAGCACGGTGTCACTACTCCATATTATGTACATAATAATCATATACAGCAGTGTGCCACTGTTATCTTTAGTGTGTACAGTAATCACACACAGTAGTGTGCCATAATACCCTAGGATGTTCACAGTAATCACTTACAGCAGTGTGCCACTATACCCAATGATGTGCACAAAAATCACATAGTGTGCAACTACTCCATATGATGCTCACAGTAATGACATATAGCAGTGTGCCACAGTTCCTTATGATTATTATAGTAATCGCATATAGGAGTGTGCCACTACTCCATATGCTGCATTCAGTAATCCCATACAGCAGTTTGCCACTGTTGCTTATAACAGACACAGTAATCATATGTAGCAGTGTAACACTACTCCTTATGATTCAGTCAGTAATCATATGTAGCAATGTGGCTATGATGCATGCAATAATCAAATATAGCAGTGTGCCACTACTCCAAATAATGCATACAGTAATCACATAGTTATACATAGTAGTGCACTACTGCTCTCAGTGATATTTATAGTCATCACATATAGCAGCATGCCTCTACTCCCTATTATGCTCACAGTAATCATATGTAGCAGTGTGTCACTACTCCCAATAATCCATACAGTAATCGCATATAGCAGTGTAGCATGTTTCCTTATGTTGTAAATAGTAATCATATATACTAGGCACTACTACTGTCAAGTGCTATGCAGAATAACACATATAACAGTGTGCCACTAATGTCCATGTTGCACATAAAAATCACATTTAGCAGTGTGCCATTACTCCATATGAAGTGCATAGCCTTGTGTCACTGCTCCCTTTGTCTCCCTTTGTTCTGCATAGCAATTATATGCAGCAGTGTATAACTACTCCCTATGATGTACACAGTAATTGCATACAGCATTATACCACTGCTGTATGTGATGTAAGCGGTAATTATATGTAGCACTTAACCACTAGTTCCTTACTATATGCACAGTAATCACACATAACAGTGAGGCCCTACTTCCTATGATGCTCACAGTAATTACATACAGCATTGTGCCACTACTGTCTGTAATGTGCATGGTAATAACATACTGCCATGTGCCACTTCTCCAAATCATGTGCACAGTAATCATATATATCATTGTGCAACTACTTTCTATGACGGACAAAGTAATTGCATACAGCATTATACCACTACTATGCCATGTTAAGGCGAGCCACCCTTTGATGTAAATCTTGGCTCTAGATTATTGTTACTGTTGAAGTGACACCCAGACTCTATGTGCAAAAATGGGAAATAAGGGTTATAGATGGATGGCTGAATTATACCTCTACATATGTAACACTTCACCACTATTTCTTATTATATGTAGTGTAATCACATATAACAGTGTGCCACAGCTCCCAATGATGTTCATAGTAATGACATCCTACAGTGTTCCACTACTCGCTATGATGTGTGCAGTAGTCATATATAGCAGAGTGACTCCTCTCCAGTGATGTGTACAGTAGTCACATATATCAGTATGGCATTACTTCCTACAATGGGCACAGTAATCACATTTAGTAGTGTGCTACTACTCCCTATGATATATGCAGTAATCTTATATTACTTTGTGACACTCCTTCCAGTAATGTATACAGTAATCACATACAGCAGTGTGCCACTACTCCCTGTGATGTGCACAGTAATAACATATAGCAAAGTGACATTTTACTGTGCCCATCATAGGGAGTAGCACCACACAGGTATATGTGACTACTGTACACATCACTGGAAGTAAACATTTAGTAGTGTGCAACTACCCCATATGATATGGATAGTAATCACATATAGCAGTGTTAAACTAATTCCAGTGATGTGTACTGTAATTACATATAGCAGTGGATCAGTACTCCCTACTGTACATACAGTAATGACATATAACAGTGTGCCACTACTCCCTGTTGTACATACAGTAATCACATATAACAGTGTATCACTACTGCCTGTTGTACATACAATAATGACATATAAAAGTGCACCACTACTGCTTGTTGTACATACAGTAATCACATATAACAGTGCACCACTACTCCCTGTGATTTGCACAGTAATAACATATATCAAAGTGACATTGCTTCCAGTAATGTATACAGTAATCACATATACTACTCCCTACAATTGACACAGTAATTACATTTAGTAGTGTGCTACTACTTCATATGGTATGGATAATCACATATAGGTGTGAAACTACTTCAAGTTATGTGTACTGTAATTATGTAGAACAGTGGGTCAGTACTTCCTACTGGGTTGGGAGGGTGGCCTAATGGTTAAGGTGTTTGCCTTACAAACATAAGGTGCAGGGTTTGAGTTTCACAAGGGATAATGAGCTAGGCTTACAGTGGCTCACAAGGGCAGTTAGCCTAGTACTAACCTATGAACCTACATACAGTAATCACATATAACAGTGTGCCACTACTCCTTGTATGTACAGTAATCACATAGAACAGTGTAACACTACTGCCTGTTGTTCACTCAGTAATGACATATAACACTGTACCACTACCACTTGTTGTACATATAGTAATGGCATATAAGAGTTGATGCTGTGAAAAAGGCAGTGAAGCAAAACACTGTTTTGCAGCAAAAACAACTACACTAATATCCAAGAAAAAGCTGCAGAGTCTAGAATCACACACCAACTGGATTTATTAAAGTTAATAACACAATTAAGCACTTTTGTCTCATACTAAATGGTGAGACTTCATCAGAACAACTTCTAAATGCAAACTCCCATTTAAATAAATGAGGTTTGGGACAAACCAATTTGTCCAGGCCCCCTTTTTTTTGGGGAGGTGAATACGGGGAGTGGGGGAGGGTGATTTATAGTGTTAGGTTAGCTAGGTTCTGGTTAGTAATGAGTTAATTAGCCTGGGGAGCTAGGGAAAGTGAGGTAGAGTTGGGAGGGGGTTAGTTATATATTGTTGTAGTAAGGGAAGTGGTGTCACATTTAGTTGTGAGTTTGTGAAGCTAACTGATGTCCAGAACAACCTGTAGGTATTCCAGTTACAGGTAGGTCTTGGATGATGTTTGTGTTTGACATGGTGTGCATCAGGTTGAGAAGCTGGTAAGGTGAGGGTGGAGTATATATATATATTACCTTTTTTCAGGCATTTGTCATTATGGAGAGGATGCTGCGTGCATGAGTGGGTTTTTTGGAGGGTAGGCTGGTTCACTTGTAGTGCTGGTGACTCATTTTGTCACTGAAGGGAGGCTGGATGTCCACGTAGAATGGGTAGTGTTGTGGGTAGTTGCTCTGTTTCAGTCTGTTCCCCTCCTTTGATGGTGAAATGGACTGCATATAAGTAAAACATATGGGAACTTAACAACATGCCTTATAAATGAGTTTGGGGATCATGGATGGCTTCACGGTGCTCATTGGTTGTGCTGTTGGGGGAGTAGGGCTGTCATGTGCATTCCCTTGTTTTCCCCTTTTTACCTTGCAATCCATTGGTCCAGAATTGTAATGCAGGTCGTAGCTCCATAACGGTAGTGGTAGTGGGAGTGGGGTCTTTTCATTTTGAGATCTTTTGACCATTGACTAGTGCTCCTGGTGGTTTGCACATGATGTGCGGTAAGGTAGCGAACCATTAGTTGCACTGCGATACAATGTAGTTGAGTATTTTGAAGCTAAGTTGATCACTGCATTGGGAGAGGAGTCACCCATAGTCAGGAAGTGATGTTGAGACACCTCTTGATTTTACATCGGAGAGCTTCAAAAGGAAACCAATGTAAATGTAAAAAAAAAATATATATATATATATATATATATATATATATATATATATATAAACGTTACATCTAATGGCTTAATGGTAAAAAAAAAAAAAAGAAAGAAAGAAAAAGTATAACAGAGTCATGCATCAGGTCTTGTGTGGATCCTCTGCAGTGGGAGCTGGTTAAAGATTACGGTGCTTACCTCAAAGACACAAGGTAGTGGGTATGGGGTATTTGGTCATAACTCTCAACTGTACACATTTTCGCAGAATGTGCAGATTTTTGCTTCATGTTTGTGGTCCGTTTTTCATAATATTGTGGTTTACTGGCAAATCATTGAAGACTTGAATTTGGGAAATGCTGACAGACATTTCAGTTTCATACTTCATGCCCTTCAGAAAATTCATGCTAATGCAAGACCTCTTATTCTATCAACTTTCTAAGTTTGTAGGAGCAGTGTTTAAGGGGTGCCCATGTTTTTGGGCTTTTGCCCCCCATTGTTTATGGCTTTGTCCAGATTTTTGTTCTAAGAGGTTGAGAAGTAGGTATTGGGTTTAGCATAATGCTTCATCTGTGTTTAACAGGGGGAGATGCAGTTAGTTAAGTGTTCCATGGGTCTTGCTCTCTATTCCTCTGCGGTAAATAGTATGAACGCTGTTGTAATTAGTAGTGCTAATATGTTTTTTTTTTCTCCAGATGACCAGCATGCAGAGACTTTGGAAAGATTGGGAGGCGATAGTGGCCCAGACAGGAGAACTGTTTCAGGGGGTGTATAATGCTGACGCTGTGATGACAGAACAGGTGGGAGAATCCAGCCAAAGGAGGCGGCACTCCACTCCAAGGACGAGGTCGATGGCTTGTGGCAATTGACAATAAGTATCGAAGGAGGTGGTTCCAGCTAGCCCATCAACTCCTGGTGAGACAAGACAGAGGATCAGGTAATGATCTTACATTGACTGTTTTGGTAGGCAGGGTAGATACTGGGAATGCCGGGGTGGCTGGGGAGACAGGGAGTCCTTTGGGATAGAATTATGTCATGACTGTAATAACATGGGGGGGGCTACCACAGAGGTTGCAGGAAGTTATGGATCAAGTGGGGGGCAATTAGGGAGGGCAGTACAGGGTCAATGGGTAGCCTGGGATTGGACTCTGAACTAGGTTCTGATTTCGGCCTTTGCCTAGGCGACTGGTTAACTACACAGTCTTTTTGACTCTGCACATTCCTTCTTCAGTTAAGGAGAAGATTTGAAAGGGGAATATGTGGATGCCTGAGTTAATTGCTGCAGAAGGTGTACAGTGGCTAGTGGAATCTGCATCGGCTAACAGTAAAAATTTGTTGGCCACCTTGGCAGCATTGGGGAGGAAGAGGGAAGGTAGAATTTGCCATGGGATAATTGGGTAGTCAGTTTGGTTTATTATATGGCAGTGCTGTTGGAAAATGATGTGACTTTGGCTTTGCCCCTTTCGGGTTATTTTCTCACCATTCGGGAATGTCACTGTTTATGGACAGGGAATGCTTGGTTGTGTTGTGACCAGATGTTTCAGAAGCGGAAAGCAGTGGATCATTCTCTCCACTGAGAGGGGTGGCATTCAGACATCTCGTTGGCTACCATGATGGACAGTTATGGCTGGAGTAATAGAGGGGAAAAAGGGGGAGAAGGGAGTGGTGTGTACTGGACCTTAAGTGGCAGAAGTTATTCGTGGGTAGGGTGCAAGTTCTTGCATGTTTTTTCAAGGTGTGGGGGGAATCATCCAGCCACCCAACGTGGGCAGTGTGAGGTTAATTCTATGACTGTGAACTTAATGTTGGGGAGGTTCCTTCTGCTCAGTGGTTTCAGAACTTTAGGGGCAGAGGTAATTTTCATGGATTACAGGGTGGAAGTCTCTTCAAGAGGACTAGGGCAAGGGGAGAGGTTGCATTTTCCCATTAAGGTGGGGGTTTTACTATGCATACTCCAATGCTTTCCCAATCCTGTGCTTAAGGAGGAGTTATTAGATGTTTTTTTATTGGGGGTTCTCTATTAAATGTAGGGTGATGGGGGATGGGGTGATTTGTAAGAATTTGGGATTGGTGGAGGATAAGGAGGACATTTTACAGAGTTTGGTGGAGAAGGAGTGCCAGGCAAGTCAGTTACTTGTTCCTTTTGACAATTTTAAGGTTTCTTCATTGGGTCTGGTATCAAAGAAACAGGCAGGCGAGTTTAGGTTGATTCACCATTTGCCATATCCCAAAGGGAGCTCTGTTAATGATTTCATTGTGGGTGAGGATGCCAAGGTTAGTTATGCATCCTTGGATGATGCAGTGGAGGTCATTCAGGGTTTTAAGGATCCAAGGTTAGTGAAAGTAGATACTGTCAGCTGCTGCCAATCAGGCAGGAGAGCTGACTGTTACTGGGCATGATAGCAGAAAACAAATTCTATTTTGACAAGGTCATGCTGATGGGCTGTTCAGTTGTATGTGCAACCTTTGAAAAATTCAGTCTGGTTCTTCATTGTGTATGGCAGCAACGGGTGGGTATGCAGAAGACTGTACATTACTCAGATGATTTCTTGTTAGTTGAGGAAGGACAGGAAGGAGTGCAGGAAGGGTTGCAAGAATTTCTGGGAATGTGCACTGACTGGGTTCCCATTGGCAAGGCATAAGTTGGAAGGCCCAGCAAGAACTTTATACTTTTTTGGTATTATTAGTGAATGCAAAATGGGGGTTATTTTGTCTGCCTATGGATAAGAAGGTTTGCAGCTCATTCCTTTCACATTAGAAGGGCTTCAGACTTGGCAAGGGAAAGCAGATCCATTGAGGTAATTAAAAAAGTGGGGAGGTTGTTTTTTAATGCCTTTTTATCTTAGATAAGGAATGTAATTGCAATTAATATTTTTTTTTCTCTCTTTCTTTCAGGAAAGTAGATTGTCATTCTGTGTCATTCTTATATCCATTGGACAGAGAAATGGGCAGCAATTAGGGTGAATGGAAAGAATTTGGGTTTGTCTTGGTTAGGCTGGACGGTCACTTGGAAATGCGGTCGGTTATCGGGCTGTAGAGCAGGTTTGGAGGTTTGTTAACCAGAGGTTGGCTAGTCAATTGGTAGCTTGACACATGTATATGATAGAGCATAGAGACTTTAAAGATAGAGATGATGTTTGATTTCGTTCAGATGGGGTGCATTTGAGTGACATTGGTTTGGATTTATTTAATGTAAATTTGAAATTGTTTTTAGAGGGTATGGTGAAGGTTATTGGATAAGAGGGGGACCAGCCTGGGATCAGGCTGGTGGGCGGAGAAGAGGGACAGGACTGTCTTCTTCTGTTCCCCCTCTAGGTGAAGGTGTTGATGGCATGGAGTTTTTGGGATCAAGTGAGTTGCTGGACGCTGCTTGATAGCAATAAGCAAGCTGAATCTGGGGATGCTGCTTATTCAGAAAAGATGAGTTGGTACACTACCTGTTGAAGGTTTTGGCCAGGATGAATAGGTCCACTGCCCTGATGGATGATTTGGACAAGGTGAGTGGGGCACTGCCCTGCTGGATGTTTGGAAGAATGTGATGACTTCAGTTAATTGTTACTTTTACATGAATAAAGTTATTATTTTGGTTGAATAACTAAAGGTCGTCAAATGTCTTTTGTGGGTTGGTGTGAGTTATTTTAAAGGTGGGCTGGGACAAATGAGGTTTGGGACAAAGCAATTTGTCCAGGACCCTCTTTTGGGGGTGGGGGTTGAATAAGGTGAGTGGAGGAGGATGGTGTATTGAGTTCATGTGCCTCTACCTGTTCACTCCATGGATCTATCTTTGGGTTAAATAGCATCTGTTCCAAAACTTAAAATTAAATTTTATGTCCAGGATACCTCTCAAGATGTTGTACAAATCCTAATTAGCATTATAGCTTCTCATATCATAAATAAATTCATATGCTATTTCTGTTTTTCCTACATAAAATGCAAGGTGATCCTGACATAAATCCCTATAAATAATGTCCCTCATGGTACAACTAAAAAAACTTTTGTGGGAAATTCCCCATACTCAAATATTAATTGAACAGCCATCATTACTAAAAGGACACTGTTTACATCTCCCAGATGTATTTTTGTATTTTTACTTGTTAATAGTATGTAAATAATGTACCAAAATTAACCATTAACTCCATAAAATTCTTTCCTTTTTTAAAAACAAATGTGGGTCCCCCCCAAACTTTACCTACATCACCACTATATATAAACATATCCCATTTTTTCTTATAATATTCCTAATTAATAATCTGTATTGAAAGTCAATGAAAGTCATAATCATAGCTCTGCCAAAAAATAAACTACTACAGCTTTAATTCTTAGTGTCTGTCAAAATTATATTCCTACTAAATAAAGGCATGAATGTCCCATTTCACAACTTTTCCAACACTCCCAACTGTACAGTCCAGGATAACATCTACGCATTTAATATCCCTTTTAACTTAATTATCTTTACATTAAACACAGGTTTGTCTGACATCATTCTGAATCCTCATATCATCTGTACTTTTGCCAGTGCTTTTTTCTGACTAAAAGGATGACAGCTGTTAAAATGTAGCAGAGAATTAGAATAAGTAGGTTTTCTAAAAATATTTTATCAAAACCTATGACTGACTGTGTTCTTAGTTATTTCAACATCCAAGAAAAATAATTTGTTACATGAAACACTGTGCATAAAATGTAGAACGTAATTGTTAGCATTAATATAACCAACACAACTTTCTAAACTTTCAGGGGGTATTGCTCCAAAAAAATACAAATATCTTCCAGAAATCTGGAATATGGTTTCTGACAGTTACTATATTAAAACTTTAATTGTTGCAAGTAGGTAAATATAACATTGACAAATACAGGAGTACAAGCAGCTGCCATTGCCACTCCATTCCTCTGACAAAAAAAAAATTCAATCAAAAATACGTAGCTGTTCTCAAGAACCATTGCAGTTAATTGAAAAAGGGTATTAATATCCCTTGGCCTAAACAGACTATATTCCACTAAAATCTCAAAAAAACAATTCAGTCTTAAATTATGGAGAACCACAGAAAAAAGGTACTTTATATCAATACTGAAAAAAATGATAGTGTCATGGTGTGCATTTGACCCAAGCAATATAAAAGAACACCACAAATATTTCAAAAGATGTTTGAAATGTTCACATATTTTTTTAAGTTTAACATCAATGTTTTTAGCAGTTGAGTAAGATTTTGAGCCCCCTGCATTCATGATAGGCTTCAAATGTGTATTAGCCAGATTTTTTATGTATTTTTCAAAAGCCAAAAGTACTTGGAACAGTAGGTTTTTCAGTAATGATATATAGATAATCTTCCATTAGAATTTGTTCCTGCTATACCATATCATACAACATCCCTTCAATTATTTTGTATGCATCATTTACTTCAGTTCTATGAACTTGAGAATCGTCCCTACATAGTCAACATGGTCCATTACAACCATCCCAACCCCTATGCTGGGATTTATTAATCTTACAATATCATTTATTCTAAGTTTATCTAATAACTCCATTTCTTCCTTATTGAGATTAAAACTTGACTGAGAAAATAACTTTTTAAAATGTGACTGATGTCCCTTTCAAATATATTTTCAAATAAGTTCATAGGTAAGTACTAGTCTTTCGGCCCTAGGGCCTATACAAACCTAGCCAAATGAGGTTCCCTGGCTTTCACCTTCCAAGAAAATTATTTTCTGTGCCCCTGTCGAGCAGAACCATAGCAGTGAACCCTGGGGTGAATTTCCTATTTCCTATCCAATTGTCAAGATTTCTCTTAAAGAGTGCTAATGAGTAGCTTTGCTTGACATGAATGGACAGCCTATTCCAGAGCAAGAGAAGTCTCTGGGACAGGAATCTATCCCTCCAGCATGTTCTGTTTATTGTGGTGACAAGGTTTAGGTCCCTGGAGCATGTGGCTCAGAGAGATTGGGATTTCTTTAAGTGTAGCATGTCCATCAGGTCTGGGTTAGACATGGCTTTGTACATTAGGCAGAGGTCACTTCGGAATAGGCGATATGCAACAGAGTAGAGCTGGAGTTTTTTGAGATGGTCGTGTGTTTGAGGCCGGTAATCCTCTTAGTGAGCTATTAATAATAAGGCCTGCCAAGTCTTGAACCCAGGGTCCTGTAAACTACAATCAAAGCAATGTACCATTACACCATCTGAGCCGTTGAAAGTAGAATGCAATGGGAGTAAAGTAGTTCTTCTGTGGGAAATTATACACCTTTCAAATGTCACTTCCTCACCTTGTGGAAACCATAATTGTACATTTACTTTTCTAGTAAAAAGTCTTTCTCAAACAAATTAA
The DNA here is from genome assembly GCF_019279795.1 of Protopterus annectens. NCBI lineage: Eukaryota > Metazoa > Chordata > Ceratodontiformes > Protopteridae > Protopterus > Protopterus annectens. The sequence continues at coordinate 659,671,411 of NC_056743.1, read as the reverse complement.
AATTTACAGCTATAGTCCATTGAAAATGAATCAAAAATATTGCAAAGTCATAACTGTCATTCAGAATAAGACTCTTACAGTCCAGTTTGTGAATCTTGCTTCCATCCCCATCCTCCTCCCCCGTATTGAATGATGGAAACTGTCTGCGGGATCCCTCATTTGATATCCCAAGTTGTAGGTGTTTGTTACTTGATTCCTCAAACACTCTCATTTGGGGTACTTGCAAAGTGTCTCCTTGTTCTGCATTATAATCATAACTATGTGGGGGAGAAGATTTATTGTTAATGGGTGCATTGTGCTCATACATTGTTGTTAATTGAAAATTACAACTGGTGCCAGTAGATGAAAGGTGCACATTTGTATTGCATTGTTATACTCCCTATGATGCATGTCAGTAATCACATATAGCAGTGTGCCATTACCTCCAGTGATGTGCACAGTAATCACATATAGCAGTGTGCCATTACCTCCAGTGATGTGCACAGTAATCTGATATGAGAGCATGCTATTGCTAACTGTGATGTGCACAAACATCACATGTAAGAGTGTGGCACATCTCCCAATGATGTGAATAGTAATCACATGCAGCAGTGGGCCGCTACTTCCTATGATGTGTAAAGTAATCACATATAGTAGAGTAATACTACCTCCAGTGATGTGTACATTTCTCACATATAGCAGGGTGCCACTAATCCCTATGATTCATAAAATAATCACATATAGTACTCTGCCACTACTCCTTGTGATGCATGCAATAATCACATATAGCACTATGATGCATGCAATAATCACATATAGCAGTGTGCCACTACTCCCTATGATACATGTACTAATCACATATAGCACTGTGGCACTGCTCCCTGCAATGCATGCAATAATCACATATAGCACTATGATGTATGCAATAATTGCATATAGCACCATGCTACTACTCCCTATGACTCATACAATAATCATATATGCAGTGTGTCACTACTCTCTGTTGGTGTGTACAGAAATTATGTACAACAATTTATCACTCCTTCCTATGATGTTCACAGTAATCACATATAGCCATGTGCCATTATTTCCTATGATGTACATAGCAATTACATATAGCACATGTAGCAGTACTGTAGGTAACTCCTGAAAGCATTGTCATCAACCGTATACCTCTTCTATCAGCATAACATTCACCCACTCTGATCTGCTATCTCTAATTATTGTATTTCTTTCACTGTGGTTCTGTCAGTTTAAAATTCAACCCGGTTGCTCAGTACAGCTCACAAAATAACTTGTATGAATATTAAAAGATGCTAAGTGAATACATTTTGTTTGTTTTATTTATCATGCTAGTGCAGCCTGGTAACTCAGTAGTTACTAGTTCTGCTTCACTGTTCCAGGGATCAGTCCTGATGTCTAGTTATTGTCTGTGTCAGCTTGCATGTTCTAAATGTAGATCTTTTTTAAGCACTAATTTGCTTTCTCCTTACAAATGTATGCTGGTTGATTACATACTCAGATATTGGTAATCATTTGAAATGTCAGGCCCCACTAGAGTGAGTCTAGAAATATGGAGACTGAATGGCCTAAAGAATAGACTTACATATACCAAGTCCGATATGCCATTTCTCAGAATATTTCCTTTTCTGTGAGGCATGGTGATCTTGGAGTTGAGATGTATGTATGTATGTATGTGTGTGTGTGTGTGTGTGTATACATATATAATGTTCAGGGGGTGCAAGGGTGCATACATGCACACCTCACCCATTAAATCTTTAAAGGAGATGAGCAATTCTCAAAAATTGTTCTTCTCCTGTGTATTCTATCTCTTTTTGGCTTGTCAGCGTTCATTATTTTGAGTACCAACATTTCAGTATAGAGCTCAGATATTTCACTATTATCATAGGTTAATGGTGAATAGTTCAATCAAATTATTTCAGTTACACAGTTAAAAAAGTTACTTTTTGATACTGTTGGTACTTTATTCAGGTGCAACAAAACAACATAATAAAAATGGAAAACATATGCTCATATACAGTCTGTTCAAATGTTAGTACGATTCAGACAAAGGCCTCCAGCAGCAGTAGATCTTAATGATTTTTTCAGCCATGTGATAGCTATGTCATTAAGTTTGGTCTGTTCTGGCATTTGGCACAGAGGGTTAAGGCTGTGAGCTGTAGTCCCTTTGGTAAAAGGTTTGTCTCCCTCAGCCCTCATTTGCCTAGAGCAAGTGCTTAATCAGACATTGATCACAGGTCACCCCTAAAAAGGGACTGTGTGTCCAGTGAGTCCACCACTTTAACAAATTGATAGTTTCCACAGCTGAGAATACAGTGATACTTAATATGAATGTTACGTACTTAATTCAATAGACAGTTTTCTCACTATGTTTGAAATGGTTCAGTTATTATTAAACTCTTGCACTGGACTCTGAGCTCTATTTTAAGTACTCCCACGAAAAGACTTCCCTGTCAATTTATCTTGCAGTTTTAAGATCACAATTCATAATCTATCTCCAAGACTGCACCAACTTGGAGAAGATAGTTATTCTAGTTCCCTCAAAGTGAGCATATATCACATGATAGTGTGAAAGGGCCTCCTCCACACTGAAAGGAAACTGCTTTGTAAAAACACCTTTACAATGTTATTTGTAGATGGCTTATTAGAATGGTCAATAGTAAGTGAAACGGGGAGTTTTGGAAAGTAGCCTGCTGGAATATTGGATTAGTTAAGTCAACATATTCCCTTACTGATTTGAGAAGTGCCTTTGTTTTCAGATTCCTCTTTTCATGGCAAAATGGCATCTTGCAATGGACCCAAATACCCTTCCAGGATTAAGCTTCTGGTCCTGTTGTACTATTAATTGACAGAGTTCCCAGGCATTCTCCAAACTGTTGAATAGAAAGGTTTCAGAAGGAGAGGACCATAAACCCACTACAGCCACATACCATGAGTGATAGTAGTCTTACTTCCTTACATGCTGTTACATCTATTTATAGGCTAATATCTGTTACAAGTCATGGTTTAGCATTATTAGCTAGCTCAATCCTAAGGCAGTGAGACTTCCCCATCCCTCTTCTCATTACTAGCATGGTCATTTCTTTGAAGACTCAATGTCTAATCAGACTTCAAACAATGGCATATCATTACACTAGGCAGTTTATCCCCAGACTCTCCAGGGACAAATGCAAGTAGGCTGAGACTCATCATTCCTCTGTCTATCTCTCTTTGTCTCTTCATATCTGCTCAAACAGTTACCTGGGCTGCTAATCAAGTTTGGGTCACCTGGGTTTCAGTCATACCTTAGTAACAGGAAAGACAGCTAGTGTTGCATTGTAGTGCACTTTTTGTTTTGTGTTAATATTTATTTTAATTCGTGTTCCAAGATCGTAACCGAAAAGGACAATTATAGCCCAAGTGACATACTTGTATAAACAAACAAACACACACATGAAAATTAACAAATAACTAAATAAGTAAATAATAGTGGTTCAGCTATTAATGGATCATAGACTAAAGAATAAAATGCCTACTTTTCCTTCTCTAATTCATCCTGAAAATATGATTCTAGTACAAGCTCAACTATCTTTGTCTATCTTTATTTCAAGATATGAAATCTCCAAGACATCCAAAGGATGCCTTTTTTTTTTCATTAGCAAGCTCAAGTAAAAAATCCTATAGATCCTAACATTAGCATACAGGGGATAGGTAAATAGATATGCCAATGGGCAGGATCACCTAGAATGAATAAATGGACAAATGTGTCCATTGGTACATTTGGAGGGTAAGAGTGGATTTGGATTTATGAGTAGCCTGCTATTAGTCTAAACTTTTGTAGCAGGAACTCTTAATTCTTTATATGGCCTTTGTCAGCCTTTCAACATCAAGGCTTCTCTCATTCACTGGTGATCTATTAATTTCCTCATCCTGCCTGACTCTGGCACTTCATAGCATTCCATGTGGGAGTCTCTTTTTTCAGGTGGGAATGCCTTTTTGGTAGCCTTAACTTAGACAGGTAGAATTGCTGTTTTATTTCAAATGTTTTTTTTTTTTTTTTTTTTGCTGTTGTGATTGCGATTTTCTGCAATTTGAATTCTTAGTACTTCTGCATTTTATAGCACAAGCTAGATTCAGGCTTGCTGAATCTAGACAGTTTGGTATCATTTGAGCACTAAAATCAGCCATCTTACATTAAGAAGGCCTCCCCTGCACCCTTGGATGAAGAGCTGGGCATCTGTAGACCAACATCAGTGGTGGTCACATTTTTTTATTTATGTCCTGCTTCATCCACTTTTGGAGAGCAGGTAAAGTCTATTACATAATTTGCTAGGACCACCATACTGCATACCCCCATTGCTGAGCAAGGGATCATTTTTCTCACTGGCAGTCTTTTGCTCCTGTATCGTACCTTTGCATTCACTTACAGAGAACTCTGCAATGCTTTTCCAGTGTTTCAACTGCATTGGAATCAGTTTACAAGCTTTTTTCCCTACTATAAGTCAGGAAAGTTGCAAGGCTGCTTGTTCACTTACAAAGAACTCTGCAATGTTTTTCCAGTGTTTCAACTGCATCCAGAGCCATCCAAGCCAAAATAAGAATATTTTTGATCAACTGTACTTGAACTTGTTTTATACAGTAATTGCTACTGTTTTTGATCATTTTAAAGCATTTATTTAATTTTTTGGCAAAATAGTCATTTTTCATTTTATTTGGCTTTTCTAGTCTGTGTGCTTACAAATCTCGGCAGAAGGGTGAATTAGCCAGGGATTTAGTTGTTTGGTAGTTGTTTAATTTGTACTTGAGAGCTGCTTTTGCTGTACATTTACATTAAGAAATTCCAGGATCAGAAATCTTGTGGCAGAAGGTGTTTACTTGGTGTCTTTGAGTTAGAAAGCACTGCTAGTTGTTAGTTGTTTAATCTCTTTGCTTTTAGGCAGGCATCCTGTGGAAGTTGATTACCTTGGGCTCTCTGGGTTTGGGAAACACTATCTAATTTAAACCAAAAGTCAACCCAGAAAATCCATCTAAACCAGTAACAGTTAGGAAAAATTCAAAGGCAAACTACATCCTATTAACAGACAGTTTGTCAAATTGTCAAAATTCAAAGCTCCCCTCAACTCCAAGACCTCAGCTACCTATGCAGAATTAGTCACAGAGTCACTATACAAACATTTGAATGGCTGCATAGAAGCTGCCGTATCTACCAGAAATAAACCCAAAGCAAACCCCACTGGTAGAATCCTCACCTAAATATGGCATATAATACAAGAGGAAACTCATGGCCAAAATCAGGAAAAGCAACCCCCTTAAAGACAAGAAACTAAGAGGTCTAATTAAGTCCAACATGGCCAACTATATATTCAGGATAGCCTTGCAGACTAAGGACAATAAGAAGGTCTTCTTCAGCTCTATGCGGAACCTTAGAGGTAACACACAACACTGTGCTGAACTCATAGTCCACCTACACTGATCAGGCTGTCATAGTAAATCTACATCCTGATAAATTCAGCTCAAACTTCATCCCCCAACTCCCCCCATCTGCACCAGGTGAAATCACCCCCACGATATTTCCCCTAGCTATCAACAGAGACTGGGTGCTGATAGCATTGGCTAAAGCCAAGAACACCAACTTCGTGGGTCCCAACAATATCCCTGGTTGCCTCTTGAACAGTTTTAAAACATGACCTATCAGGAACATTTGAGGAACTCATCAACTACAGCCTTGAAGCAGGCTGCATGCCCTGTGAACTGAGGACTATGACAGTCTTTTTCTCCACAACAGTGGAACATCAACCAACCCAGGGAACTACAGGCCCATCAGTCTTGCAAGCCTAATATGCAATGCCATTGAACAAATTATCATGCAGGTGATAAACAAGAACATTAGCTACCTACAGATACTGGACCCATCCCAATTTGGCTTTGTTAAGGAAAGATAAGGCTTACTTAACTTGGTAAACTTCTTTGAGAAGGTCACCAAGGCAATGAACGAGAATAAAAGAGACCAAACTGTGTATCTTGACCTGGCTAAGGTGTTTGATACAATACCTCACACATTGTTGACATGCTCCCTGAGCTAGACGTAAATCCTTGCATAACTCACTAGACTGCCAGCTGGCTCACCAACAGGATGCAAGAAGTCAGGATTGGTGAGGCTATCTCCACCAAGAGACCAGCCATCAGTGGAGTATATCCATGCTGGGCTCAGTCCTGTTGACGTCTATTTCTCAGAAGTCAAGCCTAATGTTAAAGGCCTCTGGCTCACCAAGTTCACAGATGACTGTAAATTGTAAGCTATTATAGATTCCTCCAAGACACAAATGTCTTGCAAGTTCATAGATTCATAGGTTGGTACTAGGCTATCAGCCCTAGGGCCTATACAAGCCTAGCCATAACAATTCGCTGGCTATTTCTTCCCACAGTATTTACTTCCCTGGACTCCTGTCTAGCAGGGTGACTGACATGATCCTCGGGGTGAATTTCCTATCTCCCATCCAATCATCAAGGTTCCTTTTGAAGAGGGCCAAAGAGGCACTCTGCTTGACATATATGGGCAGCCTATTCCAGAGTCTGCGGAGTCTCTGGGTCAGAAACCTATCCCTCCAGCATGTTTTGTTCATTGTGATAACAAGGTTTAGATCCCTGGAGCATGTGTCTCTGAGGGATTGGGAGTTCTTTAAGTGTAGCATGTCCAGCAGCTCTGGGTTTGACATGGCCTTGTATGTTAAGCAGAGATCGCCTCTGAGTAGACGATATACGACAGAGTATAGCTGGAGTTTTTTTAGACAGTCAGCATAGGGCATCTGCTTTAGGCCTGTGATTCTTTTAGTGAGGTATTTCTGCGGCCTTTCCAGTTGTTGCAGATGTCTTGAGAGGTTCATACCAAATGGGGCTTTGTATTCTATAATGGGTCCAATGAGGGATGAGTACAGTGGGACAATGACCTCCTTTTTTCTAGATGAAAAGCCCTTAGTGATGAGGTGTGCCACATAGAAGGAATTTCTGACTGTTGTGGTGATGTGCTTATTGAAGGTGAGACCACTGTCCACCTATGTCCCTAAGTCTCTTATCACACTTTCGGTGTTTAGTGTACTGCCACCTATGTGGTAATTCATGGGTACATATTTTTTCCCAAAGGGGATAGCTATACATTTCTTGGCATTGAGCTTGAGCCCATGGCTCTGGCACCAAACATCTGTTTCTGTAAGGCCCTTTTGTAGAATATCCACATCATTTGGGGATTCAATAAAGGCTCCCAATTTGCAGTCATCTGTGAACTTTGTTAGCCAGAGTTCCTTAGTGTCGGCCTGTACTTCAGAGAAGTAAATGCCAAACAAGAGCGGTGTCAGGACTGAACCCTGAGGTATTCCACTTGTCACTTGTCTGGAGCTGGATTTGGAGTCTACTACTTTTACAGTTTGGGTTCTGTCAGTAAGCCAGTTGGTAACCCATTGAGTGACATAGGGATTAATCCCCAGCTTAGTAAGTTTATCTATGATTCTAGAGTGGGGAATGGTGTCAAAGGCCTTGGTGAGGTCCAAATAGGCTGTGTGGACCACCTCACCCTTGTCCACGGCTCTGGAGACTGATTCAAAGAAGTCAATCAGGTTCAGGAGACAAGATCGGCCCTTCACAAACCCAAACTGTGTGGGGTCCAGTGTTTTAAGGTTGCCAATGTCTTTGTTTATAAGTTCCATGATAATGCGTTCCATGGCTTTGCAGATCAGGCTCATCAGACTGATGGGGCAGTAGTTCCCAGGATCCAAGGTGGATACCCCTTGTGGAGTGGGATAACTGTAGCTGTGCTCCACTCAGTGGGCACAAAGCCTGAGTAGGTTTAACATGCACAAATCACTGGTGCCAAAGCCATGGCCTAAACCTCAATGCCAGAAAGTGCATTATAATGCTCTTTAGGAAACTGTCAACCCAAGTTCCCCCCTCTCCCCTTACGGGTCCTTGAATAATAGCTTTAATTATTGACTGTTTTATCCTTGATACTGACTCTACCTTAGCATTCTAGTTTATTGTCACATATGTTTTTCCGACCTGTGTACTGCTTATCTATCTTTTATTTAATCTATCTTCAGAATATTCTATACCACGTATTTTACTTTTTCTGACTTTTTCTCTATTGACATACTTTTGTCAGTGTTAGTTTTTCGTAAATTGCTATATAAGTCTACACTGGTACTTTTGTATTATGTTTATTTTGGTCTTTTGTAATAATTGTATTCTTCATGTAATTGGAGCTTTTCTCCCCGGGCCTCTACTGAAAACGGATATATGTCCAGTAAGACTAGCCCGGTCAACAAATGTAAAATAAAATAAAATAAATAAATAAATAAATAAAGTGAATCACTTAATCAGTAAAACATCCGTAAGAGTAGTCTCAGTAGTAAGGGGTCTAGGAACATATGTGGACAGTAATCTGGTCTTTGATGAACATATAGCAAAAACAATACGAAAATCATTCTATGTTCCCCAACTTAAAGGTACGGGTATGGCATCCAGGTGCAAGGAAATTATAGCACTACTCTACGTGGTTCTCATCAGAACTATCATTGAAAGCAATGCCCCCTTTTGCATGTATCTAACCAGACACTTGGAACACCCACAAAGGTTTCTCACCAGGAGAATTCAGGGTGTGAATACACTGTCCTACTCTAAACACAAGGCATAGCTTTTGGTGATCAGTCTCCTACAGGCTGCTGAGATATGATATTTGCATGGCTTATAGGGATTTCTCAGATGCAGACCTGTCGGATCTGCTGCATATGTACAAAACAAACAGCACCAGAAACAACTGATCCAGGGATCTGAATTTCACTTATGACAAACGGAACATGCTGGGGAAACAGATATAATTCCCAAAGGATCCCCAGACTAAGGAATAGGCTCCCCATCTATGTAAAACAGAGTTCATCCCTTCCCCTATTGAAATGAAACCTTGACAACCGGATGAGAAATCATAAATTTATCCATGTTCCTTATGGACAGAGGCCTTCAATAAGAAAAGTGTTGTCCTTACTAAGTTTCCCCTACAAATCTTTAACTACTTTCCAACTGATATGCCCCCCTTCATACTTGGGACACAAATGGTTTGGTGGGGACATCTAGGCTTGGAAGGGTCCTAGTTATTTGTTAGTCTAATAACAACCCATGAACCTCTGAAGTCTGCTGTCTAACCCACATCTTTCTATTGACTATTAATCTGAAAACAAATGCATGATTCCGGTCATTTCTTAGAGCATCTGTGTCCATTTTATACTTTGAAAGTAGAAAAATGGCTTAGTCACTCATTGATAATAATTAACTTACCCCCAATCTTCACCACCCACAAAAAACTACAATGTATCATCTAGTAGGGCAATTTATAGAGAGGAGTTGTTACACCTACATTTCTGGAAACATTTAAGATAAATCTGAAATCTTATTTACACTAAAAGCTAGTTTTCACTTTTTTTTTCTTCTTTTGTCTCACTCTCTTGATCTATTGCTTTTATTTTGTAAATTTATAAAATATGTAATGAACAGCAGAAAAATTATTTGAAATCATATTCTGTTAGATAATATTCTGAAGAGTTGGCATCCTACAGATTAAAGATTTGAGTAAAATATGGCACATGAGCAAAGTAAAGCATCTGTTGAATATGTCACATTTTTCTGATCATGTTTTTAGAACACATGGTGTTTTAAAATGTTTGAAATGTTTGTTATGATCAAGACGTTTCTAAGTATCTACTGTTTACAACAATAATTAATGATATAACTTCATCTGAAGTTCTTTTTATAAGCAAGACTTAATAGTTTATGCTATTTGTTTATGTTTTAGCATTACTCAAGGAACTTCTACTGCTGCTTTCATTTCTTATATTTAGTCACACAAAGAATTCCAAATTTGCTTCATGTTTTTGCAAAATCAAAATACAAAGTGTCTAATAGAGAAGAGTTTGGCACTCTATGAAAGACATCACAAACTGTAAGTTTACTTCCATGTTTACTGCCCTTGTCATTAATATGATCTGGAGTGTCCCGGAGCTGGACTAAACTGTCCTTCACTGTTTAATAATAAACATATTAAGCAGAAATGAACAAGCAGATAATCTATTATACAAAACAAATTGACAGCACATAACTACAATTAAAGCAAATACTGACAAGCAGATACTTTAAAATGATTTAACCTTGTATCAAGTGAAAGTTATATATAAAGTTATAGGTATTATTTCTGACTCACCAAACAATGCATACAATTTTAAAGGAACAGAGAACATCCAGTAACAGTACAATCATCTTTTTCAGAACACCGACTTACAAACCACCTTTTGGGAAATGTATATTTTAATTTTTAGTAATCCACATTTTCAAAATAGTTGAAAAAGGTTCTTGTGTCATCCATTGATCTGTTAAATGTACACCAACAAGATTGATTGAGTGAGTAAGAACACAGACAAACTGCATTTGGTGTTGTATATTCATTTGATTCTGTTACTGGTACATCCAAAAGACGCCTTTGTCAAATAATTCAGAAATGTGTGAAGTAAAGTTGGGCATAGCCTTATACTATGGACAGTATTTTTTTTGATTGTCCCAGTGTTACTGAACTTTGGTTAATATGAGAGTAACTCTTGGGGTAGATGTAGGCTATGGCTGCATTTATTCATAGTTATTGCAGGTATGTCATGAGAGCAAAGCTAGCTCTGAAAGAACCCAAATATGTATGAGTACATTTCTACTTTAACCAATATTTAGGCCATTAACATCTTGCCAACACATGGCTTCCATTAAAGCACTTGTCTCAGCCTTCTGAAAAAGAGAATGAAAGAATGCACCACGTTTAATGTGTATATGTCGAGTCTATATTAAATAATTGAAGGTTCAATTCAGAGAACCATTCTTCATCGAACCCTAATAATCGAACATGCATTTCAGTGAACATTCTCTTCAAAAAAAAAAAAAAATTTAAACAGGGAAACTAAGCACTTGGCTAAAACAATATTGGAACAACACCACAGTATGTAAAACCCACCAAACTGGGGGTTGTGCCCCCCACATCCCCAATGACTATATATACCAACTCTGAGATTGCAGTACATTGGGGAAAAGGGCAGATTTGTTCTGCTGGCCAACTGCTACCTTTCCTTATGTAAATTTTTTGTGGATATAAACAGTCACTGAAATAGCCGTTAGATGGTTAGGGATCGATGAAGAAAGGTTCACTGAATTAAACCATTGATGAATTAATATAGACCTGAATGTGTCCTATCACTGAAAATTCAGCATTAGAAACAGCACAGATGTTCATAGGTTTTCCCACATTTTAGACATCCTTTAACTTTCTGTTCTGGTTGATATTTCTGACTTTGCCATCAGCGTGACAGTTGTACTGACCTTGGATGGACAAATGCATTTAGGCTGTTCTACTCCATTGCAGAACTTCATCGTTTTATTGTTCAGTACCGCATAGGTGTGTAATTACCACTGTATAAATATACACTGCCCTTATCAGACTGACATTTCATAATGCATTTGTACTGGTGATAATGCCTTTCACTTTTATAGTTTTTTTCTGGAAAAGTACAACAACTGTCATGAAATTGTGCATCACTGCACTGAGACTTCATTTACTGTTTGGACTGTTACGGCAGTGATTACTTGTCTATTGCCTAGTCATGTCTCCATTGTTAGTCATGTTTAATATGGCACTGTGCCAGCCTGTGCCACATGGATGGCTGATCACAAATTGTCATGAATGGGTAATGACAAATTTTTACCGGGGATAAATGAAGAATTTCTACTTAAAGGGAGACACTGACAATCTCGCACAGCACTACATAATGTAGATAATTGAACTTCTCAATGATCAGTTTTCACTATAAGCTGAAGTTAGGAACACACTCCTGCTTCGGTCACATTTTGTATAACAATTTCACGTGCATTTATTTTTCAAAGGGATATACATTGTTTTGTACACTTTAGTTATTTATTCCCTGCTTTGATTTCTTTATATACACACACACACACACACACACACACACACACACACACACACACACACACACACACACACACACACTTTGGTTACCAGTGCCACTGTCATACACAGGAGTGGTAGGGGCAAATCCATTTATTTCACCCAGTGTTAACACCTGTCTTATCATGGGGTTTTCATAGTCATTTATATCACTATTGGTCTACTGCCTGTATTTTTTTGTTTCCAGGACCTGTCTTAGAAAAGTGCACCACATTATACTAACCATGGCTGTTTTTTTGTAATATTCTCATTCTCCCTGTTATCTCCTTACTTTTATTATTTGTCATCTATGGTTTTGTTTCTTTCCAATTATGTTCATTTATTTTGCAGTGTCAGTCACTGGGCAGAATATGGTATGACAGTTGGCATTGTCCTTCCTACTAATTGCTTTGCTACAATAGCTTATGCAGATGATACAATTCTTGTTAATTCTAATTATAATTTAGAGATCTGGAAAATTCGCAACTTATTTAACACGGCAAAGGATACAGTATTGTCAGTTGTAAACTATGGTAAAGCAGAAAGACTACCACAGTATTAAACTCAGCTGTTATGCCTAAGGCATTCTTGTTCATAAATAATGGTAGTTTCCAATTTTAAAATTTTAGGCATTAAAGTAAAAAACATTTTGACTGATTCTTAGGATGCATATTACACTAAAATAAAAAAAATAAATTCATTAAGGAATATCTTTTTTCATTAATCAGAAGAGTAAATATTATGAAAATGCTATTTTCTTCCATTGATTTTATTTCTTTTTCAAACTTTATGATCAATCCCAACTCTTTAATGGTATAATAAGGTAAAACATGTAGTTATAAAATTCTTATGAAGAGACGGAGCTCCTTCATTTCTTTGGTAATTGACTTTTGCATCACAGGATTAGAGAAAAATCGTATTACTAGATATGTTAAGGAATATTACTGAAGCAGCAGTTTGAATATTGTAAATATCCAGTGTAATAACTTGCATGTGTATAGATGAGTGAAACATGTCTTAGTTAAGAATCAGTCTTCCCTTCTATGGATTTTATAAGAGAACGTGACTTTTCAAGAGTGTTTAATTTTTAGAAAAAGGAACTGATTCATTTGTTTAAAGGTATTGTTCTTCCCTGGAAAACATGAATACATTTAGGAGTTTTTTTCCGCAACAACCAAATGTATATTACATTCTTCAGCAATATAGTTCAAGAAGTCTTTACTGAACGCACTCAAGATAAAAACATTGAAATGTTAAGTAAAAAGAAATGCAACTGCTCTATAATGTTATGCAAATACTGTCTAGTTATGATTATCATCATGAAAGAAAGAAGTTGAAAATGGTATTAGATAAGTCTTTTTCTTCAGATAAATGGATTAATATACTAAAAATATTATGAGGACTCATAAGTCTAATTGTAATATTTCCATTCAATACCAAGTTATGTATAAAATACATTTTCCTGCTACAGACTCTTTTTGATATATTTATTGTAAGCGTAAGTTGTTGGCATTGTCATTTTAGAAAGGTAGATTTGTATCATTACTGGCGGAGTTGTCCAAAGACAGTGGTATATATTGGGAAAACATATATGCATGGATTTGTCTACTTACAGAAAAAATATCATTTATGCCTACAAATTTTATGTTAGATATGGTAGATCATTTTGAGGCTGATAAAAAACTGCAAATGATAAGAGGATTCTTATTTAGTAAGAGATTAATTCTCAATAGTTGAAAAGCTACACTTATGCCTGAAATTAATATGAAAGGCTTATAGTCTTTATATAAGAGGTATGTTAATTACCATTGTGGTATGTTAAGGCATGAGGTGTGATCCTGTTTATGTATTTATATTTTCTCTTCCCTCCGTATGTGGGCTTTCGATCACTTCTTTTCATTTTCTTCTCTTGATTTTCTTATTGTGTTTTCATGGTTTTATCAACTTTACGTATTGCTGCAATTGTTGAGATGAAAATGTACTGAATAGAGAAAACATAACGGCATACTGTCACTTATATCACCATTGTCTATTCTATTGTTGTGCAAAGATAGCAGATTCTATTACTGGTTTGCTTGTGTGCTCTTCACTGCAGAAAAGAGCTATCAAAAACTGTAGCATGTTTGCAGTGAAGTAATCTCAAAGCCCCCAGTAAAACAACTGAGAGTTTTCACCACCTATCAACAAATTTGAGATAGCTAAATACAAATGGATTCTGAGGACGCTGACAATTAATGCAGATCAAGTCCCTAGCCTTAATGCAGCTGTTAGCATTAAACCTATTTAGAAAGAACAACAAATGAAATTGTAATTGCCAGATCTGGTTCATTTTCATGCACTTTATTCTATGCGCTCCAAATATATTTTTATATTTTTATATTTTTTGTAGTTTTTTTATTAATCTGGATATTTCTAATGGCTTTATGTCTGCCTTTCTAACTTTAAGGATTTTATATTGCTTAATTGTTAAGCATGCATGATTGGTTGGCTGTGTCTATTCTTTAAAAATAATGGATTGAATTAATTTGTCTTTTATATTATACTGAGTAAGGGTTTTCTACCTGAAAGCTTTGTGTATATGGAGTTATTTTTTTTTATTAAAGAGTTTTATTTACTTCCTAACATCATTAGTCCTTTTTTTTTTTTTAATTTCCACATTAAATGAAACACACATTAACTCACTAATGTATCATAATGTCTGGTCGCACTTTATTGTACGAACAAATACTATTGCAGGGGGATTTCAGTCTTGACTATGATCTGTACACCTCCAAAATGCTGTATAATTGATTATTGATAGTATGTCTTAAAATGTTAGTCCTAGAATGTACATTACTTATTTGTAATGTAAGGAATCAAAGTGTTTTAGATTCTGTTTTCAGCATTATTTAGAATACAATACATTGACTCATGAGCAATGCCACAGAAGACATATGATCCAAATATAACAACCTAGAATCCTGTGTCAGAGAAAAAGTTCATAGGTGTGTACTAGGCCAATGGCCCTGGAGCCTTTACAAGCCTAGCCCATAGAAGTGCCCTGGCATCATGCCATCATTAGTTCCCGGTGCCTCTGTCAATTAGAGCCACTGAGTGATCCCTGGGGTGAACTTTTTATTTCCCATCCACTCATCAAGATTTCTCTTGAAAAGGGCCTGTAAGGTGCTCTGCTTGACATGTATGGGAAGTCAATTCCAAAGCATGGGCAGTCTCTGGGTTATGAACCTGTCCCTCCAGCATGTTCTGTTGATTGTGATAATGAGGTTGAAGTCCCTGGAGCGTGTGGTGCAGAGGGTTTGGGATTTCTTTAGGTGTAACATTTCTAACAGGGCTGAGTCAAACATGGCTTTGTAAATCAAGCAGAGATCACCTGTTAATAGATGATTTGAGACAGAGAAAAGCTGGAGTTATTTGAATCTGTCCATGTAGGGCATGTGTTTATGGCCTAGGATCCTCTCCATGACGTACTTTTGTGGCCTTTCCAGCTGTTACAGGTGTTTATTGAGATGCATGTTAAATGGGGCATTATACTCGATGAGTAGTCTAATGAGGGAAGAGGAGAGAGAGATGATGACCTCTTTCTTCCTGGATGAAAAACCCTTGGTAATGAGATGTGCCACATAGAAGGACTTTCTGACCACAGTGGCAGTGTTGTGGTCGAAGGGAAGGTTGCTGTCAACCCTGTGTCCCCAGATCTCTTAGAATACCTTCAGTGTTCAGTGGGCTACCATCAATGTGGTAATTAGTGGGAACTGAGTTTTTCACAAAGAGAATGACAAGGCATTAAGCTTAAGGCCATGGTTTCGACACCAGTTGTTGGTCTCAATGAGGCCTCTCTGTAGAATGTCTACATCACTTGGGGAGTTAATAATGGTGCTCAGCTTGCAATCGTCAGCAAACTTGGTCAGCCAGAGTCCCTCCGTGTTGGCCTGGACTTCTGAGAAGTAGATGCCAAACAGGAGACGATCCAGGATCGATCCATGTGGGACTCTACTCGTGACTGGTCAGCAGTCTGACTTGGAGTCTGCTACTTTCACACTGTGGGTTCTATCTATGAGCCAGTTTGCAACCCACCTAGTGATATAGGGGTTGATGCCTAGTTTGGTGAGTCTGTCAATAATTCCTGAGTGGGGAATGGTATCAAAGGTCTTGGCCAGAGAGAGGTAGGCTGTATGAACTGCCTTTCCCTGATCCACAGCTCTGGTGACTGACTCAAAGAAGTCAATAAGGTTGAATAGGCATGATCTACCCTTCACAAAACTAAATTGCGTGGGATCCAGAGTTTGGGGATTCTCTATATCCTTCTTAATTAGGTCCATGATGATGCACACCATAGCAGACTTGTCAGGCTAATGGGGCAATATTCCCCAGGGTCTGTAGTCAGTCCCCCTTTATGGAGAAGGATGACTGTAGCAGTGCACCATTCTGCAGGGACAAAGCCAGAGGTGAGGTTGTAATTGAACAGGGCAGACAGGTGTGGTGCCAGTTCACTTTGTAGTTCATGTAGAACACAGCCAGGGATATTGTCGGGTCCCATGGAAGCTGTATTCTTGGCCTAGGACAATGCAGCTTTAACCTGTGCTGCAGTAATGCTGGGTTCCTGGCATTAGTAGTAAAAGAATGATTCCCTGGAAACTTTTTTGACCCCTTTGGCCTTTTAAGTGACTAAGTCCACCTCTTGCCTCTTTGGTGGGTGTTCCCTTTCTGCGTGCCAGGAACTCGGTCTTATTACCTTCACCTTCTTATGTTGACTAGTCCTCATTTCCCCCTGTACTGGTTCTTACTTTTATAGGATCATAGATTCATAGGTAAGTACTAGGCTATTGGCCCTAGGGCCTATATAAGCCTAGCCAAAAAGGTACCCTGGCTTTCGACACCCAAGAAAATGATTTTCCTGTGCCCCATATTATGTTGGTTGGTTCATGTTTTCACCTGTACTGGTTATAACCTTTACCTTCTTATGTTAACTGGTTCATGTTTTCTTCTCTACTGGCTCTTACCTTTATTTTCCTATGTTGACTGTGTAGATCAGAGCGTGTAGGTACCTTTAGGAAGCTTTCCAGTGAGCTAGCATGTGTATAAATACTGAGCACGTGCAAGCAAGACTGACATTTTGTAGTGAGCTGCAGAGGTGCAAACATGTATGTATGCATAGCAATCAGTCAGTTTGTTTATATTTTATGTTGCTGCTATCAATCTTGATGTGTTTGTAGTTAATAAAGTGTATAAACGAGCACTCTAGCCTCTTCATCTTAACTAGCTCTGCCAGACGAGTGACATGGTGTCAGAATGGAATCCAGAATCAAGACCATGAGGCACTCACTTAAAGTTGGAGGAATATACAGGAGTGGATCATCCTTACCACTCAAATGACTCACAAAACACATCAGAAATTAATTCCAGGTACTAAAACTTGCTTAAATGATTTTTGTTTACTCAAAGAATATAAAATGAAGCACTCAGAATGCTCAAAACGAATTTATAGTTAAATGAAATGTCCGAAACAATGATATACTGATAACAATATTCAAATAGTTATTAAAAATGTTTGAAATGATATCCGAATTCCATAGAATGTATAAAACAAGGAAAATGACCATGTTTTTTCACTATGTACTACTTTTTCACATTAACTAAAGTGATTCGAAGTGTACAAAGCATTTGCAAGTTTGTGCAATATTATAGTGCAGTTATTTTGCAAAATACAGCCATTTCAAAGAATATTTCACAAAGTACAGTATTTTGAAGAGTTTATTGTGTATTTGAATGTTGTTTCAAGTACCTGGTATGTGTGCATGTTTGTACATAATTGCAAGGGCTATATTTTGCTTTGTGTTTAAGCATAATTTGTTGGCATGGCAGAAGGATTTTGCAGACCTGCTCCACTTGTATTTGATAATAATATGCAGAAAATTGGAGAGTGTTTGAGCAAGAGTATGATATTTTCATACAGGCTGCATTTTCTGACAAAGATGCCTGTATAAAGGCATTTATTCTGCTTAATTTAGCTGGTTCAGAAGCCATTTAAAGAAAGTGTTCATTTGTGTATGCACCTGCTGTGTATGCAGGGGAGAGGGGAAAACGCCATATAGTGGTACCAGCTGAAACGAGGGAAGAGTAAGACTGCTTAAAATGTAAATTTAGAGAAACGTGTAACCTCCAAATGAATATTACAATGGAAAGGCACTTATTTTACACAAGAGATCAAAAGCCTGGTGAAACATTTGCAGCATATATAACTGACTTGAGAAATAAGGCTAAAACATGCAGATCTGGTGAATTGAGGCATGAGTTGATAAAAGACAGGCTTGCATTTGGTATATAAAGATGATCCAGTGACAAAGATTTTGCTTTGAGACAGTGATTTAACTTTGAATAAGGCCATAGAGATTTGTCAAGTATACGAGCTCACAGAAAAGCACACAAACTTGCTTACAAATGAGAAGTGCATGCTTCCAGCCCTTTCCAATGCTAATGTTGATATTATGCAGCATGTGGTTAAAAGATACAGGCCAAAGGGTGGAGTTGCCACAGCCCCAACATTAGCGAAAACCAGAACCTTTCTAGCAAATTCCAAGGCATGCTCAGTAAAGCAGACATGCTCAGTGAAGCAGAATAAGTCAACAAACTCAAAGCATGTGCCTTCACCTAGCCTCATTGTCAACTGTCGCAACTGTGGTGGAAATCATGAGTCTGAAAGAGAAAAGTGCTTAGCTTTTGTTCAGCAGTGCCAGAAATGTAAAAAATATAATCATTTTCAAAGGTTTTATAAATCAAAATAGGTCCATTCTTTTATTAAAAGAGAACATTCCAAGAGACAAGTTAATCAATTAGAAAATTGTGACCCTACTTTTTATGTTGATGGTGTGTCTATGCTTGGTGAAATAGTCAATGCAGTAGATTTGTGGGCAAAGAATGAAATATTTTTGTACTGTTCAGATTATTGGGAGACCCATAGATCTCAAAGTTAATACTTGTTCAAAGTGCAATGTTATATCAGCAGAAACATTTGCTAGAGTAAAAGCTGGTTAGAAGCTTGATTTGGTTAAGTGTGTGAAGCTTGTTGCTTATGGTGGTGAAGAAATTCAAACCGAAGGCTCAATAGTGCTTTCATGTTACTCTGCTGGGAACAGCTATGATTTGCAATTTTACATAGTCAAAAGGCACATACAGTCTTTATTAGGCCTCAGAGACAGTTTGAAAATAAGACTGCTTTCATTTAATGAGAAAGTCCACCATGTAAGCTTGAAAGACAATTGTTCTAATTTCACCCAGACTGTTTTTTCTACCTCTGCTGATCTTTTCGAAGGCAAACTAGGCAAACTGCCAGTTGTGTACTCCATGAAGTTAGACCCTGAAGTCAGCCCAGTCATCACACCAGCAAGGAAAGTTCCAGTAGCTATGCAGGGTAGAGTCAAAGCTGAGCTACACAGAAGGGGGCAGCAAGGAGTGATTTGTCCAGTAAAAGAACCATCTGAATGGGTATCTTCCATGGTTTTCTCTACAAAGTTTTTTTTTTTTCGTATTTGTGTGGCAGTCTGTTCTACTATAATATCTTCCATAGTAGCTCATAAAAAAAGCTCAGATGATATCAGAATATGTATTGATCCATGAGACTTGAACAAAGCACTAAAATAACCTCATCATCCAATATGTACAGTTGAAGAAGTTGCTGCTGTTATGCCAAATGCCTCTGTTTTTTTCTCTCTTAGATGCAAAAAGTTCATTTTGGCAAATTTTGCTTGACCGAAAATCTTCATTACTAACCACTTTCAGTACTCTTTTTGGCAGGTACAGATTTTTGAGAATGCCATTTGGGATAAATTCTGCCAGTGAAGTATTTCAGCGTGCAATGGAACAAATGTTTCCATGCTATCCATGTGCTATTACTGTAGACAATATTCTTGTAGGAGGCAATGGTGAAGTCGAACAAGAAAGAAACCTCAGGAAAGTTCTAGAATGAGCTCATGAAGTAAATCTTAAGCTGAATCCTTAAAAGTGCAAATTTAGGCTACAAGAAGTTACCTATATTGGTCATTTGTTTACCATTTGAGTCACTTGGTTATACCACATGTAACTGAGGACTTCTGAGACAAGGAGGTCAGGGAAAGCACAATCTGGCATACTAAGAGCTATGTGAAGCAGACAAACAGCCAAGTAATTATTTACTGTGCTCAGCCTTTGCTGTATTACAGGAATATATTGTAATTAGTCGATACAGCTGATCTTACATGAAGTAGAAATTGCAGATTAAGGGTAATTATTTGCCAATTTCTTTTTTCTTGGATTAATGCTATTTTCACCTCTAAATGTTTAATGCAGTTTTAATGATGTGGTTGAAATGAATGGGAGCACAGCAGTGGTTTGACATACCAGTACTAGAATCACAAAATACTGTTATTGTAGTAAACATAATTATGTACAGGAAATGCAAAAGTAAAGAATATGACACATTTCTCACAGCCAGATGAAACTTCACAAAAGCTATGCAAAACAAAATTCATCTAAAATTTTGTATTCTATGTCATAGCATTCTGTGCAAGACTTGAAGAAGAAACGCAGGTTTTGCCAAGAATTACAAAAAACAAATTTTTACTGCTTCTATATTATAGCTTGTTTGGTGAAATGTATAAATGTGTTTACATTCAAGTGCACATTCAAGGAAAGTTCATTAGCTTGAGTGCTGTGGGACTGACAGATCTGTTGCATTCTTGGTACTATTAATTACAGGGGCACTACCCTGCATTTACAGTTGTTGCTGGAATCTATTACTTGAAAACAGACAGCATTCTTCAAGTATAATTACCTAGGATACTTTGCCCTTGGGCCAAAGATATAGGTAGCAACTACTGTGGAAAAAATAAAAGCAGTCTGTTTGAGTGCACTTGGCAGTACAGGACAGTGCATTGCTTTAAATGATTAGGCTGAAGTTAAGTACAGTAATTTTCCTTTTTCCTGTGTATGACAAAAGTTAGACCTGCTGAAGGTGGGCTTAATAACTTTTATCACCTAGGGTTTCACACGTCTTATCTTCTCCCTGTTTTCTTCAGTGCAGAGTAATGTCGAAATAATTCTACATGTGCTATATTCCATCTATAAAAGTATATCAAAGTAACAAGGACCTTTAAGTCAAAGCATAGTGCTCAATCTGCATGGATAATAGGGCACATCAAAGCCACATCAGTAAGTACAGATCTTACTGTAACAGAGCTCACATCAGAATCTCTAAACTTAGGCTGAAAGGTGTTACTGACTCATGTCAGTGCTAGAAGTCTCAGTCAAAAAATAAAGTATCTATGACAGAAAGCGGGAAGATGAGCAAAAATGTATTGCAAGCATGTTTTCATTATCAGAATTGCTGTGTCAGTAGGGAAAATTATATAGTCGGGGCAAAGACTTGTCAGCAACATAGAGATTTTTTTTATGAAAGCATCAACTTCTATGTCATTAAATTACATTTTTTTCTTCACTTGATTCCTTAAGTCAAGGATGCTTTGCAGAACCACAAAAATGCAAATGTATTCAAAAACACTAAATACTCTTAAGCTCTGCACATCCATTAATATGAGTTACAAAAAAACTACAGGTGTTGTTCTGAGAGAAAGACCATAGATAGGCACATCCATAAACTACATATAATAAAGCTTACATCATTTCAGTGATTATCTAAGGTAAATTGAAGCAAACTACATTATGATTAAGTTTTTAGTGCCATTATATCAATATGCTGTAATTGAAACAGACCTGACCAGCATCTAGAGTGTTTTTGAAGTACATGTATTTTAAATTATTTTATTTCCTCTGCTAAAGTATGCTGTTTAGTAGTCCCAAGTTCAGATTGTAATCCTCTACCAAGCAGTGATTTAAGAATATGTAATGAATGTCTCAAATGTCTAATTAAACACATGAATAAACTGTCAGGAAAAGAAGACTGGTAATCCATTAGGTCTAAATGTTGAAAATAACAGATTTGTAGCCATTCTATCAGCTCCCTGACACTACTGAGCTTACTCTATACTCAGGAAACACATTTCTTTTTTAAGTGTTTGCAACACATATTCATGGGTGATTCTCAAGCAATTTATTTCTTTATTTGAAGTCCATGATCTCTTGTGAATCATCAGGTAAAGTCTGTTGTGAAAAGTCAGTAACACGGTCACAAAAAAATACGCATTTTGTGTATTGATGACTAATAGACAGAAAATATGGAAAAATGAACATTTGGCAGATGGGGGTATATCTCCTCCATATCTAATGTTGTGGGTGACTATGCTTCCCCAATACCCGTACAATATGAAATGTCCCCCTGCAGCTATAGTAAAACTGTGTAAGCATGTTTTGCTCTCTCCAGAAGTACCACAAGCATTCACATGTGTACTGTACCCTTTTCCTGAAAAAGATATCCACAGCAGTGTTTCCCAGAAGCACACAGGCACACATCTGCAACATAACTGATTGATTAATTGATTTCTTCTTTGTTAACCAGGTTAGTCCCACTAAGACAGAAGGTGGTGTTTATACTACAATGGGAAATTTGGCCAGGACACTGGGGAACTTCCACTACTATTTTTTTTTCAGTATGTGCTATGGGATCTTTTTCGTCCACCTGTGCTATCAATCAAGCATGGGGGACATTGGTTTAATGTCCTATCTGAAAGATGTCAGTTAATGTTGAATAGCCAACTTTACCTCTGAAGGATGTTTAGTTAATGCCTTCTCTGAAAAAAATGTGTCTAAAATCTGTGCAGCTTTTACCCAGTTATCCTGTCTTCCACAACTTTATCATGTGTAGGAAACAGCAAGGTTCTAATCAGAATTATGGATAAAAACGCTACCAGATGTAATACTTTTGCCCTGGTTTTACAGAACTGCAGCAGTTTAAGTTTTGTATTCTTTATCACATGCTATTTTTAATGGGGTCTATATCATAACATTTGCATCATGGAGTATACATATGATGGACATAGGATGGCTCAGTGATGCAGCGATTGCGTTGTCGCCTCACAGCAAGTGGTTCTCCAGTTTGATTCTCTGCTGGGGTGCCTTCTGTTTGGAGTCTGCATGTCCTCTTTGCATTCATGTGGGATTCCTTTGGGTGATCCGGTTTCCTCCCACATTACAAAGACATGCATCTGGAGTGTTTCTCATGGGCCTCCTCTGAAAATTGGCTTTGTTCCAAGTCGGACTTTCTCATTAAACAAATGTTAAATAAATAAATAATAAATAAATGGAGACCGTAATACTGACGTTCTACATTTGTGTTTTTGCATGGGAGCTAGCTTCTCTACACCCCACACCCCCTGCAAATTATATATGCCAACTCCTAGATCACAAAACAGTTTGCAAAGTGGTCATTTCCCCGATCCCTACTGTACCATGGTCTCAGCGTAAACACTTTGACATTGCAGAAAGTCAGTCATATAGTCTCGATCAGATACAGTTCAACCTTCTGAAAAATGGATAATATGAAGGGAAGCCAGTTAATGTTGTTATTAAAGAGCTGCAATGAGAATGAAAGCTTTGCCCCTGGTAAAATGTATTCTGTTAACGTTAAAGGAAAATAACCCCCTGCCCCCTTTCTCAGTTTTAGAACAAAATGTGCTTGTTTCTGACTAAATTGTTATTCAAATGTGCATTTCTGTATCCACCCCCATTGCACTGCATTTGCCAGAACTAATTAAATATAGCTAATATCTAGCAGTGCAATACACAAAAAATAAGGCCAGAGGTCTCAGAGGTGTTATATCCTGTTTTCTCAGTATGATTTTCTCAAACCACAGATGCAAGATCAGCCACTTAATTAGGTCATTGTTCCCAGACTAGTGTTGAAATCAAACAGAGTTGTGCCTTCTACATATTAAAGAGTAAAGAATAAATAAGCACTTATATCTAGAAATATATTTAAATGTTTGTGAAGTTCTTAAAAATATTATGACTTATGGTCTATGGATGGGGTTCATTCACAAGTGCTGTGCTCTTATTATTCAAGGTAGTCACTGCCTGAAACACCACACACTTAATCAGACAGGTTGTGGGCAACAGAGTCATAGCTAGGCAGGGGAAAAGGGAAGCAGCAGCTCCAAACACAACGTGTTTTATAAAATATGGTTACATGCAGAATTTGCTGATGGATGCTTTTAAATGAGACAAAGAGTGAAGGCAGGTAACGGTGGAAGACAGAAAAGCACAGAACAAAAACAGGGGTGATTTAAGTACCTAAGGTGAGGAGGACAGTGGGCGGAGACATACAAACAGAGGATGGGCAATTGGAGATAGGAAGGGTTGGACAATGAACAAGGAATGGAGAATAGCATACAAGGTAGAAAAATGTACCAGGAAGGGGATGGTGTGCCCTCCTGGAAGAGTTGGACCCCAAGATGAACCAGAAGGCAACAAGCCCAAGCACTACTGACATCAGTGGCTGTTATTATGGGACAGTTGTTTCTTTGGAGAAATGAGAAGCGAGGCCTGTCCATTATGCCATGTTGCCAACGCAGGTGTCCAGTTCCCAGCATACTTCGACAGTGACTAGCCTCGACATTGATTCCCAGAAAGTATTAAGACTCCTCCATTTCCCATTCAGAGGAAGAGCCTTCACCCTTTCAGAGAAACAAACACAGAGTACACCTGCACCACCTTCAGGTAACCTACAGCTGGAGGACAGGTGCTTGCAGATGACTCAGCGCAAGATGCAGTGGAGGTCAGAGACCAAAGTGACCATGGCTCCTATTTCTCCTCTTCCATAACTGGATCTAGAGAAAGACAGCAAAATGTTTAGAAATCATCACACACATGTGCCATAAACACAACTACACTTGTGCAGTAGACTGGCACAGTCATCCTATGCACTCTGTTGCCTAGAGATGCACTCCTCTCCTCTTTGGTAACCAGCCATATTCAGCCAACTCCCCTCAGCAGCTGGAAAACAATTCACATACTGTTAAACATACATGTACAATACTGAACATATTATTAGGCAGTGGAATGGTGTGATGTCCTTCCTCTGGGCCAGTGATCAAGGAGGCTCAATATTCTCCACTGACACCAATGGGGAATGTTCACTGCGAGAAAAATAGACACACACAACATTTTCAGATGCAGCTGTCTGCACCAAGTACAATTTGCCTTAAGAGCACACAAGGAATGCACACTCCAGTCCTGGGGTTGGGCTTCCTCTCCAGATCCCATATAAGATTCCCCATTGACAACTATAGAGCATAGTCCCTAGCCGGGTGTTCCAAGCCTAATCCTCAACCACCCTCTCTGTGAAATCAGGGCTCTCAGTGTCCCTGTTTAAAGTAGTTTTCACACACACACTTTGAGATTTAATTTTCGCACACACACACACACACACACACACACACACACACACACACACACACACACACCTGGGCAGAGCAGCTTACCTGCTCTGCCCCCTCCACCCATACTATAAGGTAGATTTGCTGCCACCAGAACACCAGTAGCCAGCTACTTTTAAGGCTTCTATGATGGTACCCAATTATACTTTAATATTTGTACAAACCTAGCAGTAAGACTTTCAAGAACGTGGAGCTACAGTGCCACTAAATAAAGGCAAGCACTCTCAAAGGTTAAATATTTTCTAAACGACCAGTCACAATGAAAGGTATAGATATATTTAATAATAATGAATAGTAAAAAAAAATGAATGTCTGTTTACAATAAACACCAGAGTTTTAATCACAGGAAATATAAAAAAACAACACTGATGGAAAGACTTAGTCAGATACAGAAAAAACAACATTTGGCTAATCTCATTATCTTTTTAACTGACTGAAGAATTACTGCTCCCTAGTTACTTACTTAAGCAAGGCAGATGGAAGTGGATGATTGTCTTGTCAGGTCCAAAAACAGTGTGTACTCTTCACATCTTTCACTAGTATTCAAATTGAATTCCAGTGCTAGCTACAGAATGGCATCACATGTCGTCACCTGGGTCTGTGGTTCCCACACTACTCTATCACTAGACACTGAGCCAGAATTTGGCACTGTATCACAATACACACATAGAACTTGATCTAAGGTTTATTACAGCCTCTGAAAACTGTAAAACAATTTCAGCACTTCCACCCTTCCTGCAGAAACTAACAAGTCATTCTCTGGCACCCCAATGTAGCAATTAGTTCACCCCTTCCCTTCCAGTATCCTTTGTTAAAATATATACATTTCATCAGTTACAGCAATGCAGTCTGGCATACATGCATATTTCTTTTCTGTCTAGCAGAGCCCACTGTTGATACATGTTTACACAAGCAACTTTACAAATACATTTTAACAGATGTATCTGTGCAAATCGGTTTGATATTCAAATGACATATAATTCTTTGCAAAACTCCAGCTAGCTACGCTGGCATACGTTTCAGGTGCACTGCCCTACTCCCCCTGGCACAGCTGGCACTACCTCACATCATCACAAATTATACCAAAAAATAAAAGATTACAGTAGATTCCTGCTTCAGTCTCCTGATCCTCTTCCTCCCAGTGTCAAAGTGGGTTGAGTTAGCACTGCCTCAGGTCATCATATTGTTGACTGTACTGCTCCCTAACATGGGTTATGCCAGTGACATCACTCAACACCTGATACAAGTGTTGAGTAGGCCAGTAACATTACTCAACACCTGGACCACTTTGGACCAGGAATACACCTTCAAATGACCATAGTACTGGACCAGCAAGCTCATTTTGAAGTCTCTGTGCATGAAAATCCTGCTCTTCCTAACACAAAACACCAGAGCCCTGTATCTTTGAGCAGTTGAGGCAGCCATGGATACTTGTAAGTCTACTCAAGGAGCAATTTAGTAGATCCATGTGCATGGATGCAATATCTGTGACTCTCATGTTATCAATATGCATTTGCACTACAGTGCCAGAACAGAAATAATCTGTATGCACATGCATAATTTTCACCTTAGTGTCTGTTGCTTGCACTGACAGGTGCAGAGCATCATTCATGGGCAAAGATTCACAGGCTTCATTAGTACACCTGCATCCGTACTTGACCCCAGTTAGCATGATAAAATGTGTCAGCATAATGTTTTACAAAACTGCTTACACCTGTACAACATCAGAATAGAAGAATATGACTAAAGCCTCTGTAGATGTGGAATTTTATTGAGAAAGAAGCTTCCATGTTAATGCACCTCAGGAAAAAATGTAATGGATGTCATGGAGAGTGAAACAGATGTCATAGTATATATGCATATGTACGTGGGACCTCCTGCCACACCAGTGGCATAGTAGCATCTGCCTTTGAGTGGGATGAAGTTCAAATCTGAATACAGGAAGCAGTGCAGATTACATGTGCAGAGGTTTGAAATTCCAAGATCACATGTTCAGGCATGATTATAGAGCACATAAATGGGGGGTGGTGGTATATGGGGTGTATCTGTACTATTTCATCTGTTGACCTTGTGCATTAAATGGGGGAAGCCATTGGCATACTTATATGCATACAGCAGAGTATCATACACACCTCTTTGCTGATATATTTTGTCCTTAGGTGTACACATGCTTGCATGGCCACCATAGGAAGAAAACACCTATAAAAGGTCACTGACAAGGAGAATAAAATGGTACTGCAGGATCTCCACACACATTACATGCACCTCCTGGAATAAAGCACCATATGCAAACAGTACTGGGAACCATATTTGATAGGGACTGATGCAGAATGTAAATGCTATATATGTGCCAAATTAGGTCTCAACAACAGGTGTGACAAAGGGTTACTGATATGTGATACTTTACCCAAAGAAAGATCTTGGGATATTGCAGCAGACAGGTCCACCATGGTGGTGGGACACCAACACAGTAAGAGCAGCAGCAGCTTATAGAAGTAGAGGCATTTTTGGTGCCACTAACCAGCATGTGGGTGTAGCCCAGAGATGGGCTGGCACAAAGCACATGTAAGTCAGTAAGGGTAGAACCAAGATAGCAGTGGGCATTATAGTACACTGTAGTACATACCACTTCATGTTCAAAGTAAAGGATTAATCAAGGCCGATCAAATATTTATCCTTCCAGGGACCCTTAGTCTGTGACTACAACAACCTGCATGACAAGTTATGTCAGTCAGCATAGGCTATAGCAGCATTTTTATGTGTAGCACTGTGCATGCCACAGAAAGTTATATGATAACACAGTGGCACTGTCTGCCACATTACAGGGGACGAGCCACCCATAGCCATCTTACATTACAGTGCATGTCATACATCCTGTACTTGAGAATCCCTCATGGGCCCCATATATGTCTCCAGCCAACAGAGAATTTGAAATGTCCTACAACTCTGCAGTGCTCATACCCAATATAGGGGATAGACAAAGCAGTAACCTGTGATGTTAAGGCTTACGATGATATGGCTGCAATACTTGGAATTAATCAACAGATATGGAGGTCAGTGATCTGGGTACAGATGGCTGCTACCAATTGCACTGTGGAAATGGTGAGTGGACTGTGGCTTGTGGGAAGAACTGCACCAACTGCATAGTGACATGGAATCTAGAGACAAATTATACACAGTTCATCTGAGTTCAATGACTGCAAGTATTGATTCCACAGGTATCTCCATGGGACATATTTCAACTGCAATTTGGTCTGCATCCACAGATCAGGCAATCTGTGGCCATAGGAGGGTCCAGATGTGAGCCAGATGGACAGACACCATCAAAACTCAGAATAACCAGACTGTTGATGAGACTGCACTGATATCACCAATGGATATTCAAGCTGTCATGCTGGTCATCAGTGTCATATATGTCTTGAGATAATGCTTCTTATCAGACTCAACACATGGGACATCCTGTTTAATTACATGCAGGCAGTTTCTTAGGAATACCTCTTCCTTACCACGGACTGTGTCCTGCTCCTGTATGCCAAGCCAACACAGCACACAACAACAATGGTTACATTGTGTAAGAATTATCCTGTTAATGGAGGATGCTATTTCTGACTCCTCATAACCTCCCAGGTTACATGGTTACTATGTGCACCTCATATAACCCTACTTTATAGTATAGTGTTGCAGTTACCTAATACTCAGTCCACCACCTGTACAAGTGATGATGATTGCACCCTGCCCTGCTCCCTCCTTAACAGTTTGAGAATGATAATATGTGACACCCAATGTGTCCATTTAATGCAATGCCTTGTATAGCCTGGGTACTATAATTAATGTATAATTTTATTCTGTTAGCCTTGCCATGGCCATAACTGTGGACAACATATTACTTCTTTTCCAGTGCTGCAATGTATTATGCCCACGTCTCCCTTGGCTGTGGTACTGCTGCTGCACATTTCTTCCTTGATGCTGATGATGTTCAGTTGCTAGTATGAGTAGTTATGGCAGGCCCCACTATGATTTATACTGGCTGTTGCATCTGCTTGCTTTCTGTTATGTAGTGAACCAAACCAAAAACAACAGCTATCTTGCTGCATACCTTTGGACGGTATTGCAGTGCCCTAACTATGGCATTCCTTCAATCATACCTCCTAACCTCTTAGCACATGTTTTCAAATACTCTTAGAGATGTATTATCAGTGCTCTAGTTTCAAGGGATAGCTTTATTCCAATGGATACTATTATGGATTTCTTTACTTTGAGTTTTAGACAGTGACTCTGGTACTACTTGTTACTGTATGTATGTTCTTCTTGGAGGGTATGCATATCTTTGGAGGACTCTATGACTGTGCCTAGTTTGCAATCATCTGCACACTTGGTCAGCCAGAGACCCTAGATGTTGGACTTGACTTTAGAAAAGAAGATTCCAAATGGCAGATCACTTTTGAAAGAAGTTGTTTGATTTACATACAGTGAATGGTAACATCAATAGTAGAGAATGTTTCAAATGTCATTCAACAAGGTAGTACATGTGATCATCTGTATTTCTTGTCACATTTACTATGCGAGTAAGGTAGAAAGACATCTCTGAAGGGAATAAATGAGAATTATAACAGTATTCTGAACAAAGATAGAAAGAATGCACTGTTCAGACATGCATTGACTTGTAGACATTGTAAGAGGTTTTGTTCTTTTTGACTTAGAAAAGGTATATAAAAACCAAGGGCTGGTTGTTGGAAAACACACTATTATGTAGAAAATTGTTATGGCAAATAAAGTTGAAAGCCAATATCCCACAGTATTAAATTACAACGTATCATTTAAAAGAGCTTTAAATATAAAATCTAGTCAAATTATAAATTATTTGGAAGGAATTACATGCAGGTCTTATTACAGAAACATTTATTTAATACATTTTACAACACTATTTATTTATATATTGTGTGGAGACATTTTTCTACTTATTTCCTGATACTACTTGATCTGCACTGAGTTAATAGAGTACCTTTTATACACCTTTCTTCTTGGGACTAGCCTCCTCATCCTCACATCTCAAATATATCTGTAATATTCCCACTTTTCTGCTTTCGTCCACTGTTCTTTCATTATCATTATACAACGACCCCTCATTAATATTCAAAAACGTGCACGCTGATTGGTCAGCATGCACATTGTAAATCAGAGTTATAGTAAAGGAAAAAGGTCCGGTCGCCCAGACTTTTTCCATTACTATAACTCTTTTTTTACAGCAACGGAGAACACAACATCTCCGTTGCTTCACACTGTCTCACTATGTTAAATTAGTTTAACATAGCAAGACAGCTTTAAAAAAAGCAACGGAGATTCTCCGTTGCTTTTTGTAAAGCTCTCTCGCTATGTTAAACTCCTTTAACATAGTGAGACAGTTTGTAAAAAGCAATGGAGATCTTGCTTTCTCCGTTGCTTTTTTCAAAACTGTCTCGCTATGTTAAATGGGTTTAACATAGCGAGACAGCTTTAAAAAAAGCAACGGGAATCTCCTTTGCTTTTTTAAAGCTGTCTCGCTATGTTAAACCCATTTAACATAGCAAAACAGTTTGTAAAAAGCAACGGAGATCTTGCTTTCTCCATTGCTTTTGCCCACAGCTCTGATGTACTGCATAGGCATACGCATGCACAGTACATCAGAACTGCCGCAGAATACCAGACATCTGTGGAAGGGCCGCAAGGAGACATTATAGAATGCCATTATTTAAGAAAAGTAATTATTTTTTTTCTTAAATAATGTTATTATATATAGCAATAACCGCCTGGGTGTGGGTAATGCTGGATTTACACATGGTTGGCTTTGTTTGGCCACTTGAGCTTCGCCCTCATGACCAAACCACACCAACCGTGGGTAAATCCAGCATTACCCACACCCAGGCATGGGTTATTGCTATATTCTTCGCTAATCTGATTGATTTTCTCTGAGGTGACTTCACTTCTCTCTCCCTTTTGGTGACTGCAATCCTTAAGCAGTTGCTAGGAAGCCAAATATTCTATTAGGCACTAACCAAAACATGAGGCAAGGTCAGTGACAATTTGCAAATTTGTTTACAAACACTGCAGTCAGCTATTAAAATGAGCAAACAACAAGCTGCTTTCATCTGCAGCCAGCCAGCTGGCGGCTTATACTGGCCACAACTTTTAACACTATATATGGCTGCCTACCAGGCTAAAAGAAGTACGCATCTGTCATTGGTGCAACCTTTTATACAGCAGTCCACAGCTTTCCACTCTACTTCCAGGCTTTCTGCTCAAGGACTTCCCAATGAATCATGTGAAGGCAGCAAGCAGAAGCCGCAGATCACTGGTATCTATTTATTCATTTCTAAGTAAAGAAACATTTCTTCACTTAGATGTAAACACATATATAAATAAAATAACATCACTGACCCATGATGCACATGCACAAATGGCAGGCATAGCAAGTATACAGAAGGAAGTACTCGCAGTGACTGTCATTTACAAAAACTGTATTGCACTTTTTTAAAGCTGAAACACACTAAACATATAAATATGTGCCAGCTGAAAGGAAAGCTCATAGGCATATGAATGCTTGACTGAGAGGTCTGTTGCATGCTTGACACTATTCACTATGGATGTATTACTCTGCATTTGGAACTGTAGTAGGGAAACACCCCTGAAAACAGAACATTTTGCATGGACAACTGTGATGTCTTGTTCTAGGGGTGAAGGTATAGGCAGCCATCATTGTAGAAAATGTAAAAGATCTACTCTGCCTGATTACACTTGGTGCCGTAGGAATGGGTCACTTTGCTGGCTTGATTAGACTAATGTTGTAAATGCTAATTCACGCTGCAGATTTATATATATCTATATATGTATATATATATATATATATATATCTATATATGTATATATATATATATAGAGAGAGAGAGAGAGAGGGAGAGTATATATCATATACACACATAGATAGTTTTTTTTTTGCTTCCCTTAGTCAAAGATGTTTTTAATTTATTTCCTGATGTACAACAGGGTGCAGTTCTGATAAACTTTGGGCTTTGAATATTGCAATATTTGTCTGTCCCTACAAACACAGAATGTCCTAAGCTCTGTACATCCATCAATATGAGTTACAGAAAACAGCAGGTGTTATTCTGAGAGAAAGACAATAGGTATGCAGATCGATAAACCACACATAAATGAGCTTACATCCCTGAAATATGTATCTAAGATAAATTAAAGCAAAACTACCATGCTAATATGATGTAAAATAACCATTAAAAAAGAGACCTTACTATCAGCTAGGTAATTTTTGAAGTACAAGTATTTTAAGCCATTTTATTATTTTTGGTGCTAAAGTACGCTATTCAGCACTTTAATGTCAGAACCTACTACTTTAATAAACATTACTTTAAAAATATCTTATGAGCATTTTAATAAACACACAAATAAAATGACAGACAAGACATAAATTTGATTATGGAAAATAACCACTTTGCATCTTCTGTCCCTTCACCTCAAGAACACTACTCCACCCAATGCTTGGATGCCAGTTCCAGAGAATGTCACATCTTTATAAAGTTTTCTAGGTATTGTCAACTCTTTAGGAAAGTTCATCCCAGACTTAAGTGAGCTTTCTACACCACTATGTGAGTCTACATGCATAAATGTAAACTGGTCCTTGATGGAACAACACCAAAGAGCATTTGATATCCTGAAGAAGAAAACTGCCAGTCCGTCCACATTGAGATATTATTATTATTTTCATAAACCTGTAACTCCTTCTTGCGATGCTTCAAAGTACGGCCCTGGCACAGCATGTCTTCAAGAAGGCATACCAGTAACTTATGCATCCAGAACTTTAACCCAAAGATGCATTATGCACAAATAGAGAAAGAACCTTTGGCAGTAGTGTTCGCAGGTTAGAAGTTGAATGATTAAATTTATGGCAGACCTATCCAAATAGAGACTGATGACCAACTACTAGTGACAATTCTGAAAAAGCCAATACATACCGCCCCAGCACGATTGCAACACATGATGTTAAAATTGCAAAAGTACAATTTCAGTATTGTTTACAAAAAGGGCAAATACTTGTACCTTGCAGATGGTTTGTCACGTCACCTAGACAAAAGACATAGCAGCATGAAGATGAAAAAGCAGACTTTGAAGTCATTGAAGTAAATTTTTCATCATCATGACTTGAACTAAGAAATAACACAGCTTCAGACCCAATTCTCCAGAAGCTGAAAAACATTATCACTCAAGGATAGCCAACATGACAAACCAGTTTACCACTTGAGATTCAGCAGTATGTTCCTTACAGAGATGAGCTCATGATGGAAGATGGAATCATGATGAGAGGTCCAAATGTGATAATTCCTAAAGCATTAGAACAAGAATATATCAAAATTTTGCAATGTGATCATCCAGGTACTGATTCCACCAAAAGAAGGGCAAGAGACATTGCATTTTAGCCTTCTATGATGAAAAGTATAGAGAAGGAAACTCTAGCATGTTCAATTTGCAACAGCACCAAACCACATCAACAAAAAGAACCACTTCAGCTACACCGAATTCATGAATTACCAAGGTCAACGCTTGCTACAGATATTTTCGAATGGAATGGTCAACATTACTTAGTGTTAGTAAACTCTTAGTCAAATTGGTTTGAAATTGATCTACTTCCTAACTTGACATCCAGCACAGTCATTACAAAATTGAAGAGACATTTTTCTGTCTGTGGTAGTCTGCACAAAGTCATGTCTGACAACGCTGCACAGATTACAAGTTAGCAGTTCAAGGTATTTGATGAGTCTTAGGATTTTGCTTATATTACTGTTAGTCTAGAGTATCCACAATCCATTGGGCTAGCTAAAAGTGCAGTTCAGAGTGCAAAACATTTGATGGAGAAATCCAAGAGAGAGAGATGGTATCAATGTTTTCCTTAACTTAATCTCAGAAACATTCCTCGAGACATCTTGCTTGGTTCACCTGCTCAAAGATTAATGTCCAGACAAACTAGGACAACTCTACCAATCAGTAAATACTTGACAGTACCAAATGCAAAGAACGACAAAGTGGTCAAGGCTCAACGTTCGAGAAAACATCAGTCACAGAAGTTGTACAATGATAAGATCAGTAAATCCCTTAGACCAATGCTACAAGGAGAAGTTGTGAGAATGCAAACATTTAAAGGATATGACTGAGTGGGAATCACGAATAACATTTGATGCAGAACTGAGATCTTGCATCATGCAATCAGAAGTAATGATTTCGGATGAAATTGAAGACATGTGTTACCTGTCTCCCAATCAGTGGTGCAGCAGATTGCCTGTGCTGACAAGTCTGATTCTCTGAGTGACTCTACACCTATTTTAATTCAAAAGGACATTGTACTTCTTTCAAATACTTTTCGTGTAATCTCTTATCTTCCAGTTGTGAAAGAATCCCCAGATACTGTCCCTGTTGCTAAACCCAGTCAAAGTTTCTAACTTACCAGATCAGGTAGAATTTCCTGACTGAATCCAGAATACACAGTGACTTGGACTTGAACTCAGTTTTTTTTTTGTTAAAATGTTGATACATTGTCTCACTCTCAGAATGCCTTTGTTCTCCTGTTTTGCATGTGAAACAAAATTAGAGGGAGGATGTAAATCAGTATGTATATTGTACCTAGTCAGCCACTGTAGTTTGAGAGCATGTGCATGTAAATTATGGAGCACGTGCGAGATCAGTGCCATTTTGTATAGTCAGTGTGAGTGCTAGCTTGAAAGGAGCTGCACATGTGAGTGTCAGAAGTACTGAGTCAGTCAGTAAGCATATAAAGTTCAAAGTATATGTTCCAGTTACAGCTCCTGATGTGTTTGTGTACAATAAATGACTTGAACCCATCCCGTGCCTCAGTGTCTCATTTGAATACACAAGACATGCAACATATTGTTCCCACAGATCCCATTCTTGCTATGTAATGTGCTCCTATCCTTTTCTAAAGATCCCACTTCCAGTTCTTTTATCAGTGTTATAAAATTCAGCACTTCACATATAATTGATTTAGACTTTGATTTCCATTTTCTTGTCCTTGCTTTTTTGGCAGCAACCAGAACTAAATTCAACAAGCCCTTGCTTCTTTTTCTTTTGGCTGTTCCCATTAGGGGTCGCCACAGCGGATCTTCTGTTTCCATTTCTTCCTCTCCCCCCTGCATCTTGCTGTATCACACCAACCACCTGCATGTCCTCTCTCACCACATCCATAAACCTCATCTTAGGCCTTCCTCTTTTCCTCTTACCTGCCAGCTTCATCCTTAGCATCCTTTTCCCAATATACCCAGCATCCCTCCTCAGCACATGTCCAAACCAACATAATATCGCCTCTCTGGCTTTGTCTAAAACCATACAACCTGGGCTGACCCTCTAATAAACTTATTCCTAATCCTGTCTACCCTCATCACACCCAGTGCAAATCATAACATCTTTAACTCTGCTACGTCTATCTCTGACTCCTGCCTTTTTGTCAATGCCACTGTCTCCAATGTATGACATAACTGGTCTCACTACCCTCTTTAGACCTTCCCTTTCGCTTTTACTGGTACTCATCTGTCACAAATCACTCCTGACACTCTTCTCTCCACTCCACCCTGCCTGTACGCTCTTCTTCACCTCTCTTCATCGAGTCAATTCAGATCCTGCATCTCAGCACAAAAGATAATATCATTAGTTCTGTTCATTTGCTGAATGTCATAGTATTCTATAGGGAATTTATAAAATCTGCCAACTCATTATACTCCAAAAACATACTTTCACAGTTACCTATTTCTTCCACATCACCAGAGCCAGATCATGGTGAAATGGGGTCCTAGGCAGGATAATGGATCAGGACCACCCCCCAGCCATTCCAGTGTCCCATTACTTGGCTGTTTCCCCAGTTGCCATAAACCCTGTTCAAACCTGTCAGTGTACATACTATTTTCTCCTTTCCTTCGACAGTGATTAGAAATATTTAAAACATTTATTTCAAATTTTATAGCACAAACACATTTGCTAAACAAAGCAATATAGAATCTCATGTTGGCTTTGTTCTTGGAATACTTTCTGCTACTTTATAATGAATTTAATATTCAACTTTACAATACAAAAAATAAGAAGACAAAGAGGAAAAGTAGAAAATGAGATTAGTAATGGAGAAGTTAAAGAAATAGAAATTGAGGTTATGGAGTACCTGTGAAGTAAAGGATGCACTGTAGAAAATCGAATGCAGAAAGCACAACAGGATAGACCAAGGATATCAAAATTAAGGGGAAACCAGTGGAACATGAAGCAGTTGGTCAGATGCCATATCAAGATATTTTGGAGCCTTCCACAGGAAACCAGTATAAATGTTCAGTTGAAGCTAGACAGCAAGGAAAGGAACAGGAAACTGTGGAAACTCTGATGCAGTCAATGTTGAGGAGTGATAGGCCAGTGAAGTCCCATATGACAGAGTAATGGATGGCACAGGATGAAATTGAAGAGAAGATACCACAGGAAATACTATAGAACTTTCTATAGAATGCCCACAGGAAATGGAAAATAAGGGATGTGCCCTCAGTTTGGAAAAAAATGAGCTAAGAGAAGAGTCGATTGATTTAATAGACATGAATAGATATATTAAGATCAATGAAAGAAATAGACTGCAGAAGGTTAATAAAACCCAAAAAATCAGAAGTCTGATAAAACAAATGAATGCAGTTATTAGGACTGTCTATAGAGATCCATGTGATGTAACAGAAGTAAACAGGATGTACTACTGTGCTGCTAAATTAATAACTGCTAAAGTTCTACCACAAGGACACAGGGTAGTGAGGGAAAGGAAGGGGAGAAACTGAACACCATCATGGAAACATCAAATAGAGAAAACTACAATTAAGACAAGAAGTGTCACTGTTAGAAAACTATAGAAGAGGGAACAGATCAACAAAAATACTAAGAAAGATAGATGTGATAAAAGCAATGTGCAGCATTAGAACAGACCAGGATCTATCATGCACTATTGCAAATAACAAACTAAAAATTTCAGCACAGGCAGAAACACTTAGAAGATACTAAGATAAATATAAAGGAAAAGTACGAAACAAGCAATTTATTGATGACCCAAAAAAGTTTTATAAATAATTGGGAAACAAGGTAAAAGAAATTGAAAGACCGCCAAAAAAAAGAGGAAATAGATACATTTTGAAGAAGTATTTATGAAGATCCTGTGGAACATAACAAAGATGCTACAAGGATAGAAGAAGTAAAAGAAAGAATAATAAGCTCAAAGGTACAGGATATGAAATAGGATGAAGTAACAGCCAGAGAGATTGAAACAAAGTTAAGAAAAGCCTTTAATTGGAAAACCCCAGGCCCAGATGCAGTACCTAACTTTTGGTTAAAAGTATGAACATCTTTGCAGGAAGATTTAGCCATGAGTAAGAACTAATTATATGCGCACCCTGAACAGAAACCAACCTGGCTAACAACAGCCAAAACAATGCTCCTACTTAAGAGTGAACCTGCAAACTACCCTAAAAATTATAAACAAATAACTTGCCTTCAGACATCATATAAACTATACATGCGAATTGATGCTGACAGAGTTTATAGTCATTAAGAAGAAAACTCAATTATGGCAGAAGAACAAAAGGGCAATAAAATAAAATCATAAAGGATCATTTGTTGTTAAATAAAGTTATACTGGAGAACTGTAAAAAGGGGAAATATCTAAGTAAGGCACTGATTGACTATAAAAAAGCATTTGATAGTATACCACATTCATGGATAAAAGAATGCTTAAAAATGTATAAAATACACCCTACACTGATCGACTACATTACAGTGACCATGAAACAATGGCAGACCACTTTGCAATTAAGCCATGATAAAGGACAGATTATTATCCCAGGGATAAAAATTTAAAGGGGGATATTCCAGGGTGACTCTCTGTCACCACTGCTATTTTTCCTTGCCATTAACCCATTAAGCTGTCTACTTAACAGCTTAGGCCATGGCTACAATTTGGCTCCTAGAAAACAATAACATGTAAAGATGTCTCATCTTCTCTTTGTCAATGATTTAAAACTGTATAGCTCATCAGATGAGGAATTGAAAGCTCAGCTGCAGGTTGCCAAAACTTTTTCAGATGATATAAGAATGTTATTTGGTCTTGATAAGTGTCCAAAAGCAACCTGTAAAGCAGGAAAACATCAGTTTGGGACAAGAATGTGATAAAAAACGTGACCAAGAGGGAGTGTATAAATATTTGGGAATTGATGAAGGATCAATAATAAGACATGAACAAATGCCAACAAAACTTAGTAAGGAATACTTTAGAAGACTTAAATTAATTCTGAAAACAGCGTTGACATCTAGGAAAAAAATCCAAGCTATAAAACAATTTGCTCTTCCTGTCCTAACTAACAATTTTGGAGTGATTGACTTATCCCAAAACGTGTTGGATAGATTATATAGGAAAACAAGAAGGCTGCGTCATGCTCATCAAATGATTTATAAAAATCAGTGCATACCAAGATTATATATTCCCCATTCCGAAGGAGGGATGGGCCTCCTTGAAATTGATTACATACATAGATCTGCAATCTTGGGACTCCACCCATATCTGCTGATCTCACAAGATCCAAATGTAATGAAAGTTTTGAAACATGAGGAGAATAAATCTAAGATGACTCCTCTGCTTAATTTAGCAGAAGCATATTGGTGTCAAACAGGAATGTTAATCAAACCAGAAGTAGATAAAAATCAAGCAGCAACTGAATTTGCCAAAAAAAAACAAAAGAAAGAATATAAGGTGAAGGACCAGATGAGAAGGCAAGAAATGTGGAAAAAGCATAAATATAGTTGCAAGTATAGAAAACTTCTGGAAGAACCTCATGTTGATCAGGAACAAATGCAGGAATGAGTAAGGAGAGGCAAATTCAAACCAAGATGTGAAAGGTTAATATTGGCAGCCCAAGACAGTGGTCCAAAAAAAAAGTCCATTGGACACGTAGGTGAAACAGAGGTTTTATAAAACCGGATTGGAAATAGTCACACACCTCGATGCTGGTTGTCACATACTAATGGCAGAAGGACTGTATACTGAAAGGCATAATAATACGGTAAGACTGCTGCATTGGAAATTGTGCAGACATTATGGTATTGAAGTGGCTGAAAAACACTGGAAATACAAGCCACAAAGCATCGTAGAAAATGATGAAGTTTATATCACATGGGATCACCCATTACCAACAGTTCAAAAGATAGATGCTAGAAAACCGGATATAGTGGTCCAAGAAAAGAAGACAAAAGTAGCATTGATCATTGAAATAGCCACACCCAGTGACTACAGTGTCTTGTGTACAGAGAGACACAAAGTCATAAAATATCAGGATCTGAAGGCAGAAATGAGAGCAATGTGGAAGAAAGATACCCAGACAGTTCCAATAGTAGTAAAAGCAACAGGTCTTATAAAAAAGAATTTATAATTGTATTTAGTTATGTTAGCAATCCATGTAATCACGTATGAATTGCAGGAGGAGTCATTACTGGGCCATTGCAGGTGCTGCAAAGAGCACTTTTGGCTGTCATCAAAGATTGAAAGAATACTAATTTCATGAACTTTAATCGTACTTTGATTTAGGAATGAACTCCATTCTTGTCATGGTATTAGAAACCAAAAAGATTTGTAGAAATTAAAAGGAATATAATATTCTGTATGGTTGTTTTTTATTCTCCTTAAGGATCAGCATCTGAAATCCCACACTCTCCTTGTTTCTTGAATTTGCCCCCTAATTCATCTTCATCCCTTTCCATGTTGAATTATAGATTTCTGCTTGTGTTGAAATATATAAATACATACATACATATATGTGTAGCTCCTAAAATATTCCTTCAAATCGGGCAATTCTAAACCATCTTGTTCTGTTGGAAGGATTAGCTTGTCGTACTTGACCCTTGCCCTTTTATCCTCACATATAAAATTCCTTATCTCCTTTAATTACTGTCCACAACCTCTTCTCTTGTTAATAAAAATATGCCTGACCTGTATATAATTAAACAGACTAAAAACAGCATTATTGCTTGTATCTTGATATCCATAGCCATAAACAAGCACTTCCAGTTTTTCAGTTTTTGTATTATCTTTTGTTTAGTCTCCTAACACATATCCTTTTCAATCCATACTCCTAAATACTTTGTTTTATCATATCACCATAAATATGGGCATTGCTAAACCAATTCTAGTGTGGGTACATAGTTTACAGCTATGCCTTTCTTTTATCTTCATTAATTTTATATCCGGAAAAGATCTGAAACTGTCAGAAAATGTTACACAACACTGAGATATTCTTTTCTGGTTTTATCAGGTATAAAATAATATTATCTGCAAGTAAAGATTTTCTTCAATACCATACCTATTATATCCTTGAATTTCTGAGTCCTTTATTTTCATTGCCAGTGATTCTAATATAGTGCAAATAACAAAGGGGAAAGAGGACAACCATGCCTAATTCCTCTGTTTAGACACAACTTTGAACGGACCCCTCCCACTTTAATTTTTGCCTTCAATTACTCATATATCCTCCTAATTAACCTTTATTACTGTATCAGTGAATGCAAATGCTTCCATTGTTCTTCTCATAAACTCCAAGCTTACTCTGTTGAATGTTTTTTTCTGCATCAAGACTTAACAGCAATAGCAGTATTTATTACAGTTTGCTTCCCTCTTAATAATCATTGTTTTGTTAATGTTGTCAAATTTTTGCCATCCCTCCACAAAACTACATTGATCCATATCTATCAATTTTGGCAATATCTTTGCCATTCTTTTAGCTGTTATGGACATAAACATTTTATAATCATGCTTTAAAATTGAAATGGGCTTATATGGAGCTAGGTCTGATGGGTCTTTACTGTCCTCAGGTATTAAAGCCACCACAGCTTTCTTCTAGGATGTTGGTGCTTATCCTCCTTTTAAAATACTGTTAAAACCTTCCAGATATTTATCACTTTCTTCCCTCCTAGCTTCTAGACTTCCATAGGAATGCGATCTATTTCTAGGGACATTCCTGCAGATTGATTATACGTCACCATTTTTATCACATCTCATCCTATATTAACTGTTAATTGTTGAGTCACCTCTAACTCTAACCTTGGCATCCTCAAGTCTATCATGAATATTTCCATTTGTACTTTTTCTTGATTTCCATATTTCTCTGCTTCATGCAAATTTTAATAAAATTTCTGAAATAGCTCTAAAACCTCTGCAGGATCTCTGGTTATTTTCTTGTTATAGGCTCCCTGAGTTCCCTTGCTACTTTTTGTTGCCTAAGTCATTGTGCTAAAAGTTTTTGTGTTCTGGAGTTATTATCAAGGACAGTTGCTGTTTCAATAGCAATCATTCTAAACTCATGCATATTATCCTGACACTCCCTTATTTTCTCCTTAGTACTCTGCTATTTTGCCTCTTTTTGTTCTGTGAGATTCCCCTTATTCAGCATTAATTTAGCCTTTGCTGGCCGTTCTAAATAATTCTTTTTACTTCTTAACCATATCTTTCTCTTTTATTTCTAGCCTGTTTTAAAACTCCAGTTTTATTTTATCTCACTCACAAGCAATAAATTCTGAAGAAATTTCTATTTTCCCTAATAACTGTCAAATAATGTCCGCTACCCATTAGGGAACAGTCCTATTCTCTTTGAGGTTATGAAGGAGTTGCATTAATTAGGCCCCCTTTCACCATTTGTATTACTGATAGAGCTTTTAGCATACTTGCTGGAGCCAGCTGGAATAAAATCTCAGATAATGTCAGGCAAATTGACAATGCAGTTCATTTAAGGCAAAAACTAAGAGATCATATGCTCAAGAAAAATGCATGCACATGTGTTACAGATCCTGGTTAAGTAACATGTACTATTGTTTTTCAGGTCTGTGTGCACTTGCAGCTATGGCTGACAGTTAAACCTGATAAGACTATTCATTCTTGCAAATTGCAGATCACTTTATCTCTACTAATTCAGATT
Organism: Protopterus annectens; assembly: GCF_019279795.1. Classification (NCBI taxonomy): domain Eukaryota; kingdom Metazoa; phylum Chordata; order Ceratodontiformes; family Protopteridae; genus Protopterus; species Protopterus annectens. The sequence goes on along the minus strand of NC_056743.1, from coordinate 659,629,034 downwards.
TTTTTTTGGCAATGCTTTGTATGTATATTATGTAAATAATGTCTTGCTCTCTCTTAACTATATAACTTCCAATGTATGTCTACAACTAAATATATATATATATATATATATATATATATATATATATATATATATATATATATATATATATATTATAGATATTGGCTAAATGTTCAAATTGTGCTGCAGATTCAGCCTATATTATTTTGCTCTGGTCATAGATGAAAATGGTCTATGGAACACTACCCTCACCAAGTTTACAAATGCAATAAATAAATAAAACAGAAACAACATAATGTGCAATAAATAGAATGATTGATACAGTAGTGACACCCTGCTGCCTGGAAAGGCATTTCTGCCTTCATGGCACATAGCCATGTTCAGCCATTGCTCCTCAGATGCTTCAAAGCAAAGCATGTACCGTTACTTTTACAAATACACAAACATGTCCATGTACAATGCTGTATGTATTACAGAATAACGGAACAGTACCATTACTTATACACATACACAAATATGAACATGTACAATGCTGTACGTATTACAAAATAATGGAACAATACCGTTACTTATACAAATACACAAACATGTACATGTACAATGCTGTATGTATTACAAAATAATGGAACAGTACCGTTACTTGTACATGTACTATGCTGTACGTATTACAAAATAATGGAAAAGTACCATTACATATACAAATACACAAACATGTACATGTACAATGCTGTACGCATTACAGAATAATGGAACAATACCGTTTACCTATACAAATACACAAACATGTACATGTACAATGCTGTACATATTACAAATAATGGAACAGTACCATTACTTATACAAATACACAAACATGTGCATATTCAATGCTCTATGTATTACAAAATAATGGAACAGTACCTCAAAAACATATGCTTACCATGCATTTCTGGCTCAGTCTCTTGATGTTTTCCCTCCGAGGGCCAAAGCAGGTTTACTTAGCACTGCCTCAAGTCATTGTATTGTTGACTGAACTGATCCCTAACCCAGATTATGCCAGTGACCTCATTCAACACCTGGACCAGTTCAAACCAGTAATCCGCTTTCTTCAAAGGATCATAGCACTGGACCAGCAAGCACACCAGCAAGCACACCAAGCAGTATGTGCAGGGAAAACAAGGAAAACCCCATTCTTCTTGAAATACCATACTGGGACCCCTGAATTTCCCAGCATTGGAAACAGTCATGGCCACTTCGTAAGTCCAGTCAAGCAGCAGTATGGAAGAACTATGTGCATGAATCACATGTCACAAAATGAAAAAGAGTGATATGAAGCTAAAGATACTGTATACATGAGCACAGAGGTCATATGCTTCATATCCACCATAGGGTGCGTGACTTGCTCTAGCATTTATGGGTAATGCATTAGCAGAACTGCATAATATACATTGGCACCATTTTGCTTAACAGTGCTCACAGCTGTGCAACTTTATAATAGAAGAATTTGACTAAAACTCTGTAGATGTGGAACTTCACAGAACTAAGGAAGGAAACTTGTATGATAACATACCTCAGAAACAACAAATCCTGCTGTGGATGTCATGGAGAGTGAAGCAAATGTCATAGTCTATGTGCAGCTAGGACCTTATGACACTACCATGACTCTGTCTGTGCCTGGAGTTGGATTCAAACTGTGAACATAGGAAGCAGAGAGGATTATGTGAGGCATGATTGTGGAGTTCTGGAGCCTTATTTTCAGGCATTGGTAGTGTAAATAAATGGGGGAGGACTGTCCAAAGCACTAGCTGCATTGGTTAACCATGTGCATTAAGTGTGGGGGGGGGGGCTGTGAGCATACTCATGTGCATGTCACAGCAAAGCGTGCATTCCAATTGGCTAACATGTTTTGCCCTCAGAAGTACAAGTACTTGCATGGCAATATAAAGGAAGGCAATACCTTGAACTTGCCACTAGCTAGGAGAATGAAGTACTACTTGAGAGCCTCCTGCCACTTGAATATGTTCATATTTGTGTAGTTACTGGTACATGGTTTCATTGCAATGACAGCAGCCCCCCCCCCCCATACCAGGGTTTAGTGCCTATCATGGCTTCAAGCCCTTGGCTAATGGGGGGTATATGTATTTGTCAGAAACACATATATCTCACTTTATTTTGACCAGAGCCCTAACTTGGAGCTGCTGTACCTCCAATAACCCTCATGAAAGCCAAGTATTACCTCATTGCTAACTAGAAAAATCCCCATGAAAGTCACCCCAAATTATCTTAATACCATTGTTGGTTTAAATATCAAACTAAATACCTTCTTGCTAGAGGATTTCAATTATCTAGGCATTGACCTCCAAAACTGGGTATGCTCAGCATTTCCTAAGTTTTGTTAATACTAATGCATTAGAAGAAATTGTACAAATACTCACTAGATGCTGTAATACCCCTGACCTGGTTCTTACTAACCTAACCCCTGCCAGGACTCACCACATCTCCTCATCCCTGTTTAAATCTGACCTCAGATGGGTCAGTTTCTCTGTCAGACCTAGTGGTACCACCCCACTACCAAACACAGCTGTCTACTGTGACTTCTGCTGGACAAACATACTTCAGCTTGTAAAAGACTGAGGCAAAGCTCCCAGTAATCCTCCACAAATAGACTCAGCTGAGAAGGCTGCTGTATTCACCTACAGTTTTTACAAGAACCTAAACAATGACACAAAAAGATAGTACTCATCCACATTAAGTATAATAGGTTCATAGATGTATACTAAGCTAACAACCAAATGAAGCCTTTTTAAGCCTAGACATGTATCCCAAAGGTATCTGACAAGTTTTGGGAACCTTAAAAATATTCTAAAGGGAATACATAATCTTGGGCTTGGGAGGTTAAGCATTTACATGCTTTCTCTTTCCATAAGGGACATAAATGCCATACCAGGGTGAATTTCTGATTCTCTATCCACTGGTCCAAGTTATGCTTGAATTGGGTTAGGGAGGAACAATGCTTCAAAAGTAATGCAAGCCTGTTCCAGAGAAGGGATAGTCTTTGAGACATACTTGTCCCTGCAACATGTGTTGTGGATATACAGAGGTCCATCACAGCCAGATCTAAGGATGCCAGATATAGATTGTCACACAACAGGCTGTAGAAGACTAAGAACAAGAATAGTGCTTTGAGTCGATCTGTCTAGGACATGCTGTTTAAACTCTACATCCTTTTTTGTGGAAATTCCAGTTGTTCCAAGTGCCTGGTCAAGTACATATCCAAAATGGCAGTGTATTCAGTGACTGGTCTAATGAAGGCTGAATATAGTGGAATTATGACTTCCTTGGACCTTGATGCCATACCATTGCTTGTAAGTTGCACAACATAGAATGATTTCCTTACAACCGTAGACACATAATCGTTTAAGGTCAGGTTATTATCTACATAGGTCACCAAATAACAGACTACTGAGTCTATTCGGGTCATTATTAGAACATCAAATATTTAACAGTTCAAATCGCTAAAGGTCGACCTTTAGTGATCGAACTATTAAAACATCGACTGTTCAGAAAAAAAATAAAAACACCAAAAAAAAAAAACCTAAATGGTATAGGCGGGGGAGGGTGTGCACGCCCCACACCCCCCGCCCCCCGCTACTTAAATATACCAACTCTGAGACCGTACTACATTGAAGTAAATGGAAATCTCCCCTTACGGACATTTCTGTTTACTTGTTCGATGTTCTGCATTTTCGCTATTCTCGTGTCGACAATGTTAGATTCGACATTGTTGACTTTCGAGAATTTTATATAGACCCATCTATTGGTAGAGGCATATTATTAATGAGGCAGTTTCCTGGGGCAGCCAACTTCCCAAAGGCTACTATTATATATTTCCTGACATTGAGTTTTAGACCGTTGCTCAGAAACCAGTTATATGTCTGAGTTAGCCCTTGTTGGAGAATATTGGTGTCTTGAGGGAATACTATAATTGCACCTAGTTTGCAATTCTCTGCAAACTTAGTCAGCCAGAGGCCCTTGACTTCGGTCTTGACTTCAGAGAAGTAGATGCAAAAAAGGAGTGGATCCAGCAGAGAGCTCCGAGGGACTCCACCAGATATTCGAGTGCTTCTACTTGAAGTCCACACCAAAATATGTTATTCAAGGATCGTAAGAGCATGATTAGAAAATGTAGAGAGGCATATGAGCCCATAGATGCTGTGAATATCAAAGTAAACTACAAAGCTGTCTTCAGTTATGTCAGGAAAGTAATGAATGATGTCTAGTAATGCACCGTGTTCATCCGTAATAATATCATGCATTCTTTTCTCAAGGCTATATCCAGTACATTGGCATGCAAATCCCTAAAAAAAATTGTAAACAAGCCTTATAATCCCATTCAAAGGCCAAAATAATACCTCTATGGGATCAGCTAACATGTCAGGTTGTATTCTCCTAAGTATGCACTAATCAAATCTTTACGTAAATTTTTAAACCTCAGCTTCTCCTCAGGGTCTGTCTCTGATACCTAGAAAACTGTCACTATGACTCCCTTACACAAAGGTGACATTAACTGAGACAAAGGTAATTACAGACCCATCAGTCTTATATGTGAAGCCATGAAACATATCAAAACAGGCAGAGACAATTTAACTGATATAGAGCCCACTTAGTTTGGTTTTCTAAAGGGCATATCTTGTTTTTCCAAACCTAGTAAAAATCTTTGAAAAGGTTACAGAGACTACAGACAGTGGTCACTCTATGCACACTGCTCATCTTGACCTTGCCAAGGTATTTGACACAATACTTACGTTCATAGGTAATTACTAGGCTAGCTGCCATTGCAGTCCATTTTACGCCTGGCTAATTTCCCTTGTTGTGCTTGAAATAGCCTATCACATTTGGTCAAAGACTGGCCTTATCCATCCCATGGTTGATAATTATATATTACCCCTAATGAGAATAACTGGGATCATACCATAGATAACTTGAAGGAGTTATGCATAGGATAAAGCATATAGGAGCTGTATCTGCCCATTAGTAGTACAGGGGTAGTCCTGGGATAAATGTTCTGTTTCCCATCCATAGATTTAGGTTGTGCTTAAAAACTCTGTTTTAGTTCTTTTGCTAATGAAGTTCAGAGATGACTGCAAACTCGGAGCCATAATCAAAACTCCTAACGATGTGGACATCCTACAAAAGGGCCTCACTGAGACATGCCTGGTGTCAAAGCCATGGTCTCAAGCTCAATGCCAAAAAGTGCATTGTCATCCCTTTTGGTAAAAACTCTGTACCCATGAACTACCACATAGGTGGTAGTCTACTTAACACCGAAAGTGTGATAAGAGACCTTGGAACACAGGTGGACAGTAGTCTCTCCTTTGATAATCATATCTCCACAGTAGTCAAGAAATCGTTCTATGTGTCACACCTCATCACAAAAGGTTTCCCATCCAGGAAAATAGAGGTCATTGTTCCCTTCTACTCGTTACTCATTAGACCCATTATAGAGTACAATGCCCCTTTTGGTATGTACCTCACAAGACATCTACAACAACTGGAAAGGCTGCAGAAATACCTCACAAAGAGGATTACTGGCCTCAAACAGATGCCCTATGCAGACTGTCTCAAAAAACTCCAGCTTTACTCCATTGAATATCGCCTACTCAGAGGCGATCTCTGCCTAACATACAAAGCTATGTCCAACCCAGAGCTGTTGGACATGCTACACTTAAAGAAATCCCAATCCCTCTGAGCTAAATGCTCTAGGAACCTAAACCTTGTCACCACAATAAACAGAACATGCTGGAGGGATAGATTCCTGTCCCAAAGACTTCCCATGCTCTGGAACAAACTACCTTCTGCCTACAAATCTTGATGTTTTATGACTTTGTGTCTCTCTGTACGCAGGACACTGTAGTCACTAGGTGTGACAATTTCAGTGATCAGTGCTACTTTTGTCTTCTTTTCCTGGCCCACTATATCCAGTTTTCAAGCATCTATCTCTTGAACTGTTGGTAATGAGTGATCCCATGTGATGTAGACCATCATTTTCTATGATGCGTTGCAGCTGATGTTTCCAGTGTTTTTCAGCCACTTCAGTACCATAATGTTTGCACAGTCCCAAGTGCAACAATCTTGCCACATTATTATGCCTTTCAGTGTACAGTCCTTCTGCCATTAGTATGTGACAACCAGCAACGAAGTGTGCGACTCTTTCCAATTTGGTTTTACAAAACCTACATTTGTCTGTTTCTCACACATGTTCAGTGGACTTTGTAAACCAGCGTGTATGTAGCCCAGTATCTTGGGCGGCCAGTATTAACCTCTAATCTCTTGGTTTGAATTTGCCTCTCCTTAACCATTCCTGCATTTGATCCTGATCAACATGAGATTCTTCCAGAAGATTTCTATACTTGCAACTGTATTTATGCATTTTCTACATTTCTTGCCTTTTCATCTGGTCCTTCACCTTATATTCTTTCTTTTGTTTTTTTAAAAACCAAAAACACGAAAAACCAAACTATTAAAAGCAGTAACAAATCCAGGCACATGGCAGGTCTTCTTGGACACAATTTATTTAAGCGCTTTTCGTCCAACTGTATCGTTGGACTTCTTCAGATAAAAAAATACTTAAAAACTGATTCTTTTAAATAAGCCTCTAAAAAGGTCACATGACCCACACATTTAATTCTTAAAGAGACAAATAACTTGCAATGATACAGTTGGACGAAAAACCCTTAAATAAATTGTGTTCAAAAAGACCTGCCGTGTGTCTGGATTTTGTCACTGCTTTTAATTATTTTGTCTTTTAGTACATTCAGTTGCTGCCTGATTTTTATCTACTTCTGGTTTGATTTCCATTCCTGCTTGACACTGATATGCTTCTGCTAGATTAAGCAGAGAAGTCATCTTGGATTTATTCTCCTCATGTTTCAAAACCTTCACTACGTTTGGGTCTTGTCAGGTCAGCAGATATGTGTGGAGTCCCATGATTGCAGGTCTATACATGTAATGAATTTCAAGGAGGACCATCCTTCCTTCAGAACGGGTGATATATAATCTTGGTATGCACTGATTTTTATAGATCATTTGATGAGCATGAAGCATCCTTCTTGTTTTAATATCTAATCTAGCAAACATGTTTTGGGGCCAATCAATCACTCCAAACTGTAAATTAAGACAGGAAGAGTAAATTGGTTTAAAGTTTGGATTTCGTTCCTAGATGCCAACGCTGTTTTCAGGATTAATTTAAGTCTTCTAAAGTATTGCTTACTAAGTTTTATTTGCATTTGTTCATGTTTTATTGTTGATTCTTCATCAGTTCCCAAATATTTATGCATCCTCTCTTGCTCAAGTTCTTTTATATCACATTCTTGTCCCAAACTAATGTTTTCTTGGTGCTGCAATTTTCCTGCTTTAAAGGTTGCTTTTGCATACTTATCAAGGCCAAATGACATTCTAATATCATCTGAAAAAGTTTTGACAACCTGCAGCTGTGCTTTCAGTTCCTCGTCTGATGAGCTATATAGTTTTAAATAATCAACAAAGAGAAGATGAGAAGTTATTAGACTTTGTGGTTTTCTAGGATTCAAATTATAGCCATGGCCAGAACTAAGTAGACAGCCTAATGGGTTAAGAACAAAGCAGAATAGCAATGGTGACAGAGAGTCACCCTGGAATATCCCCCTTTCAATTTTTATCCATAGGATAGTAATTTGACCTTTATCATGGCTTAATTGCAAAGTGGTCTGCCACTGTTTCGTGGTGATTGTAATGTAATTGATCAGTGTGGGGTGTATCTTATACATTTTTAGCACTCTTTTATCCATGAATGAGGGATACTATCAAATGCTTTTTTGTAGTCAGTCCATGCCATACTTAGATTTCTCCCCTCTTTACAGTTCTCCACTATGACTTTATTTAACAACAAATGATCCTTTGCTCCATATGACTTTCTTTTATTGCCCTTTTCTTCTACTGCTATAATTGAGTTTTCTTCTAAATGACTATAAACTCTGTTGGCATCAGTTCCCATGTATAGTTTATACATCGTTAGAAGGTGAGTTATTGGTCTATAATTTTTGGGGTAGCTTGCAGGTTCACTCTTAAGTAGGAATCATTGTTTTACCTGTTGTTAACCAGACTGGTGTCTGTTCGAGGTGGGCATATAAATACTTCTTACTGATGGCTAAATCTTCATGTAAAGATGTTAGTACTTTTAACCAAAAGTTAGGTACTGTATCTGGGCCTGGGGCTTTCTAGTTAGAGGCTTTTCTTAACTTTATTTCAATCTCTCTTGCTGTTACTTCATCCCATTTCATATCCTGTACCTTTAAACTTCTTATTTTTTCTTTTACTACTTTTATCCATTTAGCATCTTTGTTACATTCCACAGTATCTTCATAGATACTTCTCCAAAATGCATCTATTTCTTTTTTGGCGGTCACTCAATTCCTTTTACCTTGTTCCCAATTCTCTATAAATCTTTTTTGGGTCATCAATAAATTGCTTATTTTGTACTTTTCCTTTATAGTTATCTGTGTATCTTCTAAGTTTTTCCACCTGTGCTGAAATTGTTAGTTTATTTGCAATAGTGCATGATAGATCCTGGTCTGTTCTAATATTGCACACTGCCTTTATCACATCTATCTTTCTTAGTAATTTTATCATCTATTCCCTCTTCTATAGTCTTCTAACAGTGACACTTCTTGTTTTAGCTGCTTTATAGTTTTCTCTGTTCGATACTTACATGATGGCATTCCTTTCCCTCACTACCCTGTGTTATTGTGGTAGGACTTTATCAGTTATTAATTTAGCTGCACAGTAATATATTCTGTTTACCTATGTTATATCACATGGATCTCTATGCACAGTCCTAATTACAGTGTTCATTTGTTTTATCAGGATTTTGACTTTTGGGGTTTTATTGGCCTTCTGCAGTCTATTTCTTTCAATGATCTTAATATATCTTCTCTGTGTCCATTAAATCAAGCAATTCTTTTCTTAGCTCATTTTCTTTTAAACTGAAGGCACATTACTTGTTTTTCATTTCCTGTGGGCATTTTACAGAAAGTTCTATAGCATCTTCCTGTGGCACATTGTCTTCAATTTCATCCTGTGCCATCTGTTGCTCTGTCATATGGGAACTCACTTGCCTATCACTCCTCAAGATTAACTGCATCAGAGTTTCCACAGTTTCCTGTTCCTTCCCTTGCTGTCTAGCTTCAAGTGGACATTTATATTGGTTTTCTTGTGGAAGGCTCCAAAATATCTTGATATGGCACCTGACCAATTGCTTCCTGTTCCATTGGTTTCCCCTTAATTTGGATATCCATTGCTCTATCCTGTTGTGGTGCTTTCTGAATTAGATTTTCTACACTGAATCGTTCACTTCATAGATATTCCATAACCTCAATTTATATTTCTTTAACTTCTCTATTACTAATCTCCTTTTCTGCTTTTCCTTAGGCTTCTTATTTTTTGTATTGTAAAGTTTTCCATACCCAGATTCCTTTGCCTGTATTTCTTTTCAAATCTCTTTGGTGCTCCTCTTTCTGTATTGATTAGTTTTGCTTTCTCCTTTTGCATTTTACACCATATTAAATATATTTTTCTTTCCCATGTCCATATTTCTTCTTCAGATGTCTTTTGATCTTCCTGCTTCTCTTTATTTTGGGGACTCACTCCATCATGCTGTAGTGTAATCTGTGTTAGACCTTCTATATTAAATCCTTCACTTCGCAGGCACTCCATAGCTTCAACTTCTATTTTTTTTAACTTCTCCTTTACTAATCTTTTTTTCTACATTTCATCTTTGTGATATTATTTTTTTTATTGTGAAATTTTCCATACCCAGATTCCTTTGCCTGTATTTTGCTTTGAATATATTTGGGGCTGCCTTCTCTATATTAATTAACTTGGCTTTCTCCTTTGCATAAATATTGCACCATATCAAATCTCTTTCTTTCCCATGTCCATATTTCTGTTTTAAACTTTTCAAAAATATGTAGGTTTTGTTGTTTACATTTTTGCACTTCCTCAGATGCTTCTTTTTCCAAACAGATCAAAGTTTATTGATCTATATACTGTTTTTCAAAAATCTGTTGTATTAATGAAGGCAAATTTTCACTTGAAGCTTCTGACAGTTTTTCCTGTGGAAGTATTTTTCTTTCATCTAATTTATCTCTTAATCTTTTTGTATATCCTCTGTCTGGAAATTCTGGGCCTTTTGCATAATAGTAACAATACATAATTTATTTCTTATCCTCAATATTCCACTTTATCGTCTTTATGGCTCTTCTTTGCCCTATCAGTTTTTGTGGACTGCTACTTCCTTCTACAACAGGGGGGCATCCTCCCCCTAAGCCTGGCCTGGCCCCATTGTAGGAATGTTTCTGTATTTTGAGGATTCTACAACTTCTATTTTTTTCAGTCCTGACACCAGTGCACCTACTAGGATTGGGCACTTTTTTATCCTGGGTGTTGTGCGTCCAGCTATCTTTTTTTTGTTTTTGACTTACTTCTTTCCATGATATATGCTATATAAATACAGAATATCTATCAGTGTTGCCTTGGTGAGATTTTGTGAAAAACAGGGTCCATCTTGTGGAGGTACTCACCAAGACTTGAGGGGGGTGGGAGGGTGGCCTAATGGTTAAGGTGTTTGCCTTACAAACACAAGGTGAGGGGTTTGAGTCTCACAAGGGATAATTGGCTAGGCTTAAAATGGTTCATAAGGGCAGTTAGCTTAGTACTAATCTATGAATCTATAATCTATGAATTAAAATTCAGCACTACTACTCTCCTTTGCCTGCTAACTTTTCATCTCTCCATTCGGACCCATCCATATCAATCTGATGATGTTGCGAAAGAGATTTAGATCCCCAAATTGAGTATTTCTGATGCCATTTGACTTGTTAATGTGTGGTAAATCTGTCAGTAATGGGTTGGATAAGTCAGTACTTGGATCTTGTAGACAAACTCAGGGGAATTAGGTTGCAAATTAGACAAAGTTAACATAAACCCCTATGCTGTCTTCTAGACTACAAATTGGCAGAGAAAGTCACAAAAGTTGTTGGCATTCTCTCTGAATGTAAATTGTAAGTAATAGAGTACAACTGGGATCAGAGTTGGGCCCTCTACTGTTTTGGCATTTATTTTGCAGCTCTCCTAGAAAATATCAAAGAACTGTGGCTGACCAAGTTTGCTGATGTCTGCAAGCTGGGCACTGTTATCTGCTTCTACACTGATACTAAACTGCTCCCACAAGGGAGGAAAGAAGCAGATACTGGTGGACTGAATACAGTCTTGAGCTTAGAGCAAAAAGTCCAAAACAGTAGCATTTGGTAAAAAAGGTGCTGCCACATCATGTTATAAGTGATACTCCTCTACAAATAGATATGGTCATAAAAAACCTGGATATTTCAATGGGCAACTGTCTTTTTCAATCGTCATGTTTCCACCATAGTCAGGAAATTGTTCTAACTCTTTCAGTTAATTACCATAGAGATACTATCAGGATCCAAAGAAGTCATCTTAGCACAGTACTCTTCCTTTATCAGACCCACTTTTGTATATCATGTGCCACTGGAAAGGACCTAATGAAAGTAACCAAGAAAATTAGAGGCCTTAAATCCTTCAACTATCTCAGCAGATTAGCAAAATAAACCTTATATTCCGTAGCCTGCCAGCCACTCAGGAGTGAACTGTGTCTCACATCTTGAGCCATGAGAGACACATGTCTTAGTTGGCCATTTATTTCATCAAAAAGAAATAAAAACAGTAGCTTTACAAACACATTCGTTAGGGACCTAAATCCACATTAGTAAACAAACATGGCTCAGTGTAGGGACAGGTTTTTAACTCAATGTATTCTCTATCTGTGGAATAAATTGTGACCATAGGTCAAGCAAAGTACTACTTTGTCTACCTTTAAGGCTACTCTTCATGTTTGGATGGGTAGACACAAATTTGCCGCATGGTTTTCATGTACAGCCCTGCTCATTTTAAGAGGTGAGTAGTATTAATGGCTTGCAAAGAGTGTCTAGAACTTTTAAGTGGGTCTACTTAAGTGCAGGTATGTCTAACCATCATTTGGGTCCTGTTATTGCTTATCTAGTACTGTTCCTATGTTCTTACTGTGGGCCCTCAACATGTATTATATTGTCTTTTTAGAAAAAGGCTCCACAGACCAGCATTACTGGGACCAGACCTGGCAGGGACTAGTGCAGAATGTGAATGTTGTGCATGTCCTATATTAGGTATCTAAAACAGCCATGACAAAGGTTTACTGATGTAATACACAATACAAAGGAAAAGTTGTGGTATATTAAAACAGACAGGTCCACCAAAATAATGGATCACCAAAACACCAGTAGCTCACTAATTTTTTGGTGTTCACAAGCCAGGAAAAGTGGTCTTCCTACAATGCGTGGCTTGGATAAGGGAAGTGGGCAGGAATCCCTTAGTAAGGGGATAACCAAGTCAGCAAAGGATACTGTACACTATAAAAGATATGCTCCACATGAACACACCAGGGCATGTGTTATTGTACAATATAACACAAATCACCAGGTGTTCAAGTGAAAGATTGACCTATACCATCTCCATATATGTCCTTCAATGATCTGCAACTTCAACAACCAACATGACTAGGCATGTCAGTCAACATAGTCTACAACAAAAGTATTTTTATGTGTAGCATTAGGCATGCCACAGGAAGTTATAGCACCATATGTCTGGGTCTGACAATGGTGTCATGTGTGTTTACACTTTCATAGGTCCGACAGGTGGAAAATCTAGTACAATACATCAAGATGGGGCTGATTTTACAGGGCTCCTGTGTCTGACAATGATGACAATGTGCAACTGGCACACTGATGACACAAGCATTGGCTCTGTAACTGGCACACTGATGACACAAGCATTGGCTCTGAACTGGCACACTGATGACACAAGCATTGGCTCTGCAACTGGCACACTGATGACACAAACATTGGCTCTGCAAGTGGCACACTGATGACAAAAGCATTGGCACTGCCTGTAACACTACATGGAGAGGATTACCCATATCCACCATCAAAGAAGCCCATCTACAGGCATAGGCTAAGCACACAGCCTAAACAGTGCATGACAAATATCCTATACCTAAAAGTCTCTCTCAGGTCCCAAATGTGTTCCCAGGTCACACAGCTTCTAACGTTCTCCATCTCTGAGGTGCTCATACCCAGGACAGGGAATACATGAAGGGAGTGCAGTGTCCCCATGACTTTGGGCTTTGCATGATATGATTATAAATCTTGAAATTACCCTGTGGATATGCAGGTTAGTGACCTAAGCACAGATGGCTGCTGTGGAGAGGGTGAGGTGACTGTTTTCTTACAAGAAGAATTGCACCAACTGAATAGTGACATGGAGTCTAGGGATAATCAGCTCACAATGCTTTTGAGATCAGAGGTGACACATGTTGTGCAGTGGTGCACTGGTAGCATCGTTGCCTCACAGCAAGAGGTTCTCCGGTTCAATTCTCAGCTGGAGTGCCTTCTGTGTGGAGTTTGCATGTCCTCCCTGCGTTTGTGTGGGTTTTCTCCAGGTACTCCAGTTTCCTCCCTCATTACAAAGACATACATCTGGCGTGTTTCTGCCCAGGTCTCCATTGAAAATTGGTTCCATTCCAACAATCCTGCAACTCTATCTGTCCAGAAGCCACCATTTTAAGCTTAAAATAATACCACTGAAGTATGTGTCCCAGTAAATAACTACTACATAAGCCAATCCTTTAATTAATGCTAGACTTTATAAGCACAACAAGAATTTACAGTGTTTTTTTGCTAGTCACCACGAAAAGCAGACGCCAGCAGCTCCTATCCTTTCTCTTTGGTTACCCACTATTCTCATACTGTTTCTGTGTATATTCTCCTATTCTGCACTTTACCCTTCCCTGAATTCATTTCTAGCCTCACTCATAATTGCCTTTCCTAGTGCACCTGCCCTATTGTACTGTCTTCAGACTCTTACATATTAATGTTTTTTTATGTTTTGCCCTGCTTTTAGCTGCTAGTAATACCTATCTCTCTCCCTGCAAAGCCCTTCTCTATTGTAGCTTATTTTAACCATACAGCACTGGGTTTCCTTCAAGTAAATCTACTTGTGTAGCTTGAGGCCAGTGTCCTTTTGTAAGCTTACTTCTGTTCATATTTTATTTCTTTTTATTTTATTTCTGGTGACTATACCTTTAGAAACTTTATATCCTTGTCTCTCAAGCTAGTTTTTCACTATATTTTCTGATTGTTTCTATGACTTCATCTTGACCAGGGTGCTAGCCCCACTCAGTTCGCCCTCGCTATGCTCGGGATCACTTTACTCCCCTACCCTACTCCCATTCCCACACACCCCATTACAATTACCTCTATACCCAACTATCCCTCCCCTTCCTGTCCCACTAGCCACTCCAATTCCACTTCCTGCCTATTGCCACAACCACCTTACTAATCTGTCAATCTTGTCAACACCACTTCATCTATACCACTGTCTCTCTACCTACTCTATCTGACCATATTTTATTCCAACATGTATTATTTTCTAATATCTTCTACACTACTCCTTATTCTCTCTATCTCCACCTCTTACCACTCCAGTCTCTCTGACCCACTCCTATGTTCACCAACTTCTCACTCATACAACATATATTCAACTACTTCATCTCTTACTATATCCCCTAATCTCTTTACAACCTCTATCTCAAGTCTATATAAACTATCCATAATACATGTTTTTAAACCTTCCCACAAAGGTAAGTCAAAACTATACAAACTCCATCTAGCATCTACTACACACTCTCCCCTCGCTAGAAACCTACTTAGTTCTGGAGATATTCATCCCAACCCTGGCCCCTCTTCTCTCCTCAAAACTACCTCTACACTGACCCGATCTTACTCCTCTAACAGTCACCAACCTCAATCACAACCATCATCTCCATCCAAATACTTAACTATTTACTCATTGAATATTCAGAGTCTAGCAAATAAAGTCACTGAGCTGCACTCATGGATAGCTCTCAATACCCCTCACATCCTCTCCCTATATGAAACCTGTCTCAAGGCAAAAATCTCAAATAGTGAAATACTCCCACCAGGGTATAATATCTTCTGATCTGATAGACCTGTTAAAAAAAGGTGGTGGCGTGGCCATCCTCTACTCAAACATTCATAACCTCTCACCATACCCTTCCCCAATTCCTGACTTCCTCCCAACTCAAATCATCATCCTTAACTGCCATCTGAATCCTCACAAAAAACTTGCAATTGCCTCTGTCTACCTTTCTCCTGGTAACAATCTGCCCATTCTTGAAAACATCCTATCCTGGTTCTCCCACAACATACCATATGAGACACTTATCCTTGGTGATGTCAACATTGATTGGTCCAAACTCACAACTGACTCCCCCCAAATCAGTATCCACCTACACAGCTTCCACCAACTTATAACATCTCCCACTTGCTTCCATAAAAATTCCACTTTCAGCTCCATCATAGACTGGATCCTTACCAATTCCCCCACCAATACCACAATCCCACCACCTTATCTGACTCCCTCAATGATCATCTCCCTACCACATTCTTAAGACACTACTCCCATATTCCTAAACCACACCTTATCAAAGACTGTCGAAAACTATTGACTTTCAATTCATCCCAATTTAACACCATTCTCCACAACATAGATTGGTCCATTCTAGAACACCTCCCCCTAAATGATGCTGTAAGCACTTTCAATAGCATCTTCACGAATACTCTAAACTCCTTAGCTCCCTCTAGGAAGATCAGAGTAAAATCAAACCATGCTCCCTGGCTCTCCAAAGAGACTAGGTCCCTTATGAAACAAAGAGATCATGCTTGGAAAACCTAGACTAAAACTAAACAACCACCTTTTTTTCAAAAATACAGGCAACTGAGGAACCTTGCAAAAAACATACAACTAATGACAAAAAGTTATACTATAGCTCTGCTCAGCTTAACAACAAATCCAATCCTCGAAAATTTTGGTCAACTCTCAACAACATCCTCTATCCTGGAAAGCATTCTAATCCCTACCCATACCTTAACTCTTCCTCTCAGGAAACAGCTACCCTCCTGAATAAACACTTTTATCTCTTCCATCCAAAATCTGGTAACCTCTAAGCCAAACTCTACTTCCACACCCACCTCTCCAAGTCCCACGAACACAACTTTGTTTTCTTTTGAGCCAGTTCCCATTGCTTACATTAAATCTCTACTACTCAAGCTAAAACCTTGCTCTCCTTCCACTGACAATGTATCTCCTACATTCCTCAAACTTGCTGCTGACTCAATTGCCTATCCTGTATCTATACTAATTAATCAATCTATTCTGGAATCAACTGTCCCCACCCTTTGGAAATCTTTCTTCGCTATCCCTCTTCATAAAGGTGGAATCTCCACTGACCCCTCAAACTACCGACCCATTGCCATTCTGTCCCCCCTCTCCAAGTTATTAGAAAAATGTATTCACTCACAGCTTCTCAATCACCTCCTCATACACCACTTACTTACCCCTACCCAACATGGATTTCGTCTTCACCACAGCACCACCACTGCCCTCCTCTCCTTCACTCATATCATTGCAGAGGCCCTAGACAACAATAAACTCATTTTCTGTCTCTTCCTAGATCTCTCCAAAGCCTTCAATACTGTCTCTCATCCTCTACTACTATCCAAACTCGCAAATCTCCACCTATCCCCCTCCGCACTTGCCTGGTTTAATAGTTACCTATCTGGCAAGGAACAATCTGTCAAATGGCTCTCATCCTCCACACCTTTCCTTCCCATCTCCACTGGTGTTCCCCAAGGCTCCATCTTGGGACCCCTTTTGTTTAACATCTTCACCAATGATCTTTACACCTCATGCAAAGAATCCTCCCTTATTCAGTATGCCGACAACTCCACACTTATATCCATCTCAAATAACATTCCTGAACTACACTCCCTGACCCAACAGGCCCTACTATCCACTGAACAATGGCTTTCTCACAACCTATTGATCCTACATCCCAAAAAGACCAAACTACTACTTTTCCTTCCCCGTTCTCTTTCTCATCACAAAACCTCCTTTTTTATTACATCTTCTAACAATACAAATATCCAACCTGACACCCACACAAAACTCCTAGGGGTCATTATCGATGACGAACTCAAGTTCAACCTACACATACTCCAATGTGTAAAAAAAACAAACCAGAAACTAGGTCTGCTATATCGGAACAAAACATTTCTAACCCCTGTATCTAGACTTACCCTGAGCCAGGCACTCCTCCACCCCTCCCTCTTATACGCTGCCCCAGTTCTTACCAATATCCAGGCCTCCACTCTAAACAAACTGCAACAGACTTACCATAAAATAGCCAGATTCATTACTAACTCCCCATACAACTCACACCATTGCATTTCTTTAAACTCTCTTCAATGGCTTGAACTTCCCCAGTTTCTGCTATCTTATCAATTTCATAAGCTACACTCTATTCTTTATAAACAACTCCTTCGGTCCATCTCTATCTTCCTTAGTCTCAGTCTACATCCCATCCCGGACCCTCCGTACTTCTAACCAACAATTACTTGATATCTACCACCCACAAAGGTCAGTAGGCAAACTGCTCTACAAACACTCCCTTGCCCATGCTTGGAACAAACTTCCCCTTGACGTACATTCAATCTCCCACACCTCACACCTTAAAAATGAACTAAAAGCTTATTTTCTCAATTCCAGAACCTGCCCTTGCCTTGACCCTACCTAGTCTTCCTTCCCTTTATGTACCCTCAAAAGGACCATACTTAGTACCTCATTACACCTCTCACGCCAATGTATCTACTATGCATTTGCACAATTTTATACAAACAAAAAATGTTCATTGTTGACCTATTGAACTATATCAATGTAAAATTGTTACTTAGCTTCTTTTTAATGCAACTTTAACTTTATGCATGTATCCCAACATATGTGAATCGTTTTGCTGTTACTGCTATTATATCAGTATTGTTTAAAATTGTACTTGTTTTAAAATGTATTACTGGAGCTTTTCTCCTTGGGTCTCCACTGAAAATGGGCCACAAGCCGAGTTGAACAAACCCGGTTAACAAATGTCAATAAATAAATAAAATAAATAAAAAAGTTGGACTTTCCCAGTAAACAAATGTTAAATAAATAAATAAACAAAGTAGTTGCTTCCATGGGACACACTTCAACTCCCTGCTGGTTACCTCCACATATCATGCACTGTGACTGTAGGAGGGTCCAGATGTGAAGTGGCACAGGCCATCAAAAGTCAGGATAGGCACATATTACTGAAACTGCATCAGTATCACCTGTGACACACAGACTGTGCCTCTCTCATGGGTGTCATCCAGGATCATGCTTAACACATGGGACACTCTGTCTGAATGCATGCGTATGGTCATTCCTTGCCAGGTACTGCATCTGTCTGCAGCACTACAAGCCAACGCAATTGATACCAACAGTGGGCACATCATGGTAGCGTGACCCTCCCAATGAAGGATGTTATTTTTGACTTCTTACAACTTCCCAGTGGGTATGTATGTATGTGTATACATATGTGTGTGTGTGTGTGTGTGTGTATATATATATATATATATATATATATATATATATATATATATATATATATATATTCTGTATTCACCTCCCATGATCCTATTCCCGCATTATAATGCAGCAGTCACCTGTCACTGTGTCTGCCCCACCTGTGAAACTAACTTATGATGTCTGTGATCTGACAACCTTCTAACCTTACTTGGTATGATGATGTCTGACACACAGCATTGTCAGTCCATGTGCACTGCCCTGCATAGCAGGGTGTGATAACAAATTCATCATTTTATTTTGAATTTCCTCTACCTTGGCCCACAGTTGTTGACAAGACATTACCTGTTTGCTAACGTTGCATTGCATTTGTGTCCAATTCTGCCTTGTTTGTGGTTCTGCTGTTGCATGTCCCTCACTTGACTCTCTACCCTTCTCTGACTGGAATTGCAGGCCCTGCCATGATATTTGCTTGCTGCTGTATCTGCTTGTGCAATACCATGTTAGGGAGCATGCTACACACAACTGTTATCTTACTACCTCTGGACTGTATTACAATGCCCCCCCCCCCAGACGTGCCTGGGCATCAGAATCATTCCTCCAGTAGTCTGAATACATGCTCCATTAAATTTTTGCATATCCACATGGGCTGTGTTATAGCCCAGGTCCTGCAAGATCTGGGGGTTGCATATCTGAGTGATTATCTAGGCTCTAGGGCAGATCCAGCATCAACTGGAGCACACAGTAATTAACACAACCCACTTTTCCCCATTTTTACACATGGGGTTGTGGTGTCACATCAGCAGTGACCATAATCTAGAGTGGGTGAAAACTGTTATAGATACCAGCATGCAATTTATTCTCTAAATGTGTCTTTGTAACCTTCTTAATTTTATGTAGCCATATTACTATGGTGCAGACTGAAACAAAAATATTTTAGTACTGGCATGTTTATATATACACCCATATTTATCTATAGCTATGTGTGTGTGTGTGTGTGGGGGGGGTGTGCATGTGTGTGTATATATATATATATATATATATATATATATATATATATATATATATAAAATCTATGTGTGTGTGTGTGTGTGTGTGTGTGTGTATATATATATATATATATATATATATATATATATATATATGCATATGCATGTAAATGTACTCACATGTGTGTGTGTGTGTGTATATCTAGTTTTAGAGGACTTGTAACCACTGTGTAACCTTTGTTAAAGCCTGTTTTGGTGATTCTGGATTGGGTACTGCACTGAGGACAGCTTCCCCCCACACAAGTCTATATAGATAGGGTTCCTGTCAGAAGAACGAAGACGCATTATGTCAAATGGGGGGGTGTGGGGGGCAAAGCCCCCCAATTAAAATAGTGTTTAGTGTATTTTTTTTTTTTTTTTTTTGGAACAGCAAATTTTTTTCCCTGGGAAAAAAATTCACTGTTCTGACTGTTTACTCTTTTTTGTTTTCGTTCTTTTGTGGTCGATATAATAGCGTTCAATCTTTTGATAATTTGCTGTTATAACATAGACCCTATAGATAGATGATTTATGCATTTATGTATTTATTTTTTTATTTATTAATTGACATTTGATTACAGGGAAATTCTGATTGCGTAGGAGCCCATTTTCACTGGAGACCTGGGGAGAAAAGCTCCAAAGTATTACAAAACATTTTAAGAAAAATAATTTTTGCAGACTTTAAATAATTATATAAAATTAGACATAATCTGGAAACAGTAGATGCAAGTTATATGACAATGATTTATAGTTAAAGAAATTGTAGCCAGTTTATAGATAAATTAAAGGTAAGTTAGTATAATGCAAACAGGAATTGCAGTACAAAGAGAGACAAAAACAGGTTTATGGCATATTTAGAGAGAAAGACAGGGAAGAGAAATTGATAGACATAAATGACTGAAGAAGGGAGAGTAAGGAGATGTAAGGTATGAATAAGTACTTGTTCACATTTGGGAAATATAGTTTAAGCTGGTGTTGAGAAAAAACAAAGTCAGCTTTTGGCTAGGAAGTCTTTCAGACTGGTTTTGAAGGATGGGAGGGAGGGTATTGTGCTGATGGGCACAGATATAATTCTCCTGCTGCTGTGATGAGTATATGATATACATATATGATATACTGGTACTTAATATACATATATCTGTATATCAGACTAAATGGGTATAAAGAAAAATTGTCAGAAGTTAGATAAAATGGATATAAATGATGTGAATAGTACAATCCCACATATCATGATCACAGTAGTGTGGTCTGGCTAACAGTGTTTTAGCTAAAATGATTAATATTTATTTATTTTATTTTATTTACATTTGTTTACCGGGAAATTCAGATTGGACACAGGTCCTTTTTCAACAGATGCCTGGGGCGAAAAACTCCACATAATGTACATGATAAATAGAGATACAAAGTTACAGTAATAGTAAACAACATTATAGGTTGTTGGCTTTAATACAATAACAGGGTCTATATTGGAACACTGAATATTTAACAGTTCGAATCACTAAAGGTCGACCCTTAGTGATCGAACTGTTAAAACATTGAATATTTCGAAAAAAATTAAAAACAAAAACAAAAAAATAAATAAATGGTGTAGGCAAGCCCCCCTGCACCCCCCACATGGGGGTCTGCACCCCCCACCCCCCGCTACTTAAATATACCAACTCTGAGACCGCATTACATTGAAGTAAATGGAAATCCTCCCTTACAGAGATTTCTGTTTACTCTCGATGTTTCGCTATTCTCATGTCGATAATGTCAGATTCAACATTGTCAGCTTTCGAGAATTTAATATAGACCCCAATAACAAGATATTAATTATCAACAGTATATACAGTAAATGTTGCAAGTTAAGATAGTTTCTTGTCATTTATAATATTAGTAACGAAGTTGTCAGACAAGATTTTAAAGTATGTAAAGACAACTACCTAATTCTGACTGTGGTTAGTAGTGGCGGTAGTAATAGTTGGGTAAGAGTCTAGGTGGGGGGGTAAGGGTGGGGTGTTAGTCTGGATTAGAACAAGGACAAAGCCAGTGCAAATTTAAGTGGAATTTGAGTGCAGTCTTGAAAAGGCTGCTGGAAGGTACAGTAGTTATAGAGGGTGGAAGATTGTTCCAAAGTTTAGATATGGTACATGAAAATATGGCTTCTCCTGCTGAGTTTTTGGGTTTGATAACAGTGAGTTGATTTTTGTTGCTTGATCTTAGAGGCCTAGTGGAGTGACAGGGTTGGAGAAGGGTTTGAAGGGAAGGGATGTTATGGGGGTGGCTAATAAGTTTATGAGTGAGGGTGAAGTGATTAAAGTGAAGGAGTTGTGGGAGTTCTAGCCAGTTTATTTCTTTGAGGGTGATACAATGATGGCTGCAGTAGGAGGTTCCAGTAGCAAATTTTCTCAATGTTGTTGTAACAAGCATCCCACTTGTGTAGGTCTGTCTGTCTAAGGTTGGTAAGTATGGGGGATGCATAGAGTAGGGTGGCGGCTTCGATATAATGCACCAAGTTTCTTGTGAACTTTTTTTATTGTGAGAAATATGTGGGTGTCAAATCTTAGTTAGTTTTCTATTTCCACACTGAGTAATTTTGTGTGTTCTGATGTAGAGATGATGGTATTGTCTTTGGTGAGAATGATGAAGTGGGGGGTGTTTTGGGTGGCTTTGGAAGGTTGGAACAGGAGAAGGTTTGTCTTACTTGGGTTGAGTATGAGCTGAGCATTGAATAGCCAGCTTTCTACAGAAGAGAATGATTCCTGTGTGATTTGGTGTAGTTCAGGTAGAGTGGGGGCAGAGCAGATGAGAGTGTAGAGTCATCTGCATACTGTATAAGAAATGTTTGTGTGGTGGCAGTATGTAGGTTGTTAGTGAAAAGTGAGAATAGCAGAAGGCCAAGGATAGACCCTTGGTGAACTCCTAGAGTAACTGGGAGGTGAGGTGATAGGTTATCGTCCCTGATTACTGATTGCTGGCGTCCGTGTAAATAGCTGTGGAACCAGTTGCAGGCTGATTGTGAGAAGGAGAGGTTGGGGAGAGTAGGGAATAGTAGCTCATGATATACCATGTCATAGGCCTTTGAAAGATCTAGAAATATGGCAGTAGAGAAGAGGCCATTGTTTTTGTGATGAAGTATAGTTTTGGTGAAAGAGAGCAGGGCGGAGGTAGTACTGTGATATGGCCTGAAACCATGTTGGGTTTTGGAGAGGAGATTATTAGCTAGGAGGTAGTTGGAGACCTGGGTGTTGATACATTTTTCAAGTATCTTGGAGAGATGGGAGAGGATAGCAATGAGGTGGTAATTAGAGAGGTCAGTGGAGGGGGTGCCTTTGTGGAGGGGAATGATGTGGGATATTTTTCATATCGAGGGAACATAGGATTCTGATATGGAAAGGTTGATTAGAATTGAAATTGGGTAGGCTAGTGTATCAGCTGCAATTTTCAAGTATTCAGAGGGGAGGTTGTCAGCTGCAAGTTTGTTGGGTTTAAGTTTTTACAATAGTCTTTTTATGTTAGAGGTAGGTACTGAGGTGAAGAAGAAAAGAGGAGTGGGGGGTTTAGGGTTAGGAGTTGGGGGGCCTGTTTCTAGGGCAGTGCTGTTTGTTTAGAGATGTTATAGTTTCAGTGAAGTGTTTGTTGAAGGATTCAGCAATACTGCTGGAGGAGGAGGGAATGGACGGCTGGGGGTATCAACCTTCCATGGGCGGAGGATAGTGTTAATAGTGGACCAGAATTGCTTAGGGTTGTGGTTGGTAGAGTTTAGGGTGGATTTATAGTACAGGGATTTGTTTAATTTTATTTGCTTTTTGGCTTTATTGCGAAGTTCAAGGAATGATTGCCTGAGTTATTTTTTGTTAGTCGCCAGTGCTCCCAGGCCTTATCTCTGGATTTCATTAGGGTTCTGGTGGTCTTTTGTAACCATGGGGCATGCCTGGATCTGACTTTGGCATTTATTACAGGACCATGAATGTTTAGGATGGAGAGGAAGGTACTGTTGAAGAAGTGGACAGCCTCATCTAGGTTGAGGTATTTTAGTGGTGACCAGTTAATTTTTTGCAGGGAGGAGATGAAGGAGTTGGGGTTGAAGATGCACTTGTTCTGTATTTTCCTGTGGATAATGGGCTTGAGACTCTTTGTGTGGTGCCAAATTAGGAAAGTGGGGGAGTGATCACTAAGACTTTCGGGTAAGCAGCCTGCTAGGTAAGAGTGAAGGGCTTTGTTGACTAGGATCCAGTCAAGTAAGGATGATTGTTAGGATTTTTATTGATTTGGGTAGGGGACTGGATGAGTTGAGTAAACCCATGGAGATTAAGGTGAATGGTTGGGAGACTGTTATTACAGGATAGCCAGTTGATGTTAAAGTCACCGAGAATGATGGTTTCCTGGGGTAGAGATAGAGTAGCTTAGCTCAAGAGATTTTCTAGGAGTGTAATATTTTGCCCTGGTGGAAAATAGCATCCTATGATACTGATTGTTTTGTTTGGGTTTAGTTTGAGATTGACATAAAAGATTTCTTCATTGTTGTGGTGAGGGGCAGATGTGTTCAGGAGTTGAATATTGAAGTGGTGTTTAAATATCAATGCTACATCACCTCCTTTTTTGGACAATGTTGTATTCAGGTGGAAGTATTTCCTCACTTTTGATGTGAGGTTTGAGCCAGGTTTCAGTTAGGAAGAGAATATCTAGGGAATATATGCTTATGCTGGCATGTAGTTTTTGGATTTTATTGCATATGCTTCTGATGTTTAGGGATATTATAAGTAGGTCTGTTGTTTTTTTTGTTGGCTAGGAATTGAGTTGTGGGGGTTGCTTGGACTAGGGTTTGTGGTTAGGTTGGATTTGGGAGGACCAGGGTTTGGATGGATGTCTCCAGCGAGGGCTAGTTTATAGAGGGTGTTTAGGATATGTTTTATATATATAGTAAATTGCTTATGGTATCTTAGGGATATTTTATTTTTGAGTGTGTTAGGTGTTTGGAAATGGAGTGTGTGTATTGCGAGGATGTTTTTGGTGGCAGGGTTGTGTAGTTATATTGTAAATGTTTGAGGAAGGGTGTTGAAAGAGTACAGTGGAAATTGTTGGGGCATGTGACTGTGGAGCCTTGGTAGGATGTAATGTGAGCTAGAACTACTCAGGTTAGGATTGTTATATTAGGTAGTAGCATGATTGTGTTGGATGTAGGGGGAGGGGGTGAATAGTGGTGTAGCCTAATTGGTGGTAATTAGGGGTGGGGTTAATGCTAAGAATAAATGTAGAGGTACTGGGGGCAGGGTGGGGAGCAAAGTGAGTGTAGCTAACAAAGCGGGCTAGAAGCCCCCAGACTAAAGACTGCAGTGTAAGTGTCTAAATAGCTGTAAGTGTCTAAATAGCCAAATTGTTATGCGTTATTAGAATCTAGTAGGGAAAATCAATCTATTGACCTGATTGGTGTCCTTTCTGGTTAGCTACCTAGTTTAGTTTTAAGCAGACAAAAAGTGGTAGTTTAAGTACCCTTTTGCCTCTAT
The DNA here is from genome assembly GCF_019279795.1 of Protopterus annectens. Taxonomy (NCBI): domain Eukaryota; kingdom Metazoa; phylum Chordata; order Ceratodontiformes; family Protopteridae; genus Protopterus; species Protopterus annectens. The sequence continues at coordinate 659,603,935 of NC_056743.1, read as the reverse complement.
TTTACAAGTGGGCAATTCCAGTGTATCTACTGGGTTACCTTTTTTCAACTAGAGCTTTATCTTGATTTACTGATAACTAAAAAGAAAAAGTTTAACTGGGGAGTGTATTTATAGTTGATGGGGGTAGGGAGCAGCTGCTGTCCCTAGCAGTGGGTAGAGTCAATTATTTCTGCTTTAGACCAGGTACTTTCTACAGTAACAGGCTAAGAGGGAAACATAGCTAGACATCTACAGTAACTTATTTTCTTTTTAAAGCCCTTGAGTCCTTGTGGTTGGTTTCTTCACTGCAGATGCAGTCAGTGGCCAAGGATTCAGCAAGTGGGAGACTGAGGGAGAACCCATTGGCAGGGACAGTGGTCACTAAATGAAAAGATGGAGACAAAAATAATTATTGCGTTAAGGTCTCTGAAAGGGGAATGAGAGAGAAGTGCTGTAAAAAGTATAATGTCCCATTTGAAATCTGAAGAAAATGTTTTTCCTGAAGTGACTCGGTCTTTGGCAGTTGATGATGTGCTATTACAGCAGAAGTTTTAGCCTGTGCAGACACATGAGGGTGTTGAGAAGGTGAATAAAGAAAATGGAGACTTTACATCTATAGTAACTGTTTCCCTGATAGTAAAAAAGTATGCTTCTATTATTGCTGCTAAGATTACTGGGTATGAGAAAAGCAATGCTGTTGTTAACAATGTGGCCGTGAGACAAGGGCCTACTGTTAAAACCGAATATAAGCAAGGGAAGCATCGGACATATATTATTTATGGGACAATGTGATATGAACTTTTTGTGATAAAGCTAGTGGATATCAGGTTGTTTATAAATAAGGCAGACAAAAGTATCTGTGAAATTTCTTTTGACACTATAGAGTGCGTTGAAAGTTCTTAGCTTCTTTTGATACTAAGTCATTCTGGAACCCATGGGAATCATCATGGGCTCTGATAAAATCTTTAAAAGGAGATTAAATCAGCAAATTTGGACTCCAGATATTAATGAAAAAATAAAATATATTTTTCAGAAAAATGCAAGCAGTTACATAAGTCAAAAATGTTTTGAAGATAGAAAGTTAAGGAATGGGGTGTGAAAAGGTAATATCTGCCTCCACAATGCAAATGGAAAAATCATGAAGTTACTGAGTATAGTATTTGTAAATGGAAAAAGTTGGATGGCTAAATACTGGGGTCAGCCAAACACTTGTTTTATTGTGGGTCTAGCAAGCACTTAATAAATAAATGTGAAAGGTATAGGTGTGAAGTGTGGAGAGCCAGGACATGGGGAAAAGATTGTAAAATTTCATGTAGAACTTGTAGCAGTTCTTCCATATCTACCAATTTGTCTCGTTGCCCTTCTTTGTCTTCATAATTCTTTTCTTTGTCACAATCTAAACAAAAATGTATAGAGCAGGATGTGCAAGGTTAAAATCATGACATACTGTCAGATTTGCAGGATGCAGAAAAAATGGGGAGGAATATAATATTGAACTACAAATGTTTTTAAATATTTAAATAATGATGAAGGAGGTATAGGAAAATGGGGGGGGGTAATCTGTTGCTAAAAGGGTAATAAAAATGAACATAAAGCTTTTGCAGAAGAAAACTTCACTGAAGTAAAGGGTTAATTTAGGTACTGTATCATTTAATGTGAATGGTATAATAGGAAAAAAAAGAAGACAGAAAGGCATTTTATGGTATAAAGAGAAATTATGTCATGGAATATGTTTATAGGATTGGATATAAGAAAGTTAAATGAGACACAGAAAAAAAACAGACTGAGATGATATCGGAAGGGAAAGTGATTTGAACTTTTGACAAAGACCTGTGCTCCAGAATTGCAAGTTTATTTAGATCAGATGTGAAAATTCTTGATTTTGTTATAATGTACCCAGAGTGATGTATAACAATTGATATTAGGAATGGACAAAGGGTATGGATAACTATTATAATTTATGTATCTATAAATTGTAAGAATAGAGCATTACTGTTTGAAAAGTTAAAGCATTATGTTATGCCTTGTATGAATATTATTGTAATAGAGGATTTAACTTTCAATATTAGAGAAATGAGAGGTAAGATTGGTAATGATAAAAGGGTATGTACGAACATTATTAAAATTGATAATTTATAAGTGGGAAGGAAAATAAAGTTTGCATATAAGAGAGGTAACATAAGGAAACAGATGTATCATATAATATAATGTTTTTCTGAAGATTTAAAGGCCAAAATTGAAGAAGCTATTGAAGTTGTATTTTCTGATTACTGTGCTATAAAAGATGTGATTTCAAATATTAAGGGGTACATTTTTAATAAAAAAATGTAATGGAAGACTTATAGGGAAAGTTACTAAGGAAGTCATATTTAAAAAAGAAATGGATAACTTGTGGCAAGATTGTGTTTCTGTGAAGATGTTTCATGTTTCAGTTGTGTTATGGTTGGTGACACAATAGTTATGGTCTTCACCTCACAGACTTAAGGCAGAGGGTTCGATTCTCACCTTAGGTTATTGGGCTAAGCTGGTAATAGTTTTGAGTTTGATTGTCTAGTATTTAGCTAATGTGAGTAACAATAGATTTAAATACCTGCAAATGGCAGCATATAGTTATTTAGCATTTGCTCTACACAAGCCAAACTGTTATCTTTCTATTGATGACATTTATGTGAATGGCAAATTCCACTGCAAACATCTATCCAGCTTCTAAGTACTAAAACATGACCAGAAGACACAAGATCTTTGCCTCTGGTTTTTGCCCACAGTCTCATGGCACCCAATGTAAAATGTTTAAAAAATAGCTCCCACAAAAATAATACAGGTTATCACTGACAAAAAATAGTGTCCTGACACTCACACCTCACCTTTTCTTGGCTGTTCCAAATACCATACTGAAAGAGAAGCAGAAGAAGACAGAGAATAGCACCACCTTTCCTAAAGTAATGCCTCCAACCAATTAATTAATAAATTAATAAAAAATCCAGGAAGAAATGTCAAAGATGTTAAACCAAAAGCACAGTATTGTTCTTTCTTCAGGGCTGAGTTGTATAGGTTTTATCATTTTTTAATAAAAAATCTGCATAACTTTGAAAAGCCTTTTATGAAGTAACATCATATTGTTCCATGATGTAGTCCTCCAATAAAATAATCCCATGCTAAGGATGGTGATATTACGACAAAAAACAGGTACTAAACTGCAAACTCCTGAAATTAGTGGTAAGTTAAAGAAAGCAACAACATAAAAGTAATAATGGGCATAGATAAATTGAATATGTTGTATCTGGTATGTCATATATAAAAAAAGCATGTACTTATAGTGTAAGAAGTGTGTGTCATGCCTTGCAGCATTGTCAGTTAACACATAATTTGAGGTGGTATCATAGTCCTCATTACACAAATTCTTTAAGTATAGTCACACTGTATGCTAATGAGCTCAGCAAAGCCATGTTTCATTGGGGCTACTTATGCTAATATGATTGCCACTAATGAACATAAGCAAATGAAGTCATAATAAGATGCAAATGAGACATGATGTAAAGCTGCATATGGTAAAGAAGCATTCTCCTTCCTACTTGTGGTTCATAGTCAGTCTTTTAACTCTTTTCCACACTGCCTGCAGATTCATTATAAAAAGCAAAGTCTTGCCATTCCTATCAGCATTGCAATGTGCAATAATGCTGTCACTTGGCTGTTAGCGTTGCTATTTCTCTGTTTGAACTGCTTGTCTTGGCCAAGCCAAAACTGTTTGCTCCCAGTGGCACTCAATGGGCAAGAAGGTGGTGTCTCCTTAGGACCAATCACAGACTATGCATGCCTTTTATGGACTGGCCTATTTTCCTGAGGTATTCAGTGCAATACAGCAGAGCGCGTGTGTCTATGTGTGTGTGCATACGTGCGCGTGTAAAAATGCCCCATTTATGGATAACTGGTGGTTAGTGTTACTTTGCTCAGGCTCAAACCTTGTACCTTAGGTACAAGATTCTGAATTCTCTGCCCCTACCACCACTTGTGTTTCAAGGAGTTGAGTGCATAGCTCTGAACTGTCCAGAGTTTCACAGAATGCCTGTAATTTTTGACTCAAACTTTTGGTCTGTTCCTCTTAAAATTTGTGGTTTTCTGGCAAATCATTAAGAAGTGAATTCACTAAATAAGGACAGCCATTTAAATTTCAGTCTTCCTATTTTTCAGGAAATGCATGGTAACACAAAACCTTTTATTCTTACAACTTTCTAAAATTATACAAACAATATTAAATATGTGTCCCTGGTTTTAGGCCTTTATCCTCCCCATGAATTTTGGCTTTTTGCAGATTTCTTGTGCTACAAAATTGAGAGATATGTGCATTTTACAAGGAGCAGAGCTTCAGGGAAGAGAAGCTTAGTGCTGCTTATGCCAAGTCTGTTTACAATGTGCAACTGTTGTTTAGCAACTAATATCACTGTTGTGCTAAAGTATTTACTAGCATTGTTAGTACCACAACAGGTAATATACTAGCTTTTGATATAGAAGGCTATAGGTTCTACTCCCACAGTATGTAGATGGACTGCTGATACTGTACTGTGTTGTACTTTAAAGGGTTGTATGATGCAGTCCTGTGTATGTCTTAGTAACTCCGGTTTGGTATTTCTTATACTATAGTTTGGCAAATAAATATTTAACTGCAGTACAATAATATACCTGTATTGTACTGTTTTGTACTTATGGCAAATTTGTTTTATTTTTCTTTTTTAATGTTCATTGAAAACATTTTTAGAAGTTTTTTATCCAGTTCAGTTATATGTTTGATTATCCAAACTGCCCTAGGTCCTAATTAGTTCAGATAATCAACTGTCCACTGTACATTGCACCCTTGTTAACATAGGAGGTTACTAGGCTGATGGCCCCAAGGTCCTTACAAGCCTAGCCAATTTCGACCAATGTTCCCAAGGTTGTCTGGTTTAACCAGACACAAAAATCATCACCTATTGCCTCTGTCCAAGAAGAACACAGGTGGAACCCCTGGGGTGAATTTCCAGTTACCTATCCAATCATCCAAATTATGCTTAAATAGGGCCAACAAGGGGCTTTGTTTAACATGACTAGGAAGCTTGTTCTGAAGGTGCAGCAACCTCTGGGAGATAAATCTGTCTCTCCAGTAAGTTCTGTTGATGTCACATACCAGGTTAAGGTCCTTTGAGTGAGTGACCCGTGTGCCATTTGACTTGTGAATGTGCAGCATTTCCGTTAAAGCTTTATCAGAGATTGCTCTATATGCAAGGCACAGGTCGCCTCTGAGCAGTCTGTTTGACAGAGTAAAGTGACAATGATTTCAGTCTGTGCACATAAGACAGATCTTGAAGACCCTAAATTTTCTTTGTAAGCAACCTTTGGAGTCTCTCCAATTGCTACATGTGTTTGGAAAGGAACATACCAAAGGGAGCACTGTACTCATTATTGGCCTGATGAGGGAATACTACAGGGGGGTTATAACCTATTTTTTTCCTGAGGCAATGCCCTTACTTATGAGATGAGCAATATAAATGCCCTTCTTACCACTGTGGAGACATGGTGATCAAAGTTAAGGTTGCTGTCAACCTGTGTGCCCAAATCTCTCACCACTGACTGTGTACTTAGGGTATTGCTATTGATGCGGTAGTTTGCAAGAACATCACCCTTGCCGAAGGGAGTGATAATGCATTTTTTTTAATTAATTTTAAGAACATGACTTTGGCACCAGTCATTAGTCTGCATAAGACCTTCTTGCAGGATGTTGACATTGCTAGGGGTTTCAATGATTGCTCCCAGTTTGCAGTCATCAGCAAACTTTGTCAGCCACAGCCCTTTAGTTTTAGCCTGTACTTCTGAGAAGTAGATTCTAAACATTAAGGGTCCCAGAACCAATCTCTGTAGAACACCACTTGTTACATGTCTACTGGAGGAGGCAGAGTCCCATATTTTGACTGTATGAGTTTTATCAGTGAACCAGTTTGCACCACACCTGACAATATGTGGGTTGATATTCAGCTAGGTAAGTTTATCAATGATGCCTAAGTGAGGGATTGTGTCAAAGGCCTTGGCTAAGTCTAGATAGTCTATATGCACAGATATGCCCTCGTCTAGGGCTTAGTCCTCCAAGTTTAACAGGCATGGTCTCCCCTTGACAAAGCCAAACTGGGTGGAGTCAAGTGTTTGGAGATTTCCTACATCTTTGTTAATAAGGTCCATGATGATTCTTTTTACGGCCTTGCAGATAAGGCTGGTCAGGCTAATGGGTCTATAGTTCCCTGGATCTGTGGACTCACCCTTTTTATGCAAAGGGATGATGGTAGCTGTATCCCATTCAACTGGGATGAACCCAGTGCTTAGGCTGTGATGGAAAAGTGTGCTCAATGGTGATGCTAATTCCTGTTTTAGCCCATGTAGAACACAGTGCAAGATGTTGTTGGGTCCCATAGAAGCTGTGTGTTTGGGCCTTGGGGAGGTCATTTAAGACCTGCTCCTCAGAGATGCTAGATGAGGGACAGGTGTTAGGGATACTTTGGGGTATATGTGGCTAGGACAGGGGAGTAAAGTTTTCACTGAACCTGTCAGCCAGCAGGTTTGCTATATCCACAGGTTCTGTATATGTAGTACCATTAACTGTTAGTTCAGCACAAATCTGGGCCTTACCTTTAAGACTGTAACTAAAGAATGCCTTGTGGTTATCCTTAGGGAAGCTAATTTGGATTCGTAGTTAGCTTTGGAGGACTTCACTAGGAGTCTTAGTTGCTTGTTTAAGTCGAAGAGGGAGTGTTTTCAGTTCTGACACCATTCCTTCCTACTCTTAGGAATTTCTTTCTCCTTTCTCCTATTGTATAGCCTCTTAATGGCAGTTGTCCACCAGGCAGGTTTGTTTTTCCTTGAAGATCTTGATTTGGTTCTATCAGGTATAGCAGAGTCAATACAATTGTACAAGTGCTTGTATAAAGCATTGGTGTATAACTTAGCATAACTGTCTGTTCCATCAGTGGAGGGAGGGGCTATGAAGCTATTTATGCCATAATGTAGGCGTTTTTTAGTCTAGTTGTTGCTGGGGGGGGGCGGTCTTGTGTTATAGTTACTTATAACGAGACTGATTTGTGGTCAGATCTCACCAAGGATGGCCACACATCAGGGGTGGTGCAGCACCAGGTCCAGAATGTTTGAGTCCCTTGTGGGTGTGTCAACAAGCTGGTCTAGAGCATTGGAGTTAACAAAGTCCAGGAACATTTGGGCAAGTGAGTTAGAGCATGTATTATTTACCCAGTCTATGGATGGGTAATTAAAGTCACCCAAAACCAGGGTGTTTGGTTGTATCTTGATTGACTCAAGTAGATCCATGCAGCATACATCTCAACCTTTTAGGACTAAAAATCTGGATAAAGCCTAAAATAGTAGGGGGGGGGCAAAGGCCCAAAAATAGGTACAGATTTTAAAAATTGCTGTTATAAGTTGCTAGAATAACAGGATTTGTGTTAACATGCATTTTCTGAAAGTTATGAAGTCTGAAACCCAAATGGATATCACTACTTGGTGACTTTGATCCTAAGCAATTTGCCAGAAAACGACACATGTTTTGAAGAACAGACCAAAAAATATGAGGCAAAAATCTGGACATTCTGCAAAAATCTGGACAGTTTAGAGGTATGCCAAGTAGACTGAGTGGATGTCCTAATTCACGGAGGGGGTCCAATTGCTGGCAATGGGGTCTTACCATCAGTCAGTTGCACCTCTGGCAGACAAAGTTTGCAGATGATTGCAAGTTGGGAGCTATTATTAACTTCCTGAGTGGTATTGACATCCTACAGAAAGGCCTCACTGAGACCAACAACTGGTGTCAGAACCATGACCTTAAGCTCAAAGCCAAAAAATGTGTTGTCATCCCCTTTGGGAAAAACCTGATTGCCATGAATTACCACATTGATGGTAGTCCACTGAACACAGAAGGGGTTATAAGAGATCTGGGAACACAGGTTGACAGCAACCTCTCTTTTGACCACCACATTGCCACTGTGGTAAGAAAGTCCTTGTATGTGGCACATCTCATTGTTAAGGGTTTTGCATCCAGAAAGAAAGAGGTCATTGTCTCCCTCTACTCTTCCCTCATTAGGCCAGTCATTGAGTACAGTTCTCCATTTGGCATGTACCTCACTAAACAGCTGCAACAACTGGGGAGGCCACAAAAGTACCTCACAAAGAGGATCCTAGGGCTTAAACATTTGTCCTTTAAGAGCAGACTAAAAAACTCCAACTGTACTCTTTCTCATATTGCCTACTTAGAGGCGATCTCTGCTTGACTTAAAAAGCCATGTCTGACCCAGCTCTGTTAGAAATGCTACATCTAAAGAAATCCCAATCCCTCCACACCACACATTCCAGAGTCCGCAACCTTATTACCACAATCAACAGAACATGCTGGAGGGACTGATTCATAACCCAGAGACTGCCCTTGCTATGGAATAGACTTCCTATACATGTTAAGCAGACCACCTCACTGGCCCTCTTCAAGACAAATCTTGATGAGTAGATGGAAAATAGAAAATTCACCCCAGGGATCACTTCAGTGGCTTTACTCGACAGAGGCGCTGAGAACTAAGATCGGGTGGCACGATGCCAGGGCAATCCTATGGGCTAGGCTTGTAAAGGCTCCAGGGCCATTAGCCTAGTACACACCTATGAACCTATGTGTTCCAGCTGTTTCTGCCTCTTTGAAAAAGAAAAGACAACAATCTTTCCTGTCACCCCTTTACCACTCTTTAATAAAAGCATCAGGGTGTCCAAATAAAACTAACGAATAAACCACTTTATATTTTTTTAAATATTGGTAATAAAAGTTGGGTAGTATGCAACTTGCCTGAAGTCTTTCAAGCATGACTGTACATAGTTGCATTTGTCTCCAATATCCCAATACATATAAAGTTATACAAAGGCTAAGGCTTTCATGTAGTCCTTTGCATATACTTAATACTTAACTTCAGATACTTTATGCTTTTGCCATAAGTAGGCATGCATATCAAAATGTCTTCTCATTTTCTTATCTCGAATAACCTGTGCTATGTTTACTGGCATATACGAATAGCGCCACTCTTTGGCACTTTTCACAGTTAACCACCAAGCACATACGAAATCCTGGACTATGAATATCACCCCTATTCTCTATACCTGCAGTACAAGATATGTAATATATCTAACCAAAGTCCCCCACATAATAAAATAATAAACACACACACCACACACACACACACTAACACAACACAGATGTACACATGACTATAATCATGCTTTTATTAAGATATATAATGATATACAAGGAACATTTGCATTGTTATGGTGTCTACATACCTCTTCTAAAGATACTAACTGAAAGTGGCATTTTAAAAATGTTGCAAGTTCGGACACTTCTTTATTCCCTGGTATTGTCTGCTGTGTATTGCAAATGTCATATATAGATCAATAAATGAATTAGAAGCTCCTATCCAGAAGTTATCTATCTTATGGAGTGTGAGATAGTATTCATTTTGTAGACACTTCTTAACAGACTCTGCTAGAGTTAAAACAGCATTCTTCAATTAAACATATCACTTCAAAGTATATGTCAGTCATTATACACTCAAGTAATAAAACAATAACACCCTGTACAGACACTTCACTGGATTACAGACCACAGTCATGAGTACAAGGAAGGCTTCCCTTGTAGCTGTTTGAAATTCAAGGAATCTGACAGAATAAGTAGAGATGAGCTAGGCATGTCTGCAGAGATCTTATCTGGGAGTGACATAAGATAGCTACACCATTATTTCTTACTGCATTCAGTGCCCTTTAACTCATTCACTCCAATGGAGCTCAGGAAGTTTGCACTATAACATCCAGTGGGCGGAGCCTGTCTTTTGACAGAATCAAATTATGTCCTCACATTTCAAACAAATCTTCATATCTTTGTAACCATGGAGATTCTGAAAGAAGTACAATTGGCAAACTCTTCAGCAGAAACTATTTTTATAGTGATAGTATTCTTTAGATTCTAGGTCTTAAACTGAATTTTATAAGTCACAGTAAACACAGTGATTATTACAGTTTTAATATTTTGGAAACAACTTACAATATCTCAGCAACCATTCAAGTTACACACATACTGTCAGCAACATTTTATTCATCTAGTTGAGAGTTTCCATATGAGGCTATGGAGTTTTGTCTGTGTTAATTGGTTGTTGAGATATTTAGAATAATGTGAAAATTATATCTATATAAATTAATATCATAAAAACAGCAGTTAATATTTATTTGCATGTACTGGACAGAGGTCAGATATTAATGCAGTTGAGCTTGCTGTTGTGTAAGCTTTAAGATGAAATCTTTTAAAACCTTTTACATAGCATGGCTTTGAAATTATTGATGCAAATATGAACAGGCAATATTTGACACCTAGAGGTGTCAGTAGGAGTTAACTGCAGATGCACGTGTAGGCATCACTGGTTAAGTAATTTCTGTAGCATATATGCCATTACTAGTTGACCTCATTCTTAAAGTTCTTTTCCATAAAATTATATTGACTTTCTGTATACTCTATCATCATCTCCATGTAAAGTTTTTGCAGTAATACAAAAGCATGTGCCTTATTTTTTCCATTTCACATTTTTTTTCTCTTCATCTTTCCCCTATCATACTTTTATCTAAAATGGCTCATTTGGTATCTATGAATTTCACCACTTCAGGCTGACTGCAGGATAACAGGTGGTTAACCCATGATGATAAAATAAAACCTGTTTCACTTTTACTCGCTTTCTGAGAAATGTTGGCAGATACATCCTTCTTCCAAAGGTATAATATCTGAGTTGCAAGGCCTGTGGTTTTGTGCAAAGTGATTCAGAGCTTCAGTGGAAGACAGGTTGCTGTAGAGACAGGAGAGATGTTATACCTAATATGATTTCCTCTTTTTAATGTCACTAATCCTAGTTTTGCATTATATAGATTTTCTGACATTTTAATGGCATTTTTTTTCCTTATTGCTTCTGCTCTTGCTGGACTCCAATATCATAAGGTCCAATAATTTGAATTTAGTGTGCTTCATATGAAAATGGTAATTATGACAAATGAAATGTATAAGTTATTAAGAAATGTAAGGTACTTTGTATTCTAAAATGTGCACAGTGGAGTAAATTAAAAAAACTAGAAAGATTATAAGGCATTGATGCAAACGCTATACAATGATATATTTATCTTCTCTCTCTCTGTCTAAATATCTATCTATCTATCTATATATATATATATATATATATATATATATATATATATATATATATATATATATATATATATATAGACACATGTGCGTGCACCAACACAAACAAACATGCACACACACACACACATACATCAAGTGAAGAAGGAAGGAAGGACATGCAGAGTATTTATCCTGTAGGAAAACATGGATAATAAGTGTGAAATAAGGGGAAATGGAAGACCATATCTGTAAACAGTTAAAGATGGGAAATATGAATTTTGAATGTTTTGTAGCAATGAATATATTGATAAAGTTATAAGAAGGAGAAAAAATAACAAATAAAAAGCAAATAGCTTGTGAAACAGGCAAAGATAAGAATAAGCATTATGTAGGATGGAAGTGGTATGCAAAATGGATATAAAGAACTGGTTTGACAGGTAGAAGTAGCAAATCTTGAAGTTTTATGTTTGCAAGAGGAAAAAAAAGGTGAAGCAGCAAAACATTAAAGGATTTGTTTTGTAGGCGGATACAGTACATGAATGTAAAGTACAGAAATGGGTATCCATTGGTTATTTTGAGGTGAATTATTTTACCAAAGATGGTAGAAGTTTACAAACTGGGATGGTAAAAAATTTAGACTCATGGGAAAGTGATGCACTGGGTATTAGAGATGAATTAATAACAGAAGTTTCATGTGAGTCACTGTTAGCAAATTCCCCATATATAAACCGTTACGGTTATTACGTCATAATTACCATTTCCACATGGTGACTAACAATTCTTCCTTTGGTCAGTAAATTTTATATCAAATAAAAAAGCATGATGTGGATTTGACAACAAGCATCACGTTCTGTTTTGTCTGGTTCTGACCCTTATTTAATGTTTGCAGATAATGACCTAGCAATGTATAAGGAGAAAAAATGAATAAGTTCCTACCTTCAGATATTTTAATTAAGTTAAACAATAACTGAATGCTAGATGAGCTCAGATGTGATTTCATTCCAAAGTAATAATGTAAACATCACATTTTAAATGAAACCACTGTGAATAAGCCAGCTAACTATACCGTGTATAATATTACAAAAAAAAATCAAATCTTTAAAAAAATACTAGTTGTAGGGGTGTTTAAATAGGAAACCCCATTTACCAATGGAATTAATGATTTAGTTATCTGTCCATTGAGTTATTTATATGTCTGTCTTTCTATGTATCTACCAATTTATCAAAATAAGATAAAAACAGAATATGAACAGAAAAACAGTGCAGAAGGTTTCCAAGTAACATACAACTCTGCTCAAATATACATACCACCACGATTTTGTCCAGCATGAGTGCTGGGTCCTGCACATGTCATAATCACCAGATATATTGGGAACTGCAAAGCCCTGACTGCAAACCTTTTTCATTGTGTTGACATGGAGCAGCCTTAGTAACCTTGGTGGCTTTAAAGCAGAGTCTGTTATTCTAGATACTAGAAATCTACTCATCCAAGGGTATTCTTCAAAATAATAACAATGAACTACAAATGAAGGTTTAAGTTCACTACAGCCTTGAAAATTAATGACTAATTTCTTCATTTAACAAGTTTTAAACAAAACGAAGATGACTTTTTAACAAAAAAAACAACTAATAATTAGTAGGTACAGACAAAACCTTTATTATTTATGGGTGATTCTGCTTTTCATGTCTGTTGATAATTACATCACTGCTATCTGCATTTGCTTAGCATCTCTGAGTGATGAATGGGCCACCCTCCAGACTGCAAAAATGGTTAAGGCTTCATCTCCTTGGCTTACACATTGCTCTGGTGGTAGTCATGGGCACATATACATCCCACAGTACTGTGCATGCATATGTCCAACCACAGCTTGTAGCTGTTTGGTGGTTGCATGACCTGTACCCATCATATATTCCACAGTACTGTGCATTCATATGTCCACCTACAGCTTGTAGCTTACTGGTGGTTGTACGACCTGTACCCATCATACATGCCACTGTACTGGGCATTTGTATGTCCACCTACAGCTTGTAGCTGATTAGTGATTGTATGACCATTGCCCATTGCTGTATTAAGTCTTGCTGTGATATTTTTCTCCACCAAGTAACAGTGGGCTGAGTTACCTCCCACATGCCACAGTGGGTGAGCCAGTAGCAGACAACCATTTTTACCATTTGTGGTTGGATTCTTTCATGTCTAGACAGATAACTGAACATGGATGGTCTGGGCTGCAGTTACAGCATAATCCAGCTTCTCCATGAAACCAGCTAACAATGCCTTTTTCGAAAACAGTAAAAACAATCAAACTGCAGACTTTCCATACACTTTGTTAAAGTTATGAAGACTTGCACATATTTGGATACTGCCTTCAAGTGTGATTGAATAAATGGCATTATGTGACTAAATAAACATTTGCCACCTGTTTGTTCATACAATGCTAGTAGCCAACTGCTGAAAAGTGGGACAAAAAAAGGGATGTGACTTGTATTTTAGTACATCCCTGACTCACATATTCCTCCTCCTAAATTCATCCTAATTTTGTCTAAAGATATTGATAATGGAAATCTTGACTATGTGAGAAACGTCTTCCTTAAAACGTAGAACTAGAGCTGTACTGTGGGTTGGTTGGAAGTGGGATTCTACATCATTTATGCAGTAAGAGTAGTCCAATTATATTTTACATTGGTTAATATAAAATAAATGACTCAACATTCCATTATAGATTTAATAGAATCAAAATGCAAAAATGTCAACATTTTTGACTGGAAAAAACTGTTTTCTAGTCACGTCTTAGAAGTGTATTGTCATTATTGCAGGTAGCATAGGACTTTTATAACAGTTAAGTTTTACAAAAATTTTAAAACCATCCCTGCTATTTATAAAAAGGTAAAAGCTGAAGAATCACAGGTCTGAATATGGTAATATAGCCCTTTAACAGCAATGTTCTGGTTCTAAATGTCCGTTCTTCTCCAAGTTACATTTGTAGGAAGATTATGTAATTTTTATTGACCAGAAATGTAAGATTCCGTGTGTCTTGGTGATTTTGTGCATCTTAATTGTTTAAATAATATTGTATTATATCTGTTGAAGTGATTTTCTATGCCATCCTCTTTCCTTGAACTGACACTATTGCTGCAAATATCATAATTATGATTCTAAGTTATTGATTGTAGAAGTGTTTTTGTTTGCTAGTTGCTCTAATATTTAATGTTCAGCTGCTTTTAAAATATTTTCCATGTTTATATGTTGAATGTAAAACTCTTCAGCTTCTTTTAACAAGGCACTAGATTAGGAAAAGGTAAAAATACTAAATTAAATGAATTGCCTTAGTTTTGTTAATTAATGGAGTCTACAGCTTAACAAATAATTACAAAATGAGAAGGCTTATCAGCCAAGTAGATTTTGTCAGAGAGATAGAGAGGCAGATGGTATCATGTATGCATTTTTTATTTTGCTTATTTAATTTGTCATTAAGAATTTCTGTGAAATATTTGATAAATGAAGGGAGGCTGGGAAAATCCAGTTTTAAAAGAAAGATGAAAGCATTATTTTATATGATTTTCAGATGCAAGTTTAAATGTTATGGTATATAAGACAAAGCAAAATGAGTCTGAAAATTAGGCAGATTTTTATTTGTTTATTTTTCATGTGAGTAAATAATAACTTGAAAAAAAAGTATCAGAAACTCAAAAATAGTAGCTGTAGGTAGCATTAATGGAAGGATAGTTTGCCTTCTGTACCATGTTGAAATGTTCTCCATTTTTTACTATAAGCAAATTAAAAATTGTGTTTCTTGTAAATGGCCTATAATCCAAACTTCAAGGTTACATAATCTCTTATAAACATCTGTCTTAGAATGCAAAAGTAGTAGCAGAATCAATAATGCAACCTTCTTTTTGGGGGTGCGAGGGTGCTTTCCATCTGTAAAAACAGATAAAATTGAGATTATTAAAGTTTTTTGAGCAACATTTGCACTTTCACCTTCTGGGGTCTAATTTGCAATGTGCAAAGTAATGCTGAAAATGATATTTCATCTGCACATAATTTCAACCAAAAGTATATAATGTATTGAATTTTCTCCCATATTTACTCAGTTTGTCTGCAACACAGTTTTTTTTACTAAAACAGTAATCATCTGTATTATACTACATTTACATATGATCTTTCTACATTAAACAAAATCAGTTGGAGATGGATCTGATCAAGTAGTTGTAGTTTTGGATCTGGTTCAGAAACATTTCTTTCCATCCTTTTAAAAGTAAAAATAATACACATTTGCTCCTTTATTCCTTCTGAAGAAACACAATTCAGTATTGTTTCAAGCACTCTAAGTGAACCTGTAAATGTTGTAAGCATTCTCTTTCCAAAAGTCCCTCTTCATTTTTAGTACAATCATGTGTCAGCCTTGTAAAATCAGGTGAGTGTTTTACCTGTTGTCTTAGTTAATATATTTGGATGTGATTTTTCTCCTTGCAGCTAACGATTGGTTGATTGTTACTGGTGCTTCTTCCTAATTTACTGGCTCTCAGGCTTACTCTGACCCATGCTGACACCTGCTCAGGACCAGTGAGGAAGATCAAGGTATCCCAGTACAGCATAATATTTCTGCCAGGGGAAACTTTACTTTATACCTTAATATCTCTTTTCCTTCTATACATGCCTGTACCTCTCCAATGCGCAGACATGCAGTGGGGATATACAACATACCATCCCACCTCCACGATGGCACAGCCAATGCCCACCACCTATTCCCACTTAAGAAGCAGCGCTTCTGTGTCCTCAGCCCCCACTATATATCTAAGACAAGGAGCATGCATATCCTCTCCACCTGGATAGTGACAGGCACAAATCCTTTACTGCACCTCAGATTACTCAGCAACTAATCAGACCAGGGTCTCCTGGGCCTTGTCTTGGTTAATGTTATTAAAAGAAAACCCATTTTGTTATGCCTAATTGCTTTTACTCTTGTTTATTTATTTACTTTCCTGTTTACTTATATATATTAGTTGTGTCCATGTTTTGATGATTTCACATAAAAAAGAACATATTTTGCTACTTAGTGTAAATGGATGATTGCTAAAGTTTGCAGTCAGGGGATGAGCTCAGAGTTATGGATTGCAGACACAGAGTACTGCTGTGGACTATATGCAGTTTTAGGGCTAACAGGGAGGCTGCCTTGTCATTATACAGACATAGTTTTAAGCTGTATTTAGAGTACTATGCATAACTGTGGAAACTTTACAATGATAGATGATCTGCTGTGGTGACCCCTAATGGGAACAGCCAAAAGAAGATGATGATGATGATGGAGGAGCTTTTTAATCTGGATGACATGATGTGGAGAAATTTGACTGAGAAGGCAAAAAGAATTGCACTGAAGCTTGAAATGAAAGCAGACAGAAGCAAAAGGAAGAAGCAAGATTATTCAAGAGGTTAGAAAAATATTTTACTCATAGTAAAACTCATACTGTGATAAAATTACCCTCATTTTATAATGAAGATACTGCAGGTAGAGAATGAGGGTAATTTTAAGTTATTTAGATGAATCGAATAGGGTTTCACATGAGAAAGGCAATGTCACTGTTCTAATGGACAACTACAATGTTACACTTGCTATACTTCTAAAAAGAAGTGCACTGGTTATTTTACTTACTTTTTGTGTGTATGTTTGTGAGCATGTGGTCTTGTGTGTGCATGTGTGTGTGTGTATATGTCTATACGGATCCCCTACACAACGCCGACATTCCAGAATGCCGACAACCATATGGCCGACACCATATGATCGACATTCAGAATGCTGACATTGTAAGAAGTCCACAAAAAAAGAAAATAAAATTTCCTTTCAACTGCTAGCAGGGGGATTTCCATTCCGCACTGTAATGAGATGCCAGTTCCACATTGTCGGCATTCTGAATGTCAATCATATGGTGTTGGCCATATGGTTATCGGCATTCTGGAATGTCGACAAACTGAAGGGGACCCATATGTACACATGTGCATATATATATATATATATATATATATATATATATATATATATATAATGAGAGAGAGAGAGTATGTGTGCGATGTGTGTCTGTCTGAGTGCTACAGGTGTGCTACATACATATATGGGTCCAGAGCTTTTGGTTGAAATGTTGCATTTGTAGAAACAGGAATTGCCAACTCATTTCATCAGTCCTCATTTTAGATTCAAAGAATCATCTTAGATATTCCAAGACCACTAAATCTCATGACTATTCTTGCCTTGCCAGTACCTTCCCTCAGTCCACAACTCCTTTCTCCAGGAGAACCATACCAGCCGATCACTGAGTAAATGAGTGGGTACTCATCCAATCATATAGTTTTTGTTTTATAGGTTCATAAGTCACTACTACGCTAATGACCTCAGGGAGCCTTTTTAAACCAAGCCATGCTTCTCAAATGTATTTGATATGTTTTGATGCCCTAGCATTATTTTAAGGGGTATATTTTGTTTAAGGCATTGCTGGTCAATTATAGTTTTATAGGCTGCTCTATTAAATAGTGACATAGATGCTAGACCATGTGTACAATTCCAATTCCCCACCCACTGGTCCAAATTATGGTTGAATTCAGTTAAGGAAGAACTCTGCTTCACTTGGATGGCAATTCTGCTCCAGAGAAATCTTAGTCTCTGAGACACATACTTGTCACTCCGACATGTCTTATTTATGCTGCAGATGAGGTTTAGATCCCTAGATCATGTAATTATGATGTTATTTATGCAACATGTCCATCAGAGTGGGATTAGAGGATGATTTGCAGGTGAGGCATAGATCAGCTCTTAAGAACTAGTACGACTGAGTATAGGGATAGGGTACTTTTAGCAAGCTTGTTTTCAATTCTACCACATATTGGCTGATTTTAAAGCATTTAGCTCTTGTATGACACCAGCATTGGGGATGGTATGGAAGGCCTTAGCCAGATCAAAATACTCCATGGGTGAAGTGTCGAATATTGTAACAGAGATAAAAGAACTGGAAGTGGGATATTTAGAAAAGCGAATGAGCAAATTATATAGAAATAAATGGAAATTGTGGGAACAATACATGCAGAATAATGTTTAGGAGGAGGAGGTATAAGGGAAGGCAGGAATTGTGCAATTTATGCAATGCTGGACCAATGATAGTTATAAAAAAGAACTGATGTATTATGTATGTAATGTTATGTAAATGGAACCATGCTAACATGGTTTGTTTTTCTTTTATATTAATTTGTGCTTACCTATGTCTTAAGTGCTAACTTAATGAAGGTGTTAAAAAAATACTCTGTGCATACTGCATAGCCAACATCCGCAGCCTCCATAACCCATTCAAAGAAATTCATCACATTAAACCGACAGGATCTACCGTTCACAAAGCCAAACAGTTGAGAATCAAATCTTAATATAACAGTTGATGAAGGCAGTTGTATTACAATCCATGGCTTTGCAGATGAAGCTAATAAGGCTGATAAGGATGTAATATTCAGGCATCTTTGAGGTCCCCCTTATGGAAGGGATTCACCTCTGCTGTGTACCATTCATCATGGACAAAACCAGTAGATGCACTTAAGATAAACAGTATGAGGAATGTGAGTGCAAAGGCATGCTTAAGACTATTAATTACATAATCAGGTATATTGTCAGGTCTCATTGAGGAAGTACTTTTGGCTTTGTTCAGTACTTTCAGTAAATGATTTTTAGAGATATTTGGGTGAGTATATAATTTAGATATTTCAGGGCTTTGATCAGAAGTTTTGGAATGAAGTTGGCATTAAATTTGTTTGCAAGGACATTGGCAATGTCATTTGAATCAAAATAGGAAGCTTTATTATGAGTAAGGTTTGAGAAATGTAGGGTATTTTTTTAATATTTGGCTTCAGAAGGCAATCTAAGTTCAGGTGCTCTTTTTTTTCCAAAATATTTTTATTCATTTTATGACACAATAACTTACTAGTATAGTAACAAGAAAAAAATATATATATACAATATCCATAACAACTAAAAAGGCAATATACATAGGAGAACACTTAATATTTCTATAACAGATTAGAAAGTTTAGCCTAAGAAATTAAATGATGAGTTGTGTTGTTAGTCCTTGCTTTTATAGTAGCAATCTCATTCTTGCAGATGTATTTTACAAGATGAATAAACTCAGCTTTAAAGACATGAGTAGATTGGGATTTCCAATTTTTAGTAACAATTTTCCTTGCTATAGAGAAGGATAGACCAAAGTAAAAATGTTTGTTTTTTAGGAATGACTTCAGGAACCAAAACATAGAAAATGATTAGGGAGTCAGAAATTATACAGTTGTCATTCCACAAAGCTTTACAAAGATATTTAAAGAGTAACCAACATGGGGAAATCATTTTGCAATTAACAACCATATGTACCCAGTCAGCATCAGGGTGTCCAGCATTTCATTCCATTTTTCTTTTACATTATTGCTAGTCTATCTGGGGTGAAAAAACATCTATATAAAAATTTCCATGTGTAATCATGCCAGAACATGGAAGATGTGGATTCCTTCATGGACTGTAAACAAAGTTTTTTATCATTTTCTGAGAATACTTGTCTATTAACTTCACTTGAATAATTCCAAAAAGAAACATATGTTTTGCTAAAATCATTTCTGAAAAATTTATAAATAACAGATATGTATGAAGTGTTCTTCGGTGAGCTATTAATAATTTTTGAGATAAAAATCCAAAAACTTTAAGTTACTCTTATTGTATGCCTCTAATGAAGGTATGAGTTTAGTATGTATAAAATCCTTACAAGTTTGGATGTCCAGCCAATTTCAATTTTGCAAACTATATCTGCTGATCAAATAGTCTGCAGAACTTATTTTATTAGCTGAGAGAACTTGATTCCAATATAATAGAAAATGTAAGATATTAAACATTCATTTGTGTAAGCAATAGAGAACATAATTATTAATAAATTCTTAATTAATTGATTAGAAAACATAAGCTTTTTAAACAACAGCAATATTTGGTTTATAAGAGGTGTAAGAACATGTTTTGACCTTTCACTTTAAATATATATTTTTAAAATCCATATAAAGATGTTTATATGTATTTGAATATATGGTTCAAACAATGTCCTATTACTATTTAGAAGTAAGGTTTCATGTATTGATTTCCAATATGATGTATAAGAAGTATTATTCCAAAGCAACACTATGTTAATAAATGTGGAGTTAAAATAAAATTCAACATTTGGAAACCCTATACCTCCTTCATCTCCTTCATCTCAGCTTGTGGTATGCCAGAGAAGAGAAATTCTTGTTTTTTCGGGATTCCAAAGGAAGTTGAGTAATATGTTATTACTTTTCTGTTTAATATTTACAGGTGGGGGAATTATTAGAGCTTGGCCAGTGAATAAGACTTTAGGCAACAGTGTCATTTTGATTAAAGTTAATCTGTTTAAAAATGTGAAGAAGAGGCTGTTCCAACTGTCAGTTAGACTAGTAATTGAGTTTATAAGTTGTTGGTAATTAGATGTGAGTTTTTATAATAAGATTCATTAATGATGCTTAGATATTTAATATGTGTGCCCTCCCATTTTATGTCTTTTTTTATCTCAGTTTCATAGTAACATTTTTCTTCACTAGAAGAGCCTGAGTTTTGTTGTGATTGAATTTTAGACTAGAGATGTTTGCAATGAAGTCTAGATTATGTAATAGGTGATCTACTGAATTTTCAATATCATTAGAAGTTATTAGTAGGTCATCAGCAAACAGTTGTATCTTGGGGAATAATTTGTCTGACACTTTACATTCTTTAACACTGTCATTATTTCTAACATAATTTGCAAGAGGGTCAATAGCCAGGGCAAAGAGAAATGGGGAGAGGGGGCACCCCTGTTTAGTACCTCTTAATATTTTGAATGGGCTAGATAGTTAAGATCCACTCTCTACATAGGCTATGGACTTTTCATATAGTTTTTTTAATTAACCCTATATAGTTTGGGAGAAATTGTATTTTTGCAGAGCTTTAATCAGATATTGCCGACTTAAGGAGTCAAAAGCTTTATCTATATCAAGGCTTAAAATAGAAAGCTCATGTTTTTCTTGTTTGCTAAGTCTATTAAGGACAGTAATCTAATTACATTGCCTTGTACCATTCTGTTTTTGATAAACCCGGTTGGTTTTCACAAATTAATATTGAAAGAATATTATTTAATCTGTCTGCTAAGATAGACATGAATATCGTGTAATCAGTGTTAAGCAAAGAAAATGGCATGTATTATGTGAAAAGGTTGAACTCTTTATTTGGTTTTAGGATGGCAGAGATGATAGAATATCTCCACAAGGGAATTGATGTTTGTTATGGTTATGGTTTTAACTTCTTGGAATGCATTGAGTAAGATTTTTAAAATGCTATCAGGTAAGAGTTTGTAAAATTCCAGAATTAGATCATCCAGCCCTGGTGCCTTTTTTGTCTTAAGATTTTTTTCCCTTTAATTCTTTAAAGGAAAGGGTTTATCTGTGTTATTAATATTGAGTTTGGATACCTTCTTTTGAATATTATTCGCAAGAAAGTTGTCTATCTTTTTGGTATCACTTGTAGAAGAGTTATTATTATTAATATTCCTATAATGTTTTTTTTTAAAACATAATAAGATATTTCTTAGATCTGTAACTTTTATAGTCTGATTATTTCTAGTGTATATTATTTCTTTTATATGAATTTTTTCATTTAAAAATTTAGATTTAATCACAATCCTTTGCATACTCTTGGGATTAATTGAGTAGGATTGTAATCTGAGTTTTCCCAGAATTATTGATATTTTATGCTGCTTGATATCCTGATATTCCTAGTTCATTTTACATATGTCAGTAAATTCAGATTTGTCATTTGAATTGTCTTAGTTTTAGATCACCAATTTCTTTTTCTATGTCTACTAGTTTTTTATCACACTCTTTCCTTTTATTTATACACCAACTTTTGACATTACCATGTAAGACTACCTTTAAATTTGTTCCATAGGATAATATCTGAAACTTCTCCATTATTATTGGTGTGTAGGTAAAGCTTTATTTCATCTAGAAACCATTCTTTAAATCCTTGTACTCTTACTAGATAAGCAGATAGTCTTTGGCAGAAGTTTAATGGGTCAGTATTAAGTGTTATTTTGAAGGTGATAGCATTGTGGTCAGACATAGGGTATGATGTCAGCATTACATTATCAGTTTTGGCCAGTAAAGAACTGGTTACAAAGACTTTGTCTGTGTTGGTCTGTGTGCCAACCCTGTAAGAGTAGTGAGAATACTTCAGGGAGGATAATATTTTATACCATCAATGTCAATTAGGTTTCTGTCTTTTATGTAGTAGTTCAAGTGCTTGGCAACAGGGGACATCTTGAAGGGCTTAGAGCTTGTGGTATCAGTGGAGACAAGATACAACTAAAATCACCTGCTAATAGTAACTCACCTTTAGGCTTTAATGTTATCGTATCTAAATGTTTTTCACAGTTTTAGTCCCAATACCTGGTATCCAGCAGGTGTTTGCAAAAGTGTACATATTTTATCTAGTTTTAGTATGACTAAAGCAAGTATACCATCATTGCTCGAGTATGAGTCAACTGTTTTTGGAATTCTCATTAATTTTCTGTGTAAAATTCAGACACCTCTTCTTTCATCGTTGTAGTTTGAACATATTAAAATCTTATAATCCTTAAAGGTTAATTTGTTTAGATCTTCTGTTACTAAGTGGGATTCCTGAATGAATTAATGCAAATTCTGCATTATATAGCATTAAATATTTGTTGACTCTACTCCTTTTCATGGGTTGTTCAACCCACTGACATTAATAGATATTATGTTAAATATTATCATTTGATGGAGACTGCTATTATCAGTAAAACCGAAAAGTGCTTTCTTTGATTCATTATGACAAATACATTTTTTAAAACTGTTATGGACAATTTAAAAACTCTAAATTTGAAAATAAAACTATATATTTTAATAACCTTCTGCATGGATAAACTATATCCAGGCTTACTAGATCTCTCATAGAAGCCATGTGCTCTTTTGCAAGGCCAGATTCATGAATGCCCACACTGAGTGTACAAAGTGTAAACAATCTGTATTCAAGAACATCCCTACCACATTTTTTTGTGTGTATTCTTGTCAATTACAAAGATTACACTAAGTGTACACTTTGTGGTTATCTTTATGAATCCTCCTTAATATTTAAGGCTGCAAGAAAATCAGTACGAAAACTAAAATTAGGAGGAATAAGGAATGAGCTACGCTTGTGTTGTCTGTTCACTCAGAACGGTGTAGACATAGATTAGGAGTTCATGAACCTCAGTCAGGTTTTTGTGATGGTTTGGGATCTAATAAATGATTTAGTGAGCTTCTTTCTTTT
Organism: Protopterus annectens; assembly: GCF_019279795.1. NCBI lineage: Eukaryota > Metazoa > Chordata > Ceratodontiformes > Protopteridae > Protopterus > Protopterus annectens. Next base: position 659,580,361 of record NC_056743.1, on the reverse strand, counting down.
GTCCTATAGATTATTTATAGAAATGGACTACCAGGGTGGCTTATTTTCCAACGTCCCATGATGCTTGGTTCTGGTAGGCACTGCTAGCTCTGTGCATTTTTCTAAATGAGTGCAGAATTCCTTAATGAAGCTTGCTGCTGCATTAAGGCTAGCATATGTGCAGTCAGAAGTGAATTTTAGTATTTTGTCACACAGTGGGTTGAGTTTGCCCTTCAGTTCACTGGGGTTTGCAGTAGGAGCTTTTTGGGAGTTTAATGGTGAAGGTCACAAATGTATGGTCAGACTTCAAAAGGGAAGGAGATAACAGAAAAGCAGAGCAAGAGATGGCCATATTTGTAAGAATATTATCAAGAAAGCTGTGCCCAATAGTAGTTTACTTACCAGCTGCTGAAGGGCATTTTGTCTATTAAGTTTAGGAATATCCTACATTATAGGTATAGGTGTTCCAGTTTATTGAAGGGTGGTTAAAGTCACAAAGAATAAGGGAGTTTTTGCTAAAATGGAAATGATTTAGAACTAGTAGCAATTCTGTGTAAAATCAATACTGTAGAATTAAGGATGTTTCCTGTTTCCCTGCTGTTGTGCAATAATCTAATTAGCACACTTAAATAGCAGGGAGAGTGTAAGGGACTGCAGGAGGCCAAGACCTCTCCTCTCTGTAAAAACACTTACTTTGCTATTATTTTTGTGTGTGTGTGTCTGTTTATGGCTAAACATTCTGTTAATATAAATTGAATGTCAGTCATCATAAAAAGTTTTTTTTATTATCTATCTATAAAAGCATTTTCCGTTCAAATAAACAAATGGTAATACCAAAAGTAAAAAAAAAATAACTTAGACAATGTCAAACCAAATGCTTGATGCGTTTGACTCAACATTGTTGTCAAAACCACCACGTGATAGCTGTATAGGAGCTGATGTAAATCAAACTCCTATACAGCTATCACGTTTTTGCAGGGGGGCAAGCCCCTCTGTACCCCCACACCTCCCTTACTTATATATTCTAACTCTGAGATCGCACTACAGTGTGGATGTGGATGAATTTCCACTCCCCACTGTACCACAATCTCCGTGCAGAGAGTCGAATTCCACTTATAAGTGGAGTCGACTATCTGGTGCAAAAGTGCTTGTGTGTTCGACATTCTGTTTTTCAGCACATTGCAGCCAACAGAATCTTGTTCGCACATACAGTAATAAACCTATATATATATATATATATATATATATATATGTGTGTGTGTGTGTGTGTGTGTGTTTATCTCTGTGTACTTTAAATAATCTAAACACCCAAATATCCATGTCGCTGACAACACACACACACACACACACACACACACACACACACACACACACACACACACATACATCAGTGTGTATGCTTACAAACAATACCTTGGAGCCTATTACTTTCAAAAAGTGTTTTTGGAGAGGATCAAGCCTCTCTGCACCTCCCACTACACCCTCTGTTAATTATACTGTACACACTAAGTCCAAGATTGCACAGTACTGGTGAAACAGCATAATCCTCACCCCTGAGGACTCTGTAGTCTTGCACACCTATTGATCATTTGTTTTGTTGACAAAACAGATGTTGACATTATGCACTGTCAACCAAATTAAGTATTTCATCCCATCCATCCATCCATCTATCTATCCATCCACAACCCCTTTATCTATTTGTTTTTGCAGATGGAATTGGAGAGGGTAACATCAACAGTGACAATCATCTAGAGCCAATGATCACTGCCAGATGTGAAGCACTCCCATATACTCTCATAAACACAAGCACGTATACACACACACACACACACACACACACACACACATTTATATACACACATGCTTATGGGGAGTGGGTGTATATTTATCATTTATTTATTTATTTACATTTTTTTTCAGGATAAAAATATTACAAACTGAAGCTAGGAAGGCTCACTTACCAAGGAATATTGACAATGGGTGGTGGAGAGAAGGATGTTAGACAGTAAGGTGTTAAATTGGGTCTATATCATATGAGCGAATTGCATAAATTGCAAATACTCATAATATCGAATGTACCAGACCTCAAAGTGCTTTTTCTGAGATCCTGGTACAGTGAAGAATGGGATATTTGCCCTTTCCTTACTGTAGTGCGATCTCGGAGTTGGAATATATATTTAGCTGGGGGGTGGGGTCCGATACATTTGATATTATGAGCATTCACAATTTGTGCGATTCAGTCATATGATATAGATCTGTTAAATTAGTTAGCCCAGTGGAGAACATAAGCAAAGCTTATGTTTGGTGAAATATTCCTTTAAGGACTGTTTAAACGAATGTGTATCACTGATGGACAGAATATGCTGAGATAGAGAATTCCAGTGTTTGGCAATTATATGTGAACATAAGCAGATGCCGTGAGAGTTTTGGGTTTTGTTAACCTTCAACAACACTTTATCAGCAGAACTAAGAGATTTTAGGTTAATGTAGGGTTGTACAAGGTCAGTAGAGCTGGGCAGTTGTCAGGTTTGTATAAGACTGTATGGGCAGTTAGTAGCTGAGTCAGAGTAAGCAGGCGAGGGAGCTCTAACCAGTTCAGCTGGAGAAGGGCAGTGCAGTGGTGAGATCTTTGAGACTGATTACTGGCAAATTTGGCTTTTTTGCTATAGCAAGATTCAAGGCTGTTCAGTTCAGATTTGCAAAGACTGATAAATATTTGTGAATAGTAAAGCAGGGAAAATAAGAGATAGGTTCTTTCTGTTGCGAGCCTGACATGGTCAGTAAGATACGATTTAGCCTTATAGAGAAGCTGTTGAGAGGTATAGTTAAGGTTAGCATTTGCACACTACTGGGAGAGGAAATGAGAAAGGTGATAAGATGTAGACCCATAAAATAAAAAGGGAAAAATATAGGATGAGGACACATGAGCAGTAAGGAAAGAGGATTCTGGAGAGGGCAAGACTGACAGTTGGAATGTGGGACATTCATCTTGTACACAAACATTTTTCCTCATAGAGAGAGAGTGAGTGATAATATTATGAAATAAGCTGCCAAAACATGTAATGGAACAAAAATGGGCTGAAGAATTCAAGTAAGAAAAAAATTATTAAACTGAACATGGGAAATGATGTAGTAGGTGTAGCTTCTAGCTGCTACAGAGCTCGCAATTGTCCAGACTTTCGCAGTATACCCAGATTTTTGTCTCATGGTTTTCATTTGTTTTCATAAAATTTGAGGGTTACTGGCAAGTCAGTGAGGACTGAAGTCACTAAATAATGCCAGACGTTGGAGTTTCAGACTTCATATCCTTCAAAATAATGCAGGCTAACACTAAACTTTTTTACTGTAGCAACTTGTTAGGTTTATAAGAGCAATATTTAATGCTTGTCCATATTTTGGGGTATTTATCCCCCCATTATTTTTGGTTTTGTCCAGAATTTTTGTGGGAAGAGTTTGAGAGGTGCACAGCTAAACGGATTCAACAGACATTATTTTTTTTTTTTTGCTTTTGGCACATTTTGTACATTCATAAATCCTGTGTAATATATAAACTTCCACATAATGTGTAGAAAATGGATGGTTTATGTTCAGTATCATCATCTAGACAGGATACATCGATGTGAATAAACCTGAATGAATGAATAGATGATGTGAACAAATTATTGAATGAACAAGTAAATGCATGCATACATGCAGGAAGAGTCTGCTGCATTAACTGGACTTATGACTCATGTGAGCAAAACAAAGTCAGTTTTATTAACAGACAAGAATACACTAACATAATTTACCCAGAGAAAAGAATGGTAAACAAAACAAAAGCCATCTGCTTTACCTTGTGATGAACACAAACAACACATACACACAGTCATCATAAGTTTTCTGATGGTGATTGACATTATGATTTACAAATAAAAAATGGGCACCACCCATCTAATATAGACAGATGTTAATCAGTGGGATGACAACACTCTCTTGCTATATATAGATAGGGAAACCTGGCAGTTCCAAACATGTTGCCTTTGCCTTAGCTTACCTGAGCGAGCTATTTCAAGTATGTTTCACATCCTGTTTAGGTGATAGAAGTGGTTATTAATAACTTACTCTGAGGGTACCTCCCAAATACTGTATCTGTTATGAAATATACAGTTTCCATGTTCCATCTTTGGGCTAGTAATCCTTAATCATACCCTTTGCATGTTGTGGCATGCTCCTAGTGCACAAAGACTCCTTCTGTGCTTTCTCTTACAGCGTAAACATCTGAAGGTGCTAGAGCAATTAGAAAACCCAAAGCATTATTTGTTTTGTCAGTGCAGGAAAAGAGAAAAGTAAACCATCTGTATATGAACTTAACATCATGGACACTGAATTTCAAATAGGTGGTCTCTGAAATGACTGAACTAAAATCTGATGCTATTGTGAATTGTTATTTTATTTAATTTAATTAGTAGACCAGTACTGCTGGCCAACAGGGTGCTGGTGGAAATTGGGCTACTGTTAGCCGAAGGAGGAGAAGAGGGGGAAGGCATGCCCGAAGGCAGGTAAAGGCTAGGACTGTGGTAGTGAGGTTCGGAACTTTGACCGTTGGCAGTATGACTGGTATAGGGAGAGAGCTAGCTGATATGATAAGACGGAAGGAAGGTTGGTATATTGTGTGTGCCAGAGACCAGATGGAAGGGGAGCAAGGCTAGGTGTATCGGAGGTGGGTTCAAATTGTTTTATCATGGTGTGGATGGGACCAGAAATGGCGTAGGGGTTATCCTGAAGGAACAATAGTCAGGCACACTGATGTTCCACTCACCAAGTTAAACAAGGAGAAAGTTACTGTTAGCTGCCTGTTGGGTGCCAGGATCCGCCACATAACGCACGCACTCAGGTCACTCCACAACAAGTACAAATATGACTCTGTCATTGTCCATGTTGGTGTGAATGACCTGAGACATACCTCCCTGGATTACATGAAAAGAGATATGGAGGAGCTCTCCGATCTTGTAGTCCAGGTAGGTATGACCCTAGCCCTCAGTAGCATCCTACCATCACCCACAATGATACCACAGTACAAGGACAAAATGATTGACTTCAACAATTGGCTAAGCTTCTGGTGTCATTCTAAGGGGATCCAGTATTTGTCTGCCTGGGATGACATGATCGACAGACCATGATGCTTTTCCAGAAATGGCCTGCACCTGTTGCCCTTGGGATTCTGGATACTGGCTAAGGCTCTTGCCACCCCTATAGTGCCTTTTTTAGACAAGGTTCAAATGACAAATTCATCACCGTAACAGGTACAAGCAAGCAAAATCTGAGGATAATGCTACTCAATGCTAGAAGTCTAAACCTCAAAATGCACTCACTCGAGGCACTTCTTAAAATGGAGAACATCGACATCTGTGCAGTGACACAGACCTGGTTCAAAGCTCCAGAGAGCACCCCTGCATTACCAGGCTATAATTCATACCACACCTTTTGGCCACCTAATACAGACCAAAACACTAAAGGTGGAGGCGTGTCCATATTCATTAAGGATATCCACACCTCCAGGCTAGTTGCACAGCATAATGCATCCAAGATTATCCAAGTGCAACTATCTCTGGGCAAGACCGCAATCCAAATTGTAGCTTGCTATAGACCCCCCCCCCCCACCATGCCCCAGGATTCCCACTCCTCATTTCTTGATATACTGGAAAATATTAGGGTACAACCCAACACACTAATAATGGGCGATTTCAACTACCCCACCATTAACTGGAAAAACTACTTATGTACCAACATTTTTGTGCAACATTTTATGGAATTCATAAATTCCAATGCCTTGGATCAACTTAGTCACACCCCCACCAGGGGCAGCAATATCCTAGACCTGGATATTACCAACATGGGTGACCGGTGTTTCACACCAGAGGTCAATTCCTCGTTGATCAGATCCGACCACAAGCTAATCACCCTAGACATCCACATCCTGCCCCCACCCCCCCATTAGGGAAACCACCATAAAAAAACTTCTCCAAAGCCAACTTCACACTTCTTAAGACAGAAGTGGCAAACTTCATGACACCCATGCAGACGGACAAAAGAGGTACGACTGCTGAATCCTACACAAATGAACTTTATAAGCACTTACACAAGTGCATGGATCATGCTATCCTTAACAGAACCAAGATGCTATCCTCCAAAAAAGGAAGCCAATCTGGTGGTCCTTTGCCATAAAAAACTCTACAACAGAAGAAAGAAACTGTTGCAAAAAAGAGTAAAATCCCATGACTGGAGGTGCTCCCTGGTCAGCCTCAGTAAGAAGCTGAGATTCCTCATAAAATCCACCAAAGCTAATTACAAAAACAAAATTGCCACTGACTCTAAAGACAACCACAAAGCATTCTATAGTTATGTCAAGAATCTCAATGGCAACACTCAGATCTGCTCTTAATTACAGCACAATGGCACTAAATATACAGAACCAACTGATATTGCCAACATCCTGGCAGATAGGTTCAGTGCTAACTTTACCCCCCCTCTCACCGCCTAGAGGGCCCATCTCTATACCAGAAGAATGCAAAGTTCTTGTAATCATGGCTGCACAGGTAAAAAAAACACACTCTCCAAAGCCAAGAACACAGCATCCATGGGACCTGACAATATCCCAGGCTGCATTCTACACAAACTACAGAACGAACTGGCACCCCACCTAAGTACCATGTTCAATCATTGCCTCACCTCAGGCTTTGTGCCCACTGAATGGCACACCGCGACGGTTATCCCACGCCACAAAGGTGGAGCCATGTTGGACCCCGGGAAATACTGCCCCATTAGCCTGATAAGCCTGGTCTGCAAGGCCATGGAAGGTATCATCATGGAACTCTTAAACAAAGACAATGGTAATCTCCAAACTCTGGACCCCACCCAGTTCAGATTTGTAAAAGTCAGATCATGTCTCCTAAACCTGATGGACTTCTTTGAAGCAGTTACCAAATCCATAGATGAGGGTAAGGTGGTTCACACAGCCTTTCTAGATCGTGCCAAAGCTTTCAGTACCATCCCCCACTCTGGAATTATAGATAAACTCACTAAACTAGGTATAAATCCCTATGTCACAAGATGGGCTGACAACTGGCTCATGGACAGAACCCACACTGTGAAAGTAGCAGACTCCAAATCCGACTTCAGACCAGTGACAAGTGGAGTACCACAGGGTTCAGTCCTGGGTCCTCTCCTGTTTGGTATCTACTTCTCTGACATACAGGCTAACACAGAAGGTCTTTGGCTAACAAAGTTTGCAGATGACTGCAAACTGGGAGCTATAATCGAAACTCTGAATGTTGTGAGCATTCTACAAAAGGGTCTCGCTGAGACAGATGCCCGGTGTCAAAGCCATGGCCTGAAGCTCAATGCCAAAAAGTGCACTGTCATCCCCTTTGGTAGAAACTCTGTACCCATGAACTACTACATAGGTGGTAGTCTACATAACACCAAAAGTGTGATGAGACCTTGGGACACAGGTGGACAGTAGTCTCTCCTTTGATAATCACATTGCCACAGTGGTCAGGAAATCCTTCTACACGGCACACCTCATCACAAAAGGTTTCTCATCCAGAAAAAAAGAGGTCATTGTCCCCCTCTACTCATGACTCATTAGACTCATTATACAGTACAGCGCCCCTTTTGGTATGTACCTCACAAGACATCTACAACAACTGGAGAGGCCACAGAAATACCTCACAAAGAGGATTACTGGCCTCAAACAGATACCCTACACAGACCGTCTCAAAAAACTCCAGCTTTACTCCATCACATATCACCTACTCAGATGCGATCTCTGCCTAACATACAAAGCTATGTCAAACCCAGAGCTGTTGGACATGCTCCACTTAAAGAAATCCCAATCCCTCCAAACTACATGCTGTAGGGACCTAAACCCTGACACCACAATAAACAGAACATGCTGGAGGGATAGATTCCTGTCTCAGAGACTTCCCATACTCTGGAACAGGCTACCTATCTACGTCAAACAGAGCTCCTCATTAGCACTTTTCAAGAAAATCTTGCTGATTTGATGGAAAATAGTAAATTCATCCCGGGGATCACTTCTGTGGCTCTGCTCGACAGGGGCACAGGAAAATAATTTTCTTGGGTGGCAAAAGCCAGGGTACCTTTTTGGCTAGGCTTATATAGGCCCTAGGGCCAATAGTCTAGTACCTACCTAGGAACCTAAGAGTGTTTTGGAGGTGAAAAGAGTGTCAGATAGAGTGATGTTTATGAAGCTGGAAATTGATGGTGTAATGATGAATGTTGTTAGTGCATATGCTCCACATGTTGGGTGTGCGATGGATGAGAAAGAAAATTTTTGGAGTGAGTTGGATGAATTGGTGATGACTGCACCCAAGGGTGAGAGAATGGTGATTGCAGCAGATTTCAGTGGGCATGTTGGTGAAGGCAACAGAGGGGATGAGGAAGTGATGGGTAGGTATGGTGTTAAGCAAAGGAATGCAGAAGGTCATATGTAGTGGATTTTGCGAAAAGGATGGACATGGCTGTGGTGAATATGTATTTTAACAAGAGGGAGGAGCATAGGGTGACATACAAGAGTGGAGGGAGATGCACACAGGTGGATTATGTCTTATGTACAGGATAGGATGGTGATTTGTAGGATGACATTGGTGATCAAGAAGAGGAGGAGGAGTCTGAGGGCAGCACCAACGATCAAATGGTGGAAACTGAAAAAGGGTAATTGTGAGGTGGAGTTCAGGGAAGAGTTAAGACAGGCAATGGGTGGCAGTGAAGAGTTACCGAATAGCTGGGTAACTACAGCAGAGCTAGTAAGGGAGATGGCTAGAAAGGTGCTTAGTATGACATCTGGAAAGAGGAAGGAGGACAAGGAGACCTGGTGGTTGAATGAGGAAGCACAGGAGAGTATACAGCGAAAGAGGTTGTCAAAGAAGAAGTGGGATTGTCAGAGAGATAAAGAAAGTAGGCAGGAGTATAAGGAGATGAGGTGCATGGCAAAGAGAGAGGTGGCGAAGGCTAAAGATAAGGCATATGAAGAGTTGTATGAAAGGTTGGACACTAAGGAGGGAGAAAAAGACCTGTACCAATTGCTAGACAGAGGGACCGAGCTAGTAAAGATGTGCAGCAGGTAAGGGTGATAAAGGATAATGAGGGAAACATACTCACAAGCGAGGAGAGTGTGTTGAGCAGATGGAAAGAGTACTTTGACGGGCTGATGAATGAAGAGAATGAGAGGGAGAGAAGGTTGGATGATGGCGGATAGTGAATCATGAAGTGCATTAGCAAGGAGGAAGTAAGGATAGCTATGAAAAGGATGAAGAATGGAAAGGCTGTTGGTCCAGATGACATACCTGTGGAAGCATGGAGTTGTTTAGGAGAAATGGCAGTGGAGTGGTTAACTAGATTGTTTAATGAAATCTTGGAAAGTGAGAGGATGCCTGAGGAATGGAGAAAAAGTGTTCTGGTACCAAGTTTTAAGAATAAGGGTGATGTGCAGAGCTGTAGTAACTACAGAGGGATTAAATTGAATAGTCACAGCAGATGTTATGGGAATGAGTAGCGGAAGCTAGGTTAAGAAGGGAGGTGATGATTAGTGATCAGCAGTATGGTTTCATGCAGGGAAAGAGCACTACAGATGCGATGTTTGCTCTGAGAGTGCTGATGGAGAAGTACAGAGAAGGTCAGAAGGAGTTGCATTGTGTCTTTGTGGACTTAGAGAAAGCATATGACAGGGTGCCTAGAGAGGAGTTGTGGTATTGTATGAGGAAGTCGGGAGTGTCAGAGAAGTATGTAAGAGTGGTACAGGATATGTATGAGGGTAGTGTGACAGCGGTGAGGTCTGCAGTGGGAGTGACAAATTTGTTTAAGGTGGAGGTGGGATTACATCAAGGATCAGCTCTGAGCTCTTTCTTATTTGCAATGGTGATGGACAGGTTGACAGACAAGATCAGACAGGAGTCTCCATGGACTATGATGTTTGCAGATGACATTGTGATCTATAGTAAGAGTAGGAAACAGGTGGAGGAGACCCTGGAGAAGTGGAGATATGCTCTAGAGAGAAGAGGAATGAAGGTCAGCAGGACTAAAGCAGAATATGTGTGTGTGAATGAGAGGGAGGATAGAGGAATGGTGAGGATGCAGGGAGTAGAGGTGGTGAAGGTGGATGAGTTTAAATACTTGGGATCAACAGTTCAGAGTAATGGTGAGTGTGGAAGAGAGGTGAAGAAGAGAGTACAGGCAGGATGGAGTGGGTGGAGAAGAGTGTCAAGAGTGATTTGCGATAGACGAGTACCAGTAAGAGTGAAAGGGAAGGTCTACAATAGGGTAGTGAGACCAGCTATGTTATATAGGTTGGTGACAATGGCATTGACAAAAAGCAGGGGTAAGAGCTGGACATGGCAGAGTTAAAGATGTTAAGATTTGCACTGGGTGTGACAAGGATGGACAGGATTAGGAATAAGTTTATTAGAGGGTCAACCCAGGTTGGAAGGTTTGGAGACAAAGCCAGAGGGGGAAGATAACGTTAGTTTGGACATGTGCTGAGGAGAGATGTAGAGTATATTGGGAAAAAGATGCTAAGGATGAAGCTGCCAGGTAACAGGAAAGTAGAAGGCCTAAGATAAGGTTTATGGATGTCGTGAGAGAGAGCATACAGGTGGGTTGGTGTGACAGAGCAAGATGCAGAGGACAGGAAGAAATGGAAACAGATCATCTGCTGTGGCGACCCCTAATGGGAACAGCTGAAAGAAGAAGTAGAAGAAGATCAGGACTTGCTTTTGTACTGATAAAACTAAGAATGCCTGACAATTTGCTCAGTGTACAATAAAGTGATATTTGTAATCATGACATTACATGGCTTGCTAAAAGTGTATTTACTACAAATTCCAATGAATATACACCTCACAGTATAATTCACAAAAGTCTGTAAATGGAATGGCTTAAAAAGTCTACTGTTCTCATTCTGATCTCATGTTAATATTACAAGCAAGGCTGTAACTACTGATAGCAGATCTCCTGTCCCCTACAACAACTTTTGCTATAACTAAAAACATGCTTATCTCTAAACTAGAACATTGTTTACCATTACAGATGCTGCGACCATCGAATAAGACACAAATTCATTGTGCTGACAATATGATTTTCCAATCTCTGCTTTTACGATTCACCTTAGCAATGAAGCTATTTGCAAATACTTTAGAAACAATGGGTTACTAACTGTCTGCTCAAATTACCTGCAATTCTCCTATAAGAGACCACCAATCAACAACCATTTTACCTTCCTAAATGTATATGTTGTGCATAGATACTTTCAAGTGTTCTTCTATTTTTACTTCCATTGTCTTGTCTATTGTACTGAATTATATTTCCTATATACTTACTGTATGATTAAACAATGTCATGTTCTGTTGAATGTAAAAATGCCCTCGGTGCCTTAGTTGTGCTGAAAATGGTCAGTAAACCAACCCATTCACCTTGTTGATAATAACTAAATAGATAAATAAATACATACATACAGTGTCAAAATCAACACTTTTTTTGTTTAGAAAATGGGTGTGGAATTTTAAGAGTGATTTTGGGTCAGCCAGTATCCAAATGTTGGCCATTTTGAGTGTCTGTGATATGTAACTCCTCCTAATAAGTTTAAATACATGATAAGGGTAATGATCAGAAACCAGTAACTTTTTCATGTAACATCCAGAAGGGTACTGTTGGAGCCATTTTTAGTACAGTGTGGTTTTCTACCAGATTCCAAGAGTGCCTCAGGCTAGATGAGAAAGCTTCTTGCAGAATCCAATTCTAGTGAGCAAAAGTACAAATAATAAAATGAACATTTCCTTAGTACAAGCATTTAAAATGATTCTGACAGTAAAAACAAAGACCAGAATTCAGAAACTAGAGTTACACTGAGCAAACCTGTTTTGGGCAGGACTATTCAATGTATTGTGGGTGTCTGATTCATAGAACAGTTTATTCCCACTGCTGTAAAAAGGGTCTGGTCCAACCCATTATACCAGTCTCATCTGTGAAAGGTGCATGCAAATGTGGAGTCCAGGAACATGGCTGATGCTTATTAGCCATATATACTTTCACATGACTTTTCCTTGGGCTCAGAATAGCATGATAGAGCAATTCCTAAATGGAATGGAGTAGGTGGGTTGAATATATACATAGTTACTGTGAGTAAATATAACCTGCTTGCTTTAAGTTGCCTGAATATAATTATTTGGTGATTCTGAACATTTGTTTTCATGGCAGTCGGCAGTCAGGTACTCAGGCAGTGGCCTTTGACTGGTAGTTAGCTGAGTAGCATAGCTCTTTTCCCAGGTCCATATGGGTATATTATTGCATGTCAACCTTCAATGATTATTGCAGCTGTTATGTTCTTGCTACATTCTTAAAATAACTGCTTGCATGCACTCATTTTGCCATTGTGAATTAAGCTCAGACCTTCTAATTCTCTGCATGCAATCATATTTACTCTGTGTGTATGTGTGTGAAGGGGTGCACGAGCGCGAGTGCATGCATGCATGTGTTTAAGCATGTTCATCTTTGTACAATATATAACCATAATACTCTCAACTTGGTTTTACATTTCCTTTTCCGTGTATTATTTAGCTGCCTTTGGCCAATGTTATTACTAAAAAGGATTTTAGATCAACCCATTTATCCAATTAACATTTGGAAAAAGTGCAAAAGGAAGGATGGTAATAGATTTCAGTTCTTAATAATATATCCTGTTTATTTAAATCGGGTACTAGAACAGTTTTTGGAAAGACATAGTTATTCCACAGCTAGAATATGGCTTACTAAGAACAATTCAGTTCAAAAACATATAGTCATAAGACTAAAGACTTTTTCCTCTAGATTCACACTTTGAAAACCATTGTACTAGCTTAGTAAAAGCCATCTGGCTACCAGATCAATACAAGGCTGATAATGCAAATATATTACTTAAGTTTAAACTATTTTTCATTTCTGTTAACCCATCCTGGATTCTTCTCTCAGATTTGTACCTACCATAACCTGAAAATGAAATGCAGTGGATGACGCTGTCTGTCCTAACAGAGAACATATCATGAACTTGGAGGTATTACCTCTGCTCCCATTACCTAGTCTCATAGGATGCATTCCCAGCTGAAGTCAGAATGCAAAATAATGCCAACATATTCTAAAATATGCTCTTTCAGCACTGCCATCCATGGCATAATCTTGGCAACAGTACCTTTGCTCTCTTTACCTCTCTATACAAGAAACACTCCCACCTAAAAACAAAAGGCAAAACAATGAGAATATACTATGACATGTTCTATTTCAAAGCTACCACAATTTGTAATTTGCAAATATTGCCAGTAATTAAATTCATGGCAAATCATACCTGTCCTTTCACTTTTCTCTTCACTTCTTTTTCATGAGGTCATGTGGTTCCTCCCAAAAGACCATTTTTTTATTTCCATGGAAGGACCTGTAGTACTTAGGGGGAATCTCCTCTTTTCCCTTTCCAAGTGTCTGCAGCCTTTTGGATTTGTCTATCCTCATGCTTAAAACATGCATGCATTGTATATTTGCCTGTGCATGCATACTGCATTCATATTTTACAAATAACTTGCAATATCTTTCATATGTATTATTTTATAGAATGGAATATTTGGGTTGAGTAAGTTTGTAATTACTGTAAGTATACTTAACCTGCTGAATTTGAGTTGTCTATTTTATAACTAGTTGGCTATTTTCTACAGCTGTTTTCTTATAGGTGATACTTGGACACTCACATAGAAATTATTTGATTGTGGTAGTTAGCTAGTCAAGATAATTATTTTCTAGGTACTTACTAATTAAATTATTGCATGCAGGCTTTCTGTGATTATTATTGCTGTAATAATCTTGCAATGATCTTAAAATTGTTTGCATGTAGCAATTTGGCATCTATGCATTAAGCTCACTAGTTGTTATGCATTTTTATATATATATCTCTGTGTGTGTGGATGCATGTAATTTTATGCATCTTTATGTAAGATGTAGCCATGTTATTCTCAACTTATTTTTGTTCTCTGCATAATTTAAATTCCTTTGGATTTGCTGTTGCCACAAAAAGCATCTATTTCAGTTCACCCCACCTACCTAGTTATTAGATAAATAATTAAAGATAATTTAGGGCAAAGTGAATCCAAAACACTGTTTTGTTCTTCGAATGTCAGCGGATCTGTATTTTCACACTGAGCTGAGCAGTACTTTGACTTCATGCTCTGTGTATCACAGTCAGTAATGCGTATTACATGCTGGATGCCAAACAACTTTAATAGCAGGCCTTTGTAACAAACCAGAAGCCTAAGCTCTGTCTGCTTTACACCTCATTTCAGCACTGCATGGTGTATTACTGAATAGCATAGCCAATCCATGTTTGCTATTATGGCTTAGAACATACTCCTGTACGTTCTTAAAACTGCATTCCCATATCCAGTAATGGCACCTGTATTCACCAAAGCTTTCCAAGTTATACTTACTGAGATACCAGACAACTGCTTTAAGTCTTTAAGTGGATACTGTATAGAAATGAGTGATGGTTCCTTGCTGACATAAGATAATACTCACAAAAGATTTTGTGATCCTGAGAATATAGATGGAAAGATGTGGTATCCTTGCAACATACTGTTGTGTAACTACCGTTGTCAGCTATTAGTGGAATGACATGTTGAGGTCAGTAACTGCTGTTGTCAGCTATTAGTGGAATGATAAGTTGAGGTCAATAGCTGGACAGATGCCTTACTATTTAAAGAAAACAGGCCGGTTGTAGTTTTATTCCACATTATGTTTCATTTGATATTTCACTGTAGTATGATTTCATTATTATAACCGCCATCCCATTACTTGTACTGTTTCAAATGTCTTTGTTTTCCTAAGAAGCCACAATTAGTTTGCTAACATCATGTAAACATATGGACAGTTACTTTTACAGTCATTTCTCCACTTACAATTTCTTCAAGATTTTGAAAAACTCATCTGTTACTATGCAGTTTTTATTCACTTCCCTGCAACCTGAGGCAATAATAAAGTTAGCTTTTTGTAAGAGGACTTCAGAAGGAAATTTTGCATTAGAATAAGTTTGCAATTAAGAATGATGTTATTTTCTGGTGATCTTGTACATAAAGGAACCTGTTGTTAAATGTT